>NC_081417.1:54138784-54511284 GCF_949786415.1 Peromyscus eremicus
AGAAGGCCTTATTGCCCATGCATCCCAAACCAGTTCAGGCAAGAACAGCTCCCCCTACCCACATACATGGACATAACTGGATGGGTAGTATACACTTATAATCCCAACACTCAGAAGGTGGAGGCAAGAGGATCAGGTCATTCTTAGCTATGTAGCAACTTTGAGACCAGCCTGGGATATATGAGACCTTATCTTAAAAATAAAATAGTTTAGGCCAGTCTTAGTGGCACACACCCTCAGTTCCAGCTATTCCAGAGACAAAGACAAAGGTATCACTTGAGTCTAGGAATGTGAGGCCAACCCAGGGAGCCAGACTTAGCACTGGACCAGTAGCTAAGAGCTTACATCTTGATCTGAAAGTTGAAGGCAGAGAAAGACTGGGTCTAGCATGGGCTTTTGAACCTTCAAAGCCTGCCCCCAATGACATACTTCTTCCGAAAAGGCCACACCTCCTAATCCTTCCCATAACAGTTCCTCCAACTAGAGACCGAACATTCAAATATGTGAGCCTATGGGGACAACTCTCATTCAAACTCCCACATTCTACTCCCTGTCTTCTGTAGGCCTGTAGCTGTACCATGATGCAAATACATTTAGTGCAACTCCATAAGTCCTCATTGTCTTTCACAGTCCCAACACTGTTTAAGAGTCCATTGTCTCTTCTGAGTCCCACGGCAGTGTCTTAACTGCAATCCCCTGTTCAAAAAGCAGATCACATACTTCCAACATACAGTGGCACAGAATATACATTACTATTCCAAAAGGGAGGAAGTAGATGGGGCCTAGTGAGGAAACATTGGACCAAAGCAAGACCAAAACCCAGCAGGGTAAACTCCAAATTCTGTAACTTCATGTCTGATATCAAAAGGCTTAGATAGCTCTTAGCTTTGCTGACTGCAACACATTTCTCTCTCTTGGCCTGGTTCCATACCCTGCCAGCAGCTCTCCTTGGCAGGCATCTCACAGCCCTGGCATCTCCAGCATCTTGGAGTCTCCAACACAATCCAGGCTTCACCTTTACAGTTTCATGCAATGGCCTCTCCAGGACTCCAGGCAGGGACTCCCCTGCCATACACCTGGCCTCAGTGGCTTTTCTTAACTTCAAAGGAAGATTCCACAACCCCTTTACTCCTGTGTCCTTCATGACTCTAAATCCAGAACCAAGTGCTGCCAAGTTCTGCTGCCTACTTGGGCTGGAATCTGGACCCCTCTTTGAATTCCATTTGCGTAAAATTTTTTAAATAGTTTGTTTTTAGGTGGAGGAAATTCCTTGGACCTTTTCCTTTCACAAGTTGCAGAATTAGCTGGGGGGGCGCGGTTCTCAACACTCCCTTTATTCCACTTAGCATCAGACCTTTCTTTAAATTTCTCTTTTCTTTGAGCACAAGACTTAGCTTCAACATTACATTCATTCTCTTGTGTTCTTTTTCTCTTCAGACTATACACTTTGTATTTTTGTCCTGTGTGCTCCTTTTCATTATAGATCTATATAAGAGTGATCACTAATAACTGTGTGACAGTCAATCATAGGTTATATTGAAATCTCCTTTACCAACACCATTAATGCAAAACTTATATTTAGTCTCAAGTAGCTTCTTATGACAAGGGCAAAAGGCAGCCGCGTTCTTTGTCAGAATAATCTCTAGCCCAGTTGCTAATACTGTTTTCCTCTGAAACCTCTTGAGCTGGGCTTCCACAGTCCACATCATTATTGTCTTCCAAGCTCCCACTAGGATGGCCCATTAAGCTCCACTTCCGGCATTTAACTACTATTCTAGTCCAAAATCCTGGAGTCTTACACATTCTCCAAAACAACATGGTCAGGCCTGTCACAGCAATACCCTAATCCCTGTACCAACTTCTGTCTTAGTTATTCTTCTGTTTCTGTGAAAAGTCACCATGAGTAAAAGCAACTTATAAAAGAAAGCATTTTAAGACTTAGCTTACAGTTTCCGAGGGCAAGTCCATGACCATCGTGGCAGGGAGCATGGCAGCAGGCAGGCAGGCAGGCATGGTGCTATAACAGTAGCTGGGAGCTTCCATCCTGACCCACAAAGTAGAAGCAAAAAGAGAGAAGAGGGGAAGGAAGAGAGAAAAGCCTGGTGTGGGCTTTTGAAACCTAAAGCCCAACCCCAGTGACATACCTCCTCCAACAAGGCCATACCTCAGAAGCCTTCCCAAAATAGTTCTGCCAGTTAGGGACCAAGCATTCAAATACCTGAGCCTATGAGAGCCATTTTCTTTCAAGCCACTACACTTTGTCTAAATTATACTAAAATGAGCAGAAGCTTTACTGAAATCATGAGGTTGATTCCTTTAATAAATTTCTCCTAGTAGCAAGGTTAGTTAGTTGAATACATATAACCTCAGTGCTTTGTGCTTGTATAATGTGTTGAAGAGAAAAATGTGACAAGTTAACTATAGAAAATTGAAATTAGAAGCAAATGTTGGGGAGGCTGTGGAAGTGTAATCTGGTGCAGTCACCATGGAGATCAACATGAACACTTCTTTAAAACCTGAAAAAGCTGGGCAGTGGTGACACACAACTTTAATCCCAGTGCAAGGGAGGCAGAGGCAGGCAAATCTCAGAGTTCAAGGCCAGCCTGGTCTACATAGAGAATTCTTGGGCGTATTCCTAAAAGACACTGTGTCCTGTGACTTTATAGCCTACCATGTCCATGTTTATTGCTGCACTAGTCACAATAGCAATGAAATGGAATCAACCTAGATAGTCATCAAGAGATGAATGGATAAAGATGTGTGTGTGTGTGTGTGTGTGTGTGTGTGTGTGTGTGTGTGTGTGTGTAGGAATGTTGTGCAGCCATTAAAAAATTAAATTTTCAAGAAAATTGATAGAACTGGAAATTGTTATAGTGAGGTAACCCAGATTCAGAGATGCAAATACCATATGCTGTGTCATATGTGGATCCTCGATTTTAATTTTTTTTTATATGTGGGTACATAGGTGAAGAGTAGATAGGATAGTGAAACTAGGAAGGGGATCATGAGTGGGAGAAGAGTTCTTAAGGAAGTCAGGGAGGATAACAAGGCAGTAATGGAACACATGTGACATACAGAAAAGAAGGACACAAGCCGGGGAGATGGGGACAGGAAGCAGGAACAGAGGATCAAGAAAGACCAAGGGGGCCGGAGCGAAGGCTCTGTAGTTGAAAGCACTGGCTGCTCTTCCAGAAGATCGGGCTCTGATTCCCAGCACTCACATGGTGGCTCACAGCCATCTGTAACCCCCTCTCAATGGATTCAATGGATCAAATGCCTTCTTCTGGCCTCCACAGGATTGCATGTATGTGGAGCACACACTTACATGCAGGGAAAATACCCATGTATGTAAAATATAAAAAAGGAAAGACAATGTGTGAAAGTATGATAACTAACCCCGCTACTTTTTTTGTGCTAATTTTTTAATAAAACAAAACAAAAACGGATAACATCCTTTACAGAAAAATTAGTAATAATGCATTGTCTCTTTTTGTTGTGTGTTGCCAGGGGTACTTACATGTGGTAAGCAAATGTTCTGTCACTAAGCTGTACCCCAGCCCCAAATGCATGGTCTTAACAGAGGGGGTTAGTCTGTTTTTAAACTAATGGAAAATAATTATGACTACATTTTATTTGCCATGAGTTTCTAGAGACTTTTTAAACAACGTATATACTTCTTTTACACGTACATTTTTATTTGTCTGATCAAGTTAGTCTTCGTTAAGTAAACTAAAAACAAGTGAAGCACGTATGAGGGACAAAGTCAGGACAGCCAGCAGTGATGAGCAACTCAGACCACGGAGATAGCTATGCCTGTGCCTCCTCATCTCAGCATCAGACAGTGTTTGTCCTGAAGAACAGACCGTTGTGCTGTGGAGATGGAGACTGGGCGGTCACTAGTGCTGCTTTCTTTGACAAATGCTTTGCCAGGAAAATCCATCCTGCAGGAGTGGTCAGCAGCCTGCGTTTAAGAAGTCCAGAAGCCTAACTGCGTTACCTTCGTCTTCCCAGTTCCTGCAGTGGCAAAGTTCCCATGATGCACCTGAGGATACAGGTTTCCATGCTCTGCAAGGCTGTAGTTAAGGGACAATGAGGAGTACACACCCCTCCTGGAGGGCCATCCCCACATCTCCTGCTTCATCTGATCAGAGTTCAAATGAGCTCCCTGCCACAGCCATATGTTTATGCTTGGAACTCAGCAAGGGAGCCTCAGTTATGTACCTTAAATAGAGAAGGATGTTCCTAGTTCCATAAAAAATTAACTCCCATTTAAAAAAAAATTTAAGGAATGTGTGTACGTGTGTGTGTGTGTGTGTGTGTGTGTGTGTGTGTGTGTGTGTGTGTTTTCCATTTGTGTGCTGGTGCCTGTGGAGTTCCACTGGGCATTGGTGGTGCACGCCTTTAATCCTAGCACTCGGGAGGCAGAGGTAGGCAGATCTCTGTGAGTTTGAGGCCAGCCTGGTCTACAGAGTGATTTCCAGGACACCCAGGGCTACACAGAGAAACCTTGTCTCAAAAAACACAAAAACAAAAAACTAGAGTTTCAAGCATATTTGAGCTGCTGAATGTGTGTACCGGGCCTTTTCTTTTAGACCACCAGCCAGCTCCCAAATCATGACACGGAGACTTATTATTAGTTATGAATGCTCGGCCTAGCTTAGGCTCGTGTCTGGCTAGCTCTTTTAACTTAACCTGTTTCTCTTTATGCACCTTTTGCCTCAGGCTTTTCACTTTTCTTTTCTTCTGTGTATCTTACTTTCACTGCTTCCCATGGCTAGCTGGCAGCTGCCCAGCTTCTGGCCCCACGCGCCTCCCTCCTTCTCTCCTCCTCCTTCTTCTCGTTCCTCTCCTGAGCCTAGATTTCTCCTCCTATTTATTCTCTCTGCCTGCCAGCCCTGCCTACTCTTTCTCTGCCTAGCTACTGGGTGTTCAGCTCTTTATTAGACCAATCAGGTGCCTTAGGCAGGCAAGGTGAAACAAATGCAGCACATCTTTACATAATTAAACACACATCCTTATATCATTAAACAAATGCAGCATAAACAAATGTAACACACTTTTACACAGTTAAAATAATAGTCTGCAACATAAACAAATGTAACACATCTGTCCATAGTTAAAATAATATTCTGCAACAAATGTGGGTTCTGGGAACCAAACTTAGGTCCTCTACAAGAGGAGTGCTCTTAACCACTGAGCCATCTCTCCAGCCCTTCAACCCCTATTTTAAATATATAACATTTTATTTGATAATTTTGCGCTGTATACATTGTATTTTGATCGTATCCACTCCCCATTTTCCCCTCCAGCTTCCCCCACCACCTCTCCTAACTTCATGTCCTTTTCTTTGTTTTCACTAAGCCACTGAGTCCAGTGAGTGCTGCCCATCCACAGATGCTCCACTGGAGCATGGGTGACATACTAATGGCTTGACCTCCAAACATGTGACTCCCCTTTCCCCAACAGCAGTCGGTCACCAATTGACTCCTCAGCTGGAGGTGGGACCTCCTGACCCCCTCCCCCATCCGTGCTAGAATTGTTGACCACCTTAATCTCCTGTCGGTCTTGTGTAGCTCCACCTGCTGTGAATTCATGAGTGCCATGGGCATATCATGACCAGAAGGCAGCAATTTATAGGACTCCTCCCCATCTTTTTTCTGCGCCCTTTTCCATGATGTTCACTGAGCCTTGGAACAGGTTGATGTAAATATCTCATTGAGGGCTGAGTACTTACTCACTATTTACTCTCAGCACATTGACCAGTTATAAGTCTTTACATTGACTGCTGCTCGTTGCTAAAAGATGCTTCCCTGACCAAAGTTGAGAGCAGCACAAATATATGGGTCTAAGCATAAATATTTAGAAGGCAGTTTGATAATATGCCCACTTAGTAAAACAGCAGTATAGCAACAGTGTAGGTTACACACACACACACACACACACACACACACACACACACACGAGTGCACACGTGCATGCTTATCACCTCCCCAGCAATGAGCTTTTGACCAGGTTTAGAGTACCAGACTTGAAAAATTATCTCCAGTGGAGCACAACGCACATCAAATCCAATCAAAAAACAGTTGATTATCCCCATATGAGTCATGGGACTCCCATTTTTCATATATGTTTAAGTCCAACTGTGTGTGTTTCGTATCATAAGCTCTACCCAGCAGCAAGATGGGTTCCTTGGGAGGTAATGGGCTCCCCATCCCCCAAATTGCACACTGTGTGCTCTGCTTGCTGAGTATTTATTAGCCCATCTTCCTTTTATTAACTACATGGAAATGGTAAATCAGAACCCAAAGGAATTAAGGGTTCAGGGTCAGAGTTCCGATGTGTCATTGTCAATGTGTTACTCAAATCAGTGTGAGTTTGATGACCTGGTCTCACTCCTTTCAGAGCTAACACTGTAGGTTAGTGCCACCACCTCATGTGTATCAATCATTGACTAAGGTCAGTAGCCAGTAGAACACACAAAGCAAGAAATCATTAGTTCCTGCATCCTCCCCGGTCTCAGTCCCCTATGGAATGTTCTGTCTGCTCCTGATGTGTGACCTAGTACCATCTGTACAGTATGTGCTGTGCATTCCAGGCCAGAGAGCAACACAGTTAAGCATGATGATAAAATGTTCTTCAGAGTCATCCATCCAGGACATGCCATTCAAAGGCATGGCCATTATTCCAGCTTCTTCCTAACATCGGACTTACTATCTGTTTACCGTGCCTTTAGGACGTTCCTAAATGACCAGTGGGCTTTAGCCTATATATGTCCACGTTCGTCACAGCGATGGGACTGAGCTCATTAACAGCAGTGGAATGGAACTAGTTTTCTATTTCTAACCACTTCACTCTACTTTATGATCATTACTTTTTTAAATACAATTTTATGGGTCATTGGTGTTGGGAATGATTCTCTGCCTCCCTCCCTTCTTATTTTTTCTCATTATCAGAGACTTACTCCTTAAGAACCAAGAGTAAATAACAGTGCAGATGTGATCACTGATTTATAAATGTGCAGCTTCACATTGTTACTTGGATATTTGCCATCTGATAACAAAGCGTGGATTTAAGTGATTCCTCAAAATAGACAGATTGTGAAAGCATCTTTGAAAACATGGAGGCTGATCTAGTGTGTAGACAGCCTTTGCTGGTTATAGCACTGCCCAGATTGTGATGGACACTTACTCTGTTGTGTACATTTCGACCTATTACCATTGCCTGGGATTCCTCTCCAGTGACGGTTGTAAATGTGCACATTGTATGAATGCAGCCTTGACCTACAGCATAAATAAACAGGGGCTTAATTGCATCCTGGTGTCCCAGTGAGTGTGTTCAAGGGATCTGCAGGCCACCAGTCTCTTCTCATGTATCTGTCTGGATTTCCCAGCGGACAGCTAGCTATTCACATACTCTGGTGATGGCACTTCCATGGTTGACTTGCTTATGATCTTACTCAGGAATTAACTTTTCATTCTTTGTATGTCTTCTACACATCTCTGGATATTGTATTGTATTTATTTCCTTTGGAAATATACCCAGCAGTGGGGTTCCATTTTTCATTTTTTTTTAAGAAACTCTCAATGGCTTCTCTTTTCCACAGCGTCACCAACACATACTAAGTTTACCCTTCTGATAACAGCCATTTTTAAGGCAGTTCCCTGATGTGGGTTCAAATCACAGTTCCCTGATTATGAGTGATGCTGGATACTTTTCATAAATTCATGAGCTATTTGTCTGTCTTCCTTTTGAAAAATGTCTATTTGATGAGGTTTTGCCCCTTTTTTTAATTGAGATTTTTCTTCCTATTGAGTTTTTTATAATTTTTTTTTTGAGGCAGGATCTCACTGTATAGCCCTGGCTACATGGAACTCATTATGTAGACCAGGCTGGCCTCAAACTCAAAAAGATCTGCCTTCCTCTGCCTCCCGAGTGCTGAGATTAAATGGTGTACCACCATAGCTGGCCTCATATTTTTTCTTTTACGTGTGGCCCATAGTAAATGTGGAGTTTGCAGATATCTTCCCATATCTTGTGGGTTCTCTTTGTACTCTGTCATTTCCTTTGTTATGCAGAAACTTCTTTAATTTGGATATAATCCCATTTGTCTGTTTTTGCTTTTGTTTCTTCATACCCAAAATTGAGGCAGTATATATAAGTTCATATCCAAAAACCATCATAGTACAGACCAGTATAATAGAATTCCATGCATGTTTCCATGCTTTCTTCTAGGAGTTTTGTAGTTTGAGATCCTACATTTCAGTCTTTCACATACTTTGAGTAGATATGTGTATCTGGTGAGAGACAAGAGTCTGTTTTCATTCCGTATAGTCGTATAGTTTTCCCAGCAACATTTACAGACGTGATTGTTCTTTCCCTGTTGTGTGTTCTTAGCACCTTTGTCAAGTCAGATGTCTGTAAATATATGGTTTGTTTCTGGGCTCTCTAGTCCATTCTCCTGCTCTGGTCCTGTGTAATGCTATGGCAGTGCATCTTGGGTTACTAAAGTTTATGTTATATTTGAAAAGGGGTTAGTACAATGCTTCTTGCTTTATTATTTTTCTTGTAGATTTCTTTAGTTATTTGGGATCTTTTGTAGTTCCATACTGTTGCTATAAAGCAATGACTCCTCCTCCTCCCAAAGTCTTAATGACCAACTGAAACATGATTCCCCCAAAGTTCATTCTAGAGAACCAATGAGTATCCTTACAGAGTATAAGTGAGAGGTTACTTATATGGGTGTGGGCTCTCCTTCCCTGACTAGCTGTAACTGAAAAGCCTTAACCCAGTAGTGATGGTAGGCTTCCCATAGCCCCATCCAGTCTTTCTCAACTGATATGTTGTATATACTCAAGTCCCTCCCCCAAGCCACATGGAGAGTTGCCAGTAGGAGGAAGTAGTTTGATGTAGCTGGATACTCAGGCAAGTCTCTCCTTGCTGTGCTAGGGTATAAACCACCAAAAAGCTCAACTGAGATGAACTTTTGCAAGAGAACACAGCTGAATGCTCCAAGATGGCCGTTGCTTGGCATAGAGGATAGTCATGTACAACACATTCCAAAAGAAAACTAATAATAATTAAGAGGCACAGCCAGATTTGAAAAAGCCATCTACTACTATAGAAACTCACTAAAATATTTAAGTATGCATATATTAAAAATTCAAATGGAGTTAACCTATGTTCTAGTTAGGTTTTTATTGCTGTGATAAAAACCATGACCAAAAGCAACTTGGGAAGGAAAACTGTTTATTTCACCTTACAGCTTACAGTCCGTCAAGAAGAGGAATCAGGACAGTAATTAAAACAGAGACCATGAGGAAATACTTGTTCATCTTGCTTTCTTATACCACCCACCTCCCCAGGGGTGGTACCACCCGCAGCAGGCTGAGCCTTCTCACATCAGTCACAAAAATTCTTCACAGACCTGCCTACAGGCTAAACTGATGGAGGCATTTCTTTAATTGATAATCCCTTTTCCTAGATAACTCTAACTTATGCCAAGGACCAAGCAGAACACCCCATAACAGGAGAACAATACTCCAACTAGATACCACATACTAGCAAATACAAACCCTAGGAATGAATTATTATTTTTGAGTTTTTAGCCAATGAGTTCCCATAGACCCCCCAAAAAAAATATTAATGGCTGTTGTCATTGCTCTTGATTACCACCCAGAACTCGATGGTAGGACTCCACTGCTAATGACACCTTACTTGAGTCATAAACATGGAAGTTTGATCACTACTGGCTAGTTTTCAGAGTGCTGGAAGGTTAGAAGGTGCTATGTACACTACTAGAAGAGAAAAGTCATTATCAGCCTCACCTAACTGTGAACCCTGAAAGCTACAGTAATGACCTGCCTGGCAAGATACGCCCACTGGTAAAATAGTGGTAAAATGTTATGGGAGTAACTAACCATTTTCTGATTGTATTTAAGCCCCACCCCATTAAATGAAACTCACACTTGGTACTGTTAATGGGAGCAAGAACCTGTGGCTAGATAGGTCATAGGTCCTAGTAATATTAGTCTATTAAGTAGATACAGTATTAAAATGACCCCTAATAACTTACTGATATACCCACGATCAGTGCATCTCTCAACTCTCATCAGAGAAGCTTTTTCTTGCAATAGATGGTGACTAGCACAGAGACTCACAACTGGTCAACATGCAAAAAATACGAAACTTCAGAGTTCTGAGCCCTAAATGGGACTTCTGTATCATGCGCCTCCCTCCAAGGCTTAAGGATCTTCGTGGAAGAAGGGGTGGAAAGCTTATAAGAGCCCCAGGCGGTGGATGACTTCAGGGAAACTGTTTTCAGACACAAGAGGACAGCTGCTCATGAACTCACAGCAGTGATAACAGCATGAACAAGACCTGTGCTGTGAGCCCAAGCCTAGAAGGGGGAGATGGCCATGAAGTCCCGCCCCTAGCTGAGGAGCTATCAGCATTTGATGAGTGCTCAAAGAAGGGGAGTCAGATTTCTTTAATGGTGTGCTCTCTAGTAGGTCAGCCATACTTCACAGTAGGCGTCACACTCACGGCAACAAAAATTGGAATTGATGGGGCTTGCGGGGGAGTTGTTTTGTTTTGTTTTCTTTCAAGAGTCTGGTGAAGAACAAGAGATTAGGTGGGTAGGAAGGTAGTAGGGGTGGATCTAGAACAGAGGTTCTCAACCTCTTTGAGAGTTGCGTATCAGATATCCTATATATCAGATATTTACATTACAATAATAACTAACAACATTACAGTTATAAAGTAGCAATGAAATAATTTTATGGTTGGGGTCACCACAACATGAGGAACTATATTAAAAGGGTTGCAACGTTAGGAAGTTTAAGAACCACTGATCTGGGAGGAGTTGGAGGAGGAGGTGAATATGATCAAAATATATTGTATGAAAATTCTCAAAGAACTAATGAAAATACTACTTTTTTAAAAAAAAAAGAGGCAGAACCAAACCAAGTGTGGTGATATTCCCATATAATTCTAGAACTTAGAAGGCAGAAGCAGGAGAATAGAGCTTAAAGACAGCCTGAGGTATATAGTGAGACTGCCCATCTCAAAACAGAGAGACAGAGAGACAGAGAGAATGAATATGTTGCCCAGGCTGACATTTAATTTCAAACAACCCTTCTATCTCAGCTTTTCTAGTAGTTAGAACTATAGGCACATGCTACCAAAATTCTATGGTTTTTTTTTCTTCTATAAATATTCATATTTCAGTATGGGTTGCATTGGATTATAGATTTGCTTGGATAATAGGAATATTTTAACAATATTAATTCTCCTAGACCACTTATGTACAGTATCTTTCTATTTGTCTATATGTCTCCAAGTTCTTTCATCAATGTTTTATAGTTTTCATCATCAAGATATTTGTGGAGGCCCACAAAGGTTTCTTAGTGAGATCTGAGCTTGCTTTACACAACAGGACTGCATTAGAGAATTGCTTGACCACGTGTGTGGTTACCAGGTGATTGGAAAGAATCTGCACTTGGCTGCACTTGGTGGAGCAAAAGGGGAGGTCTTTTGCTCCACCCCTTGGCATTCCTATAAATAGCCCTTTGGAAGAGACAGAAGGGGCCAGTGGATAATGATGCAGGCCCTCCCGAGGCTATCCTGTGTTTCTGTTTCTTTCCCCTCTATCCTTTTATCTAAATAACTCTTATCCCTCAATCCTCAAGAGTACCCTGTCACAAAATGTGGGAGCCAGTCTCCCAGCTGGGCTCTCACACATCTTTTACCTCATTGGTTAGATTTATTCCTAAGTGGTTTTTGTAGCTATGTAAATGGGATTTCTGATGAAGACAATTCACTGCTAGAATATAGAAATGCTGCTGGCTTTTGTATGTTGGTTTTTGTGTCTAATAACTTTACTTTTAGTTCATGATCTTAAATGGTAGAATCTTCAGGGTTACCTACTTTTAAAAATCATGTCATTTGAAAATAGTAACAATTTAACTTCTCCCTTTCTTGCCCTTTATTTAATTCCTCCATACATATAGGATTTCCTCTATACATGTCTTGTTCCAAATCAGCATGTTACTGACGACTGAATTCCTTAGAACTTATTTTCTGGCAGATTATTTTTATTTGGATTTTTATTAAATACTTCAACAATATCAACATTTAAAATCCTATTGAGTGTGTGTCTGAGTATTCTTCCTAACCTGAAAGCCTGTGATGACACAAGACTGGGTCCTGGAGAATCCAGGACATTTCCTCTCTCTGGCTACAAGGGCTGAGAGGACAAAATGCGTTGAGTCGTGTGCGTTGGAGGCAGGTCGGCTAATGAGCTTGGACTCTGTGCGCTGCAGGAAGTCTTAAGACTGCAGAAGTCAGCCAGTCGGCTTACCACTCCATCTCCCTCCGTATTCCCTGCCCCTCGGAAACTGGTGATCACTGCCAGTGTAGCTTCAGCAAGCACCCTGACAGCTGCTCTTGTTTGATGTGTTCACATGCTCTGTAGATCTACCTTCCTTTCCCCTGGTTCAGCAGCCGTGTTAATAAGGATCTACAGGATATTGAATATTATATACAGGGTAAGGAAGCCTACCCTGAATCCCTGGGTTTAGATGTTTCTATCTTTAAAAACAAAATCAGTTAACCACAGCAACATACTTCTAATTGTCTGTGTCATTGTGTGTGTGCATATACATATGTCTGTGGAGGCTGTGCATAAGTACCACATTTTCAATCTGTAAAATACACTAGAAGCAAATGCACTAAGCTTAGCCACAGAAGGTTCTAGACAGCTACATAGCAAAGCTGCTGCCAGTCATTAGGGAAGGGATAGCCCATGTCCTTTGCTTTGGTTGGAAGCTACAACCATTGAAATGACAGCCAGATTGTGTAGATCTGTATACCCTAACTCTTTTGAATCAGGAGTTAATTTCTTCTTGATAATTGTCATCCTCTTTGGTGTTATTGTAAGATCAGGTTTGACACGATGATTGAAAATCCCAAGTAAGAGGACTAGAGAGAAGGCTTAGAGGTTAAGAGCAATGGCTGTTCTTCCAGAGGTCCTGAGTTCAACTCCCAGCAACCATCTATGATGAGATATGAGATTTGGTTCCCTCTTCTGGAGTGCAGATAGAACACTGTATACATAATAAATAAATGAATCTTTTAAAAAAGAAAGGAAGGAAGGAAAATCCCAAGTAGGGCTGGGCATAGTGGTGCACATCTTTAATTCCAGCACTTGGGAGGTAGAGGCAGGCAGATCTCTGAATTCGAGGATAGTGTGGTCTACATGGTGAGTTCCAGGACAGCCAGACATACATAATGAGACCTTGTCTCAAGAGAAGAAAAAAAGGAGGAGGGGGAGGAGGAAGAAGATTCCAAGTAGAAGCTGTGAAGAGTAGGCAAAACAGAGACTTTCAACATTTCATTGTTTCTTTTAACATTGTAAGGAAACACTGCTTTTAAAACTCCACAGCCAGGCTGCCATTTTGTGGTTGACAAGCAAATGGCAATACTTTCTTTGGCTGCAGGAAGGGTCACAGCAGCAGCCTCTCTTGTGTAGAGTGGCTCTCGACAGGACTGACGGGGACAGAAATTAATGGGCTTCCCATTGTTGTGTGCATTCTTGCCAGGACATTTCATTAGTGTCAACAATGACCCCTTGGTCATCATCTTGCTTCATTCACCACCTGCCCCCGGTGACTCTCAGTTCCGCTGGTGCCGTGGGGTGCGGAGGTGGCAGGCACGAGACGGCACTCACTATTGGAGGCAGGAGCATTGCTGACCTGGGGCGAGATTAACTGCTCCTCTGCAGTTTTCATTGTAGGGCATTAGCCCTGTCTGGCTATCTTGCTTTGGTTGAGAAATTCAGGACAATAGCATTGCTGATGGTAATGTTGGCAACTTCCCTGTTGGTTTTACAGGTCACGGCCAGGGGCTTTGGGCCACTGCTGCAGTTTGCCTACACTGCCAAGCTGTTACTCAGCAGAGAGAACATCCGGGAGGTCATCCGCTGCGCCGAGTTCCTGCGCATGCACAATCTGGAGGACTCCTGCTTCACCTTCCTGCAGACGCAGCTCCTGAACAGCGAGGATGGCCTGTTTGTGTGCCGGAAGGACAGTGCGTGCCAGCGCCCCCAAGAGGACCATGGGAACTCTGCGGGAGAAGAGGAGGAAGAAGAGACGATGGACTCAGAGACAGCGAAGATGGCTTGCCCCACAGACCCCGTCAGCTTTGAGGCCGCTGCCATCCCAGTAGCAGAGAAAGAAGAAGCCTTGTTACCTGAGTCTGAGGTACCCACAGACACCAAGGAAAACTCAGTACCTAGATACAAGAAGTACCAGCTTGCATGTACCAAGAATGTCTATAGTGCGCCCTCACACAGTACCTCAGGGTTTGCAAGCACATTCAGTGAAGACAGCCCTGGCAATAGCCTCAAACCAGGGCTCTCCAGGGGACAGATTAAAAGCGAGCCACCCAATGAAGAGGCCGAGGAGGAGACCGTCACACTCTGCCTGTCCGGAGATGAAACTGACATCAAAGACAGACCCGGGGATGTTGAGATGGACCGGAAACAGCCCAGCCCTACCCCTACCCCCAGTACCCCTACTGGAGCCACCTGCCTGGACAGATCCAGGAGTGTGTCCTCGCCTTCCTGTCTGCGGTCTCTGTTCAGTATAGCAAAAGGTGTGGAGTCGTCTGGCCTGCCCAGTACATCTCAACAGCACTTTGTCAGGAGTTCAGCATGCCCTTTTAACAAGGGGATCTCTCAGGGTGACCTTAAAACTGACTACACCCCTTTCACAGGGAATTATGGACAGCCCCACATGGGCCAGAAGGATGTGTCCAACTTCACAATGGGGTCGCCACTCAGGGGGCCTGGGCCGGAGGCTCTCTGTAAGCAGGAGGGAGAGCTGGACCGGAGGAGTGTCATCTTCTCCTCAAGCACGTGTGGCCAAGTGAGCACCTCAGTGCATTCATGTTCTGGGGTGAGCAATTTGGACAAAGACCTCTCCGAGCCGGTGCCAAAAAGTCTCTGGGTAGGAGCTGGCCAATCCCTCCCCAGCTCACAGGCCTACTCCCACAGTGGACTGATGGCTGACCACTTGCCAGGCAGGATACGGCCCAACACCAGCTGCCCGGTGCCAATCAAAGTCTGTCCTCGCTCACCTCCACTAGAGACCAGAACCAGGACCTCCAGCTCCTGTTCCTCCTATTCCTACGCAGAGGATGGGAGTGGGGGCTCCCCCTGCAGCCTCCCTCTCTGTGAGTTCTCCTCCTCACCCTGTTCCCAGGGAGCCAGATTCCTTGCCACAGAACATCAGGAGCCGGGCCTGATGGGAGATGGAATGTACAACCAAGTCCGACCCCAAATTAAATGTGAGCAGTCTTATGGAACCAATTCCAGTGACGAGTCTGGATCATTCTCGGAAGCAGACAGTGAGTCGTGTCCTGTGCAGGACAGGGGCCAGGAGGTAGGGAATCCACATAAGTTCAAGTCTATGACCTGCTGTCTCAGTCCTTTACCTGAATTTTCCCTCTTCCCAAACATATTCTCAAATTGTTCTTATGTGTTGTCTTAGTTAGGATTACTAATGCTGTGACGAAACACCATGACCAAAACTCAGGTTGGGGAGGAAAGGGTTTATTTGGCTTACACTTGCATATCGCTATTCATGATCAAAGGAAGTCAGGACAGGAACTCAAGCAGGGCAGGAACCTGGAGGCAGAAGCTGATACAGAGGCCATGGAGAAGTCCTGCTTCCTGGCTCACTCGGCTTGCTTTCTTATAGAACCCAGGACCACTAGCCCAGGGATGACCCCGCCCACCATGGGCTGGGCCCTCCTCCAACAATAACTAATGAAGAAAATGCCAGACAGCCAGATCTTATGGAGGCGTGTTCTCAATTAAGATTCCCTCCTGCCAGATGACTCCAGTTTGTGTGTCAAGTTGACATAAGACCAGCCAGCACCTGCGTCAAGTTTAAAAAGTGCTCTAGTGCCAGTAAGTAGACCGTCTCTGGCTTCCTTCCTTAGAGGCAGAGTGCTGCAAGGTGACCCAAAATCAGCCACTTGAGTCTTTGAAATCCCTCTGTACCTAGCCTGGGTTCCAGTGCTGTGTGAGTAGGGGCAAGCCGAATGCAGTACGTGTAAGTGTGCTCAGGTACTTTCAGTCTCCTCCCTGTCCCCTCCACTGCTGTCACTCCCCTGTCTGCTGCCTGCTTTGGAAGAGTGCACTCATGCTTGCTCGTCACCCCTTCAACCTAAAGGAAAACATAGACACTCTTTCAAATCGATTCATTGGAACTAAATAGATCCTCACAAAGAGTATTATGAGTACCTTAATATAGAGTATGCACCTTATGAGTATTTCTTGTCCGCAAGAAGATACAGGGTGACCCTGTCTCTATCACAGTGCACATGACAGAAGGCTTACCATCCATCCTTGACATGGGTTCCCTGCAGAAGTGCCCTAGTCAGCACACACAAAACTGTGTTTCCTAAGCTCCCACATTGAGAAGAAGTCATTCATTTAGTGGATAGTGTTTTTTGTCCAGCCTGAAAGCATTGTGCTGTGTAGATAGAAAGTGTATAAAGGCTTCGTCTGTGGGTCACTGTTTCTGGGAGCAGGAGTGGGGACAGCACTGGCTACATCATAAGCAAGACTCGTGACTACGAGAAGGCAGACTAGGAGTCCCAGAGGTCTCGAGTTCCCTAGTCATTTCAGTGTTTCCTAGACAAACCTAAGCGTGTCTAGGGCATGACCTGCTATCTTGGGCACTGACAAAGAACCAGCCAAAGATTGCCAGCCACTGTGTCTCACCCCCGTCTCAGGAGCAGAAGTGAGCAAAGCTGGTGACAGGTCTTGCCCCTGTGTCTGAAAAGCTCAGAGAAAAAGAAATGTGGGGCGGGGGTGGGGCTCCATGGCAGGGGGTGCTTGCCTGCCTTGGCCTAGCCCTGGATTCAGTCCCTTAAAAAAAAATGAAAGGAGGGAGGAAGGACAAGGAGGGAGGGAGCTGCCCATAAGGCCAGTGTGCTCAGTACTTCTCTGCTCTTCAGCCTCTCTTCCTCAGCAAAGATTAACTCTGCCAGATGGCAGAAATGCCGTGAGAGGTGAGGTGAGGTAGCCGCGGAGCCGTGTGTGGTTTATTCAGCATCCACAAGGCTGGTGGACACCAAGCACATGAGCTTTAACTTTCAGGCATGTTTTGAAAATGGACTCCAGAGCTGCCTAGAGTAAGCTGCAGACACACCCTGGGTTCACTTCCTCTTCTTCGCGAGCCTGCCTGGTCCCTGCTTTCCTGTTAGTGTCTGGCGGAGAAAGACAGAAAACCACCAAAAGGGGTTTAGTTTAAGAAATGGAAATTGTGAAGGAAATCTGAATGGGCGGCATTCCCGTTGGTGTCTTATCCCTTCGGTTTGGGATGGGGTCACCACCGATGCCCACGACGTGCAGCCCGAGGAGTGAGGCTTCCTAGAAGCAAGGGTAGTTGTGTTTCACAACTTGTGGGAGAGTTGCTGTTTGTCCCTGGAACTGTTCTTAAGGGCACCTCCTGCAGAAGGCTGGTCCTTGAGTCAGCTCCGTCCCACACTCGATCTTACCAAGGACTGGTAGAGTAAGAACACGTGCCGCTTTGTTGTCTCTTGAACAGTTAGGAACTGTCGGTTTCAGATACTCAAGGTCTGCTGGGGGGTGGTGGCTCCTCCCTTTAATCCCAGCATTCGGAAGGCAAAGGCTGGTGGATCTCTGTGAGTTCAAGGCCAGCCTGAACCACAAAATGAGTTCCAAGGCAGCCAAGGCTACACACAGAAACCCTGTCTCAGAGAAGAAAAAAAAAAAGATCAGATACCCAATGCCATCCACAAGAGCACATTTTTTCCTCTGGGCTATGTTAATCTCCACCTTAGGACTGGAAACCATGGCACATTTGGGGGGGGGGGGGGGTAGATAGTCATTCAACCCATGAAACAGCCACAGACAGGACTAGTCTCCCCTTAAAATACCCTTGGATTTAATTTTTATTTTTACTTTTCAAAACAAACCTGCTGAACATTCATAAGCAGTAAAAGGCACATTTGTCAAAACTCCCTGCCTTTCATGAGTCACACTCCAACCCTTTTGGTAGCTTGTGTTGGGCAGGAGGATGCTAGCAGAGCTGAGGTTTTTTTTCCCCAGTGAAGGAAGTTATTTTCCCAGAACCACCCAGGCCCTCAGCATGACGGCCCCTCTGGGAGTTCAGTGACTTGCTTCGGGGGTTACATGGCCTAGGTAGAAGTTCTGCCCCAAAAGTATACTGAATTCCCATGAGTTTTAACTTGTTTTCTTGAACTGATCCATAAAAAAACACAGCATCTATCTTGGATTCTTCCCAGACTGCTCTTAGGTAGGGTTAGGTGGTTTTCTTCCAAGTAAACCACAAGATACAACCGAGTCTGGAATAAAACCCGGGGTTCCTCTCCCTGCCAACCACCAGCATAGCCCACAGCTTCTCTCCATCTTCTGAGCCAAAATGTGGGACCAAAAGAAAAACATCAGTGTATCTTACCTTCTGTAAAATCTATCACCGCGTTAAATAACTCTCCTAGTTCATAAAACACAGACGTCTCCCATCCTTTTTTTACTCTTCCCTAGCTTTGAAAAAGCTTCAAGTACTGGGTTGGAGAGTTGGTTCAGCAGTTACTGGCTGCTGTTTCAAAGGGCCCAGGTTCAGTTCCCAGCGCCCACACACATGGCGGCTCACAGCCTTCTGTAACTCTGGCCTCTGCAGGTACTGCACATACATGGTGCACAGACCAGACATGCATGCAGGCAAAACACCTATACACATAAAACAAATAACCAATTTTTAAATAAAATATCATTTCCATACCATAAAATTCGCCCTATTAGAATGAAAATTTCAGTGTTTTTAATATCTCCACAGGGTTATGCAGCCATCTCCAGTTTGTGACTCTAGCATGTTTTCTTCACCCCAGGAGCAGATTCTCCTCATGGCCTTTTCCCTCCAGCCCAGACAACCACTAATCTGCCTCTGTTCTGTATAAATGGTATTTGGCTTTTTTCTCTTAGGATAGCATTTTCAAAGTTGATCTCTTCTGTAGATACATCCACCTGGTGTGTTTGGATGTATCAGAACTCCACCCTTCTGATTGCTGATCTGTCTTATTAGGCCATACCACATTTTATTGATCCATCATTGTTTGAGGGAGTTTTGGTTGGTTCCACTTCCTGGATATTTTGAAGGATGGTGCTGTGAGCATTTGCATGCAAGGTCTCTGTAGACGGGCTTCCAGTTCACTCATTACATATCTCTGAGTAGAGTGGTTAACTCATGTGATGACTCCACATGTGGCGTTTTGAGGAACTACCCAGCCATTTCCCAAGGCAGCTACACCATGTTTGCATTCCCCCATCCGGCTAGGAGGAATCCGGTTTTTCCTCTCGCTGCCAACCCTTACTCTTCTCTGTGTGTCCATCTAATGGATGTGACATGGCATCTCCTTATGTTTACAAGTTTGTTTTTAGATTTTGAAAACTGTACAGAAGTCACAGTCCTCTTCCAAGTGGTGCATGCACTAGTCAGTTCCCAAAGCATTTCCAATGGATTGTGAGTTTAGTGAAGAAACACTGGGTAGGTGGTTGATTTCCATATCCAAAGGTACTGGTGAGTTGGACTTGCATTATTGACATGCTTCATTTGGAGAGGAATAAAAGCATATGATAGTGGCCAGGTATAGTGGCCTAGGCCTTGTAATTCCAGCATTTAGGAGGTGGAGGCAGAGGGTCACAAGTTCAAGGCCAGCCTGAACTACAAGGCTGTGAGTTAAACAAAACAAAATGGAAAAGTGTGTGTGTGTGTGTGTGTGTGTGTGTGTGTGTGTGTGTACGTGTGTGTGTTGGGGGGGAGCAACCAGTGAAATAGTACAGAAAAGCCATGTCTAATTCTTCTCACCAAAGTGCTGACTTGAATATTCTGTTTGTTTGTAATTTTTTTCTTTCTTTGATACTTTTAAAACCATTATTCTATTATTCTTTGACAATGTCATACACATGTATAATATACTTCAGTTTCTTTCTCTTTTTCTTTCCTTTTTTATGTCTGTTTGTTTATTTGTTTGTTTGTTTGAGACAGGGTCTCTCTACATAGCTCTGGCTGTCCTAGAACTCAATCTATAGACCAGACTGGCCTCTAACTCACTGAGACCTAACTCTGCCTGCAGAGTGCTGGGATTAAAGATGTATAGTGCCATACCCAGTATATTTTGGTCATTTTCAACCCCAATTATTCTCTCTCATCCCCTCTTCCTCCCACTGAATCCCTTCTTCTTCCCAGTTGACTTGATAACTTTCTGTGTAAGATTTTTTCCATCATTCCTATGGTTCGGTGAATGAAGCCCATTTTTGCAAGTGTCTAATTAGTCTGCTTAATGAAAAGAAGACTTTGAATGGCAGCATAGAAGTCAGCTGTGTTCATAATTAAACCAGTGTTTTCATGTTGTCTAGAACATTCTCAGTGTTTGGGATTCCTAATGTTATATGCCTGGAAGAGGAAACCATATGACAAGGAAGGATGACTCTTCCCTCACCCACAAGGCAGTCCCTTTCTCTGTCTGTTATCTAATTTTACTCTTCACAGCAATTCCAGCAGCTGAGTGAGGCAAGTATTATCTCTGACTCACAGATGCTCAAGTTCAGGACAGAGAGAATGAGTTACCTGGGACCACATAGCTAATTAATTGTAGTCTTATGGGTGAATCCCTGGTGTCCTGGGAATACCAAGTAGAAGGTAGGTGGCACAGGAACATCTCTTGGTCTTGGAGAGCCTGTATATTGTCATGGCCTCGAAGGTGCCCCTCAGCCTGGCGCTGTGTGCCTATGGCTTCAGCTCATGTGTGGTAAGAATCACATGGGAGTAGGAAAGATTTCACAGCCCTTTCTTCTCCTGGGACTGGTAGGGAAAACAGACTGTTGTTTTGGGCTTTTTCTCCACCCTCCTTCTCCAGTAACCTTCACCCAGCAAACCAGAAGCAGCAGACAAGTAAAATGCGTGTTCATAGGCTTGGTGAAGCGAAATGGCTAGAGAGTCACTTCCACAGTTCTGTGAAAACTGTGCAAAGCAGACATTGTAGAGAAATCCGTCAAGGCGTTGTTGCAGAGTGGGAACTTTTCTTTTGTCTCATATTTGAATTCTCTATAGGAAATTATGTTCTTTATTATATTTTTAATGGAGATGGGAAGAATGGCTTAGGCTATGGGATGTGGGCAGCTGTTAGCAAACAGTTTTCTGTTTGATGAAAAGGAAACTGCATCCCAGGTCTGCCTGCAGCCTGTCCAGCCTCCCTGGTCCAGGCTTCCTATCTGGTCATGCAGATGTGCTGAGAAGGCAGATTTAGGTTTCATGCACCATTCAGAAGGTCCTCTGCGTTTTGCCATCTCTAGATCAGAGGTCCCTGGTTACACTGCAGGAATCTATTTCACAGACTGCTGAAGAGCTGGGGTTCCCCCAAAGTCTAACCTCCCTTGGGCAGTATTGGTCCCATACTGAAAAATGACCCTAATCCTGCATTTCCTGTGGGTTCCAGAGGTATGAGAAGAGTCAGCACTTTGGCAAGACTGGGTACAACCAACAGGAGTGTGTTGCGCAAACCACAGCGTGGCCTGTAGTGCCCTCTTTGGCCCTTGGCCTGCTGACTCAGTGGCTCTTCCTCTGTCCCTGGGCCTTAATTGAGAACCAAAGTAGTTCACTACTAAAGAGAATCATCGCTTACAAAACCCACAGGCACATCTACTGTGCTGCCTCCGTGGCCAGAGAGGCCGCTGAATATAACTGCAGGCCATTCAGACAGGTGGCAGTGAGAGCTGGCAGAATGTTTCGTGTCGTATTGTCTATTCTGTGCTTTCTCTGGGACACCTCTGATGGGAAGTGCAGTCTGGAAGGATATGTTATGCAGGAGCAGTGAATGAAAAAGCAGCAAGCCCTCCAAGCTTTCCGTGTAGGCTGTGTTACTCTTCTGGGAGAAAGAGAAGAGGCTTCCGCCTTCTCCAAGCTTTTCAAGTTTGCAAGACCCTGTCCCGTTACCTGGCTTTCAGCCCTGAGTGGGGAACGTTTGAGCACACAAAAGCCTGTGAGGAGGGCATTCCTAACCAAAGGCCTGGGGCTGCTCCTCATCTCCAGGAAGGTCCATTGGCTTAGAAACACAGAAGGGATGTGATAAGGCCTCTGTACCCCTTGGGAGACACACCAAGTGCTCCCACCTGCTAGTCAATGTAAGTTCTTCCTTTCTGTATGGCTAGCAAATCTACAAACAAAAACCCCCCACAAGAGTGAGGGTCCCCTCTCCCCTGATAGGGAAGAAAGTCCATGGTTGACAGTTTTCTTCTCCCCTGACCCTGTTTAAAAAGCAGCTGGATTGCAAAAGCCCTGATGAAACGTTGTGTGGGGCTTGCCTTCGCTTCGAGGACTTTGACATAGCCGCTGTTGATTTTCCCGTTCCCCGGCCAACCCTCCAGCCTATCTACCGGTTTGTGTTTGCTGTCTAGATCATTTTAAATACAGTAGCGTTTGGGGCGGAAGCCCTTTTGACTGTCCTTGTGATCTGCACTGTTGGCATGTCTTCTTTCTGAAAATAAGTAAATGCCGTCTGGAACTGAACTACAATGGCTCTGCTGTCAGCAGAAGTCGAAAATCCCATGAGCCCCAAGAGTGCACAGCCTTCGTGATGCCCAAACGCAGTGTCTCCAATAGATGGCCTCCGGGCTGCTGAGGTACCAGCTAGGATCTGAGTATCTGTTTGTTATCCAAAGGTTATAAAAGGGAAATAAACAGTCTTCCATATCAGAATCAGCCTTGTAGAAACGTAGCCCACAAGCAAAGGCCTTTCTGAGCCCCTGGAAAGGAGCTGTTTGTCCTAGCAGCGTGTCTTTAGCACTCAGAGCAGGGCCGAGCCCACAGTGGTGTGGTATGTTCCACTGTAGTTTCCTGTTCTAGGGCCAAAGTTCTATAGCTGTCATGAGACCCACATTCACCATGTGGGGTTCAAAGGGCACCCTTTGGGAGCCTTCCACCAGTGCCTCATGGAGGAAGCTCCGAGCGAGGAAGTAACCCGACAAAGCACGTTCACCCAACCACAGGAGAGGAAAATGACTCTTTAATGGCCTTGCCTTTGTGCATGGCGACCAACTGGGCGCAGATGCCAGGAGTGAGCATTATGTCTGTCGGATGCAAGCAACAAATACGCAACCTGAGCTCAGGGTAGGAGAGCCCCATCCTCAGCCTCGTGAAGAACACGGACTTGACACTCCGCCAGCTGAGTGCTGACAAGAGGTTGCTTTCTTTGCTAAAGTATTTTGCTCAATTAAACCCAGGCCCACATGCTTGTTCTGGCAACTGTTTTTCCTGAGAGCTCTATGAGGTTAATGGCCACACCCTGCACATGCCTAGCAAGCCTTTTATGAGGGCTCATCTGAATTGTGATTTACTGGAACAGTAAAATGTGCTTTAGATTTAAAAATTTTATCAGTATACTTTTTTTATTAACAATTTATATAAATTACATGTTAGAAATATTTTATATATTGGGATAAATACATATTCTTGAAATTAAATAATTCACCTGTTTTATTTCGTTTTTACTTCATTTAATGTGGCTGCTGTCAATTTTTTTTTCTTTTTTCTTTTTTTTTTTTTTTGCAGGGGTGGGTGTGGGTTTGGGTTTTCTTGAAACAAGAGCTGTCTAACCTCGAACTCACATAGATCCGCCTACCTCTGCCTCCCCAATGCTGGGATTAAAGGCATGACCCACCACAGATGACGTACTTGCAAATTTCGCCTACCTAATTGATGTTAGTATTAAAGGTTAGCCTAACACTTGACATTTAGGCTTATAGTGCCACCTGCTGGCCCAGCCGAAAGCAAAAAATGAATGCGTGAAAAAGGAACCTGAGCTGGATGTAGTGGCCTAGGCTGGCCTCTCACTCCATGAGTGACTGAGGATGGCCTTGAGCTCCTGATCTTCCGGCCTCCACCTCCTCCCAAGTGCTGGGATTACTGAAACTGCAGCTTTCCAGGAGCTGCAGAAACATAAATGATTGAAGAAGTCCCCAGACCGCCAGCACCGCCTTAGCAAGGGCAGTGATCAACTCTTGCAGACCTGAGTCCCAAACCTCGTGGGGACTGATGTGGCCTAGAGATAGAGAGCTCGAGTTTCTGTCTCACCTCTGCATTTATTCATTGCTTTGAATGAATTCAGTGCTTAGCCCAGACTGGTCTCAAACTCAGTTTGTAGCTCAGGATGGCCTTGAATTTCTCATTTTCGTGCCTCCACTTCTGGGTTTATAGACATGTGTCAGGCCTCTGTAGTTACTATTCTTAAGAAATAATGCATACCAAAATTTAACAACACAGAGAAGACACCTCCAAGGACATGTCATTCTCTCTTTATTGTTTTGGGGCTTCTTATTTTTATTTTATGTGTATGGTTGTTTTGCCTGTGTGTATGTCTGTCTGCATACATGAGTGCCTGGTGCCTGAAGAAGTCAGGAGGGCAGGGCATTGGATCCCCTGGAACTGGAGATACAAATGGTTGTGAGCTGCCAAGTGGTTGCTGGGAATCAAACCCAGGACCTCTGGAAGAACAACCAGTGCTCTTAACCACTGAGCCATCTCTCCAGCCCCTGTCATTCTCTCTCTACAAAGTATTTACCTTAACTTGTCAAGAACGTGAAAGGAGGAAGCTTGCTGATAAATTAAGCATTTCCACATAATAAACCACCCCAAACCTTACTGGCTTACAACAGCAATGGTCACTTAACGTCTCTCACGGTTTGAGTGTTGGGAACTCAGCCGACCCATCTGGGCATTTCCTGCTGAAGGTCTGTGTTGAGCTTGAAGTCAGATGTTGGTTACAGTCATCTGAGTTTCTCAATAGCTTCAAGGATCCACTTCTGGGCTACCAAGATGGTTCATCGTGGAAGGGTGCCTGCCTCTAAGCATGCAACCTGGGTCTGATTCCCCAGGACCCATACAGTGAGAGAAGAAAACTGAGTTCAGATTAAATAAGTAAAACGTAATAAACAATGAGTATGTTTCCAAGGTGGGCCATTCAGGTAGCTGGCAGGATAATGCCTGTGAGCTGGAGGCACCAGGTCCGCCCCCACAGGGCAGCCAGTGCTCAGGACTAAGCACAAGTCTCGGTGCCCTTCAAGGTGTAGCCTCAAGAAGAACACATAATGCCATCCACTGAGGTGCATGTGTAGGAAGGAAGGACTGTGTGTCTTGATAGAGGCATAACAGCATTATGTTGTAAGAGAAAATGTAAGGTGTAATGGCCATTTTTTAAAAAATATTCTATCCGGGTGGTGGTGGTGGTGGTGGCGGCGGCGGCGGCGGCGGCGGCGGCGGCGGCGGCGGCGGCGGCGCACGCCTTTAATCCCAGCACTTGGGAGGCAGAGGCAGGCGGATCCCAGTGAGTTCCAGGCCAGCCTGGTCTACAAAGCGAGTTCCAGGAAAGGCGCAAAGCTACACAGAGAAACCCTGTCTTAAAAAACCAAAAATAAAAAAATTAAAAATATTCTAAGTGCCCGTCATAATACTAACCTAGAGAGCATGGCTTGTTTTGCACAGGGGCAACTGAGGTTCAGGAGAGAGATGTCCTCTCTCTGAATTCTCATTCCATATGAGAACTAAAGCCCCTTCCTGACACCTCCTACCCAGGATAGCTCCTTGTGTTCTGTGTGTGTAACAAAGACTCTCGCTGACTGTTGCATCTTTCCAATGTCTTCAGGGTGTGCTGGGCTCCATCTTTCAAGTCTCTGCTTGAAGTCCTTAGAAGATAACTTTAAATTGGTCATTTTGTTGAACTCAGTTGTGGGTCTTGTAGAAGAGAGCTTTGATAAGCCATAATCTGCCTTTAAAAAGTACTACAGCATTGAACAAACTAAGTTTCCAATATTTTCAATGCCATGTGCTTCAAAAGAAACCCGGGAATGATAACATTATAATTTATGTGTGCTTTTTTTTTTTTTTGCATTTTCCTTTTTTGGGGTGTGTGTGTGTGTGTGTGTGTGTGTGTGTGTGTGTGTGTGTGTGTGTGTTAATACATGGTCTCACTATGTATCCCAGATGTGTGTGTGTGTGTGTGTGTTAATACATGGTCTCACTATGTATCCCAGGTGTGTGTGTGTGTGTGTGTGTGTGTGTGTGTGTGTGTGTGTGTTAATACATGGTCTCACTATGTATCCCAGGCTGGCTTCAAACTTACTACTATTTCATCTTACTTGTACTTGACACAAGAGAGTATGAACCACTACTTGCTTTCAGTGGCTTCCATATGATTTGGTCATCTTTTCAAAAGTTTAGGATCTGGAGAGAGGGCTCAGCAGTCAAGAGCACTGTTTCCTCTTCCAGAGGACCTGGGTTCAACTCCCAGCCCCCACCTAGTGACTCACAACCATCTGTAATTCCAGTCACAAGGGATCCAATGCCATCTTCTGGCATCTGTGGGTACTGCACAGACATGGTGCACAGAGATGCATGCAAGCAAAACATCCCTACACATAAAACTAAAAACAAAATGGAAAAGCAAGTAACCAAACAAATGAGATTTCATTGGGGCTGTCCAGATGGCTCAGCAGTTGAAAGTATGTACTGCTCTTGCAAAGGACCCAAGTTTGGTCCCTGGCACCCACAGTAGGCATCTCACAACTGTCTGTAACTCCAGCTCCAGGGCCTCTTACACCCTCTTGTGGCCTCAGTGAGCACCTGCACTTATGTGCACATACCAACACATACAACACATACATACACATACAACAACAACTAATAATAATAATAATAATAATAATAATAATAATAATAATAATAATTTTAAAGAACATTCACCATTTTTGTGATGTTTCACTTCCCAAAATTTCAGCTGCTATAATCCCATTTTGATGTTCTTGGTTCCAGGTTAAACTTCCTTTTCCTGTAGATCAGATCACAGATCTTCCCAGGAATGACTTCCAGATGATGATTAAGATGCACAAGCTAACCTCAGAGCAGTTGGAGTTCATTCACGACATCCGGAGGCGCAGTAAGAACCGCATTGCAGCTCAGCGCTGTCGCAAGAGGAAGCTGGACTGCATTCAGAATCTAGAATGTGAAATACGAAAACTGGTGAGTTGGTGAGCAGGTATTCACCACCTTGAAGTGACTGAGACTGATGTAAAGTCACATCCATTACAGCTGGAGAAAGAAGGAGAGGGACGAGTCACCCTTCGGAGAAATTTGAGTTTATTCTCAACAGAAGTAATAGCTTTACATCTGAAATTGACATAGATGTAGAAGTGTGTCATCACATGTCATCTTCAAGTTTTTATGAAATTAGTTCCCTTTCCATGTGTATGTTATAATAGAGTATGTCTACTGCATGCATATAAAAACCAGATACCCTTCTAAACTAACTCTCTACCCATATGCCTGATTTCCATAACTAGCATTCTGGCCCATGTCATTGTATGATTCTGAACAAACAGTGAAAATCCCAGCTATATACTAGGCAGGTGTCTAAAACACTTTATTGGTTTGTTCAGTTGAAAAGCAAGACAACACTGTTCTTTCTCCATCAGCATTTTCCAAGTCTTAAATAATAGGCTGTGTGTTTTACTTTGCTTTCTAATACCATGGCTAGAAGCAGCCTGAGGTAGGAACAGTTTATTTGGCATATACATCCCAGTCACACTGTGGACGAAAGTCAGAGCAAGAGCTGGAGGCATGAACCAATGCTGAAGCCATGGATGAACTCTGCTCACTGGCTTGCGCTCTATGGCTTGCTCAGCCTTCTTTCTTATATGTCCCAGGACCACCAGCCCAGAGGTAACACCATGCACAGTGGGCTGGCCGCTCCTACCTCAATCATTAGTCAATAAAATGCTCTCCACAGACTTGCCTACAGGCCAGTCTGATGGAGGCAGTTCCTCAGTTGACATTCCCTCTTCCCAGATTACTCTTGCTTCTATCAAGTTGACAAACAAACAAACAAACCTCTTGTCTCAGTGCTGAACAGTAGTTCCCCATGCCCATCTGTGACTTAGAGATTCATAGTCAGGGGTCTTTGGTTTCTTACAAGAGGATCTTCCTATGTAGACCAGGCTGGCTTTAAATGCAGTCCTCCTCCTGCCTCTGCCTCCCAGGCGCTGGTAGTATAGACACATACCACCAAGGTTCCATGTTGTTAACCAAGGCTGTTCTTCCTTTTCTGAGGAAAGCCAAAACCGTGTCACGGTGCCACCTTGTTTTCTTCTCCCACAAATTGTCCAGGAATATTTTTTTAGATGAATAGGCCCACAGGGGGTAGTGCCTAGGCCAAGAAGTTATGACAAAGGGGCCTGAGATTCTTTTCCTAGAACACACTGGCCCTCATTTTTAGACCTCCAGGTTCAATGGAGAGGGGGGCCAGGTTGCTGGGCCCATTTGCTTATGTCTGAGTGACGGGGATGCCTTGAGTGGTCAGGGCTGACCAGCCTGGTCTGCTGCTGCTGCATCGTTCCCAACAGGCCTGTACTCAGTTCCTGCTCCCACGATGTCTCCCACATGCTCGACACCCTAATTTGCAGATGCACATAATGTATTTCTCTCAAGCTGCACGCGTACATCTGTTTATTTTTTCATTTTTAAAACATGTTTTCTAGATAAATTTATAAATATTTTAGCAGGTGTCCTTTCCCCATATAAATCTCTCTCTAACGCGCATCCCCACACTGCCTGCCGGATTGCATTCATATTAGGCCATGCACAGTGCCTGTGTCAGAGTCGTCCTGTTCCTCTCCCTCCTCATTCTTCCTCCCATCCTTGCCTCCGCTCGCCTGCAGGACGTGCAGAGGGGCTGGGTACCACTCTCCCCACACTGCTTCAGACGCCCCGTCTCTTAGGCTGCTTTATCAAGTGTCATGAACCCTCCCCACACCCCCTCACACAAATACTGATGGTAAAACTTTAACGAGTCTCCTCTCTAGGGCTAAACTCCTCTCTCAAGGGGTGACAAATTTAAGAAATTCAAGAGCACATGTGGAATTTTGCTTAATGGGGAAAACATCTTAGAGCCTTGGGCTAGCGTGTTCAAGCATAGACTCCACGTTTCTGTCCGCCTGCCCCTCCATCCAGTGCCCAGGGATGATCCCTGCCCAGGATTCAGGGCGTGGTTCCCAAGCCTTGCAAAGGACTTGCTGTGTTCAGTCTGCTGTTCTGTAAAAGCCGCAGAGGCTGGTGGTTAGGTCTCACCATATCAAGTTGCTGATAAGTAATCTCGTTTGCTTGCTTGGTTTTCTGTAAATAGAGTTTCTTCTTCATAGTAGTTTTAGACTCCTAGTAAGACTGAATGGCATGTCTGGAGTTCCCAAATGTCCCTGACTCTGGACACTCCCGACAAAAGCAGTATTGTTTGTTGTGATGGATGAGCCTACGTTGACATACCAATTTCATCTGACAGCCCTGCTCTGCTTTAGAGTTCACACTCACTGCTGTGCATTATGTGGATTTGTACAGGGTGCTGTCAGAGCCATAGTGTGCAGAGTAGATTCACTGGCCTCCATCATCTCTCCCTCCCTTGATCCCTGGCAGCCACTGGCTTTTTTGGGGTTTGTTTGTTTGGTTTTGTTTTTTTCTGTCTTTTTCAAAATATCAAACAGTTAGTTGGCTTTTACTCCACAGAAATAGTAACCTAATATATTAGGGGAAGATTTTCCAACTATAAGGTTCAGAACGAAGAGTTTTCTGGTCAGTTCCCTACGAAGTCCAAACTCCAGGAGAGCAGAATGTCACTTGATTCTCTACGGCTTTGCTGTTGGTGGTGACTCAGCTGGTTGCTTCCTGGGCCTCGGAGGGAGGGAGGGACACCACACTGGGGAAGGCGTGTCAGTGCTCAAGTGGTAAGGCAGCCAGCTAGTCAGCTGTGACATACAGCAGAAATGCATGTGCAGTCCCCGGACAATGTGTCTTTTAACTTCCCAGACTCTGGACTAGTCATTCTGGAGTTAGGTCACAGTATCGGATGCCAAAACAAAGGTTTGAGACCCCTCTGAAATGAGGCTTTGTGTCCTCTCGTGCAGGCTTGATCAAGCCTTCTCGGTTTTTGTTTTTCTCTCCCAGGTGTGTGAAAAAGAGAAACTGTTGTCAGAGAGGAATCAACTGAAAGCGTGCATGGGAGAGCTGCTGGACAACTTCTCCTGCCTCTCCCAGGAGGTCTGTCGAGACATCCAGAGCCCAGAGCAGATCCAGGCCCTGCACCGATACTGCCCTGTCCTTATCCCCATGGATCTCCCTGGAGCCAGTGTTAACCCCCCTCCTTTGGGGGTTGAGCAGAGCCTTGCACCCGCCCAGTGTGCAGCAGGAGGAAACGTACCCTGCTGCCTGGAGCCAGGGGCAGCTCCCTCTGGGCTCCCCTGGGTGCCCAGCAACACCCCTGAGAATTGTACCTCTGGGAGGAGGTTGGAAGGTGCTGACCCCGGGACCTTCTCAGAAAGAGGACAGCCGCTGGAAGCCAGAAGCCAGTCGGTGACCGTGGACTTCTGTCAGGAAATGACTGAGAAGTGTACGACAGACGAACAGCCCAGGAAAGATTATGCCTAGCCAGTGTGATGAGCTCTGCCTCCGGTCCTCACACCTCTCCTATCCAGGTGTTCTTCCGCCAGCCAGTGGCGCTGTTCATCTGTGTCTTGAAGACCCAAGAGCGAATCTGGTGCACACTACAGCAGTCTTAGCAATACTGTTCCGAAGTATTCCCTCCTCTCCGTAAGCAGGAGTGCTGGTTACCTTCACAATGGTGCTACCCCTTGCCCTGGCAAGGAAGACGACAGTGCAGACACTGTCTGTCTGTGGGTTAATTGCAGACTTCACAGGGATAGACTACACCTCTAGGACCCAACCACGGATTTTTTTTTTTCTCAGTGGCCCATGTCACAAACCCTATCTCAGGAATTTCTTCTGAATGTTCAATTTTTTTCATTGAAGACAGCTTCTATACACATCAAAGTTTTATAGCTATACTGTACATATTATATATAATATATATGAAATATATATCCATATGCAAAAGTCCTGCATGCCTCGATTTTTCTCATCCTAAAACTGGAAACTTGGTTTCTATCATTTACAGACAGGTTCCAACATTCCTCTTTTGTCTCTGATGCCAGAACTGGTTTTGTAACTTGTCAACATGGTCATTTTTTTTCCTTGCTTCACAGTTCAGTGTCGATCTGTACTTACTTACAGACAAAATTCAATGTTGGAAGCTTTTTCTCAAGGTGTGATCTCAGACCTTTTCCTTCGGTTGGTTTGGTTTCGACACCACCAGACACGGTGTCGCGTGAGCATCGTGGGTCTGTTCTTTTCTCCTTGTGTTTTTCCCTTGGTGTTGCGGATACTGTACAGCAATGGTCAACTTTGCCACTTGCACTGAGTTTTGAGTCAAACCTATTTTCTTAAATGAAGTTGTAACTTCAGTATAACTCAAGTATATTGTATAGTCTTTGCTTTTAGTTAAAAAGTAAAACATTTTAGCTAATTAAAAAGCACTCAGGTGATAATTATGTAGGAAAAAAAAAAACAATCTTGCCAAATAATGAACCCATCCTAGGATGTGTAGACAATAATCTGCTTGAATATTTTTGTAGCTCGCTTCCTCCCCACCTTCCCTCAGTAAAGCTGAAGTGCAGATAATTCAGTGCTGACACTGGATGTTCAGTTCCTGCGTGGGGAGAGAATTCGGATGGCTCACGGGACTGGTAGCGACAGAACAGGATCCTGTGGTGTTGTGTTGGAAAGCCACAGGCACGGGCGAAGGGAAGCCGAGGGGGACCCATCCATTTCGGCATTTCATTCCGGCCTCCTCAGCTTACGCTTGTGCTCCGAAATGTCTGCTTCTTTGAAGGGCACAGCTAACCAGCCACCCAGCTTTCCTGCCCGCACCCGGCCTCCAGGCCATCTTAAGACCCGAGGGGATCTGAATCACAGCCTCAGCCCCCTCGGTTAATTGAGCTTGCTGAGAGTAGGAAAGAACATCAGGCAGACTCGAGCCTGAGATCCATGTGGACATAGGCTAACACACCCTTTTTCCTTTCGTTCTTCAAATGCTCTCTCTACTCTGAGGTTTTTGTCCCCTCTGCCCTCTCCCCCAAACCCTCCCCCACACACCTACCCATTCCTCCCCAGATAACAATCTGCCTCCCTTGCTAAAATCTAGTTGGTTTGCAAATCTGGAGAGCAGCTTCCTCGGCACTGAGGTATCCTGGCCCCAAGCCACGCTTACAGGAAGGCGCGCCCCAAGGAGGAATCAACTCCCTCCTTCCGGTGGTCTCCATCTCCTCTCACTCAGCAGCCTGGAGACCACTCCAGCTGTGCAAGGTTGTCCAGAAAAGTCTGATGTTGGGGAAGGGTAGAGGGCAGTGGGGAATCGACAGTCGGTTGGCTTTGTTTCCTCTCCTGTGCCATTGTTTGGACAATATTAAAGCTGCATGTAAAAGGGGAAATTAGTGTATGACTAGTAGGCAAAAAGTGAAACCCTAGTAACATATGTTCTAGTATTATTAACTTCTTTCTGTACCAGTAGTAGTGCTCAATGTTTAAATACGTACGAATGCCAGACGTTGTTGGTTCATGCAGTAGAATTTAAGGGGGAGTGACTTCTTTTAAAATAGGTCCATTTTTAAAACATGCCTCTGGGTTTTGAGCGTGTGTGTGTGTGTGTGTGTGTGTGTGTGTGTGTGTGTGTACAGATTTTGATAAAGCTGTGCTGGAGCTGCCGTCTTCATGACACCGTTGGTGTTTCTTGGTCTAGTCAAACAGTTCCCTGCTTCACCGGGAGGCTTGTCTTCATGAAAAGCTAGCACGTAACTCAGTGTGAATCTTGGGATGCTCACAGCTGCCTATTCACGGTGCAGGAGTCAGCAGACAGTATTTTTTGTTTAACTCTCTTACTGCCTTTTTAAGTGACCTCTTCGAAAGAAACAAAAAGGCTTGTCTTCTGCTCTGGCCATCACCGGTGCAGAGCAGCCTCTCAGCTTGTTTTGTGCTGTCCCAGCTCGTGGGCAGCTGGTAGTCTTGCCACATTCCGCAGTTTACCCCCAGGTTTCTGTTACCAGTAGCTCAGACCTGTGTAGCAGCCGTTTCCGGGGTGGGGGTTGGGGTCGGGTCTCCTCATTTCTCTCCGCCCTAACTCAGCTCTCACCTTTTTTTCCATCATTTTTTCCCCCTCTTCTTCCACCCAATCTCTGCCACGGGAACTAGTTTTTAAAACTTACTCTAAACTTACTCTAAAATTTCTGTTAAGCTAAAATTTCTATTACTTCGGTATTTTTAACAAGTAATTTCATTCAGTATGCACCAGGAACAGCAACTGGCTTTGTGTAATTTACTCACGGGGCACGTCTGTCTCCTACTGTTCCAAACCATTGCTTATCAAAATTGTTCCTGGGTTGATTCAAAGGGAGGGCTCCCTGGGGACCAGAATCTAAATTCTACAAGGAGAATTCAGAAACCCCCCAATCTGTCCTTTCCGGGGATTCCTCAATCAAGCTCATTCCCTCTGTAGAAAAGAGAAGGGAAGAGAACAGAGGAGAGTGCACAGCAGGGTGGGGGGGAGCATTTCGTTCCGTGTTCGAAGGTCTTTTCTTTCACAGATACAAGACACTCCAATCACAGGCTGTTTTAGGGGGATCCCAGGGACAGCCTGGTTGGGTCTCCCGGAGGCTGAGGGGTGAATGTCAAGGTCCAGGGCTAGCACAGGCAATGCTAAGACTGATAGTATCCCACCCAAACACAGTCCTCCCCTGGGAGCAGCTTTGTCCTCCTGTGTCTCTGAACAGCCGTGGTCAGGTTGCCCAGGCTGGAGGCAGGTGTGTGCTTTGCCGTGTGTGTGTGTTTGTTTCTCTGCGTTATCTGGGGGGTGCCTTGAATAAAGTCGAACTTCATGACTTACTGATTCTGGAACAAAGCAGTTACAAAACCTTTTTGAAAAGTTGGCGAAGTTGCTAGGCCATCCTGCTACTTCTCTTCCAGATTCCCTAACAATGACTCAGGCGTCAGGGGTGATGCTGCAGTAGACAACGTTATTTTTATGTCTGTCATACAAGTAATTTATTTACTGTCTTTCTCGAGGTATGCTGCTTTTTAACATGCACTATAATTTTGGAGGTAATCCTTGCGTTGCTTTTCCAAGGAAGTTTAAACACGGCTAGTAACTAGTGTGCTAACGGCCTCTTCTCTTGGAAGGAGCTCCAGAGCACCCACAGGACCTGCATGGAGGACTGGCTAAAGCCTACGCTTTTCTCTTGTTTTACTGTTATGATTTGTCACTGAAGAAGAAAAGATGAAGCAAACGAAGGATTGAAAGCATAGAACTTCTCAGAAATTGCCCAGTCTTGCCCCAGGGGCTACTCTGCGTCCCATGGACTCTCATAGTCCTCCCAAATGAGTCAGTCTATAAACATGGACTCTCATAGTCCTCCCAAATGAGTCAATCAATAAACATGGACTCTCATAGTCCTCTGGAAGGAGTCAGTCTATAAAACTTCTTCAAGTCTGCATTTGGCTGCGTATTCCTACACACTGTGGCCCACTTAAACCAGGAGCTGTTAACTGATGACTCCAAGCTGCTCCACTGCTGCTTACAGTGGAGGGGGAATCTCAGATCTAAAAGAGAGCAAGAATCAAGGTTTATCCTCAGATCTCTTTCCTCAGCACCCCGACACACACACACACACACACACACACACACACACACACACACACACACAGACTAAAGAGAAGGATTATTTTAAAAGAATAAAGCTCTTTGTTGTATCATGAGTTTGTATTTACTTGAGGATTTTGTTGGAGATTCCATTTCTGGCAAGTCAGTCCACAATGCCTTGTGGGGTTGGTATTCATAAAGGAAGTCTGTGCATGGAGTTATTTTGTGTTCAAAATGTATAATACTGCCCGAGCCATCTCATGACCCAAGTGTCAAAGACTGATGCTGTAGCATAGGATATATTTGTGCATAAATAGTGTGTACAAATAGTATTTGTACATTGAAGAGACTTGTCGTAGCAGATCAAAGGTAAATTATTCAACTGATGGTGCAAAAACATTACTTGCAAAGTAATTGTATAGTATTTTCCTACACTCCACCCTGGGAGATCATATTTATAACAAGTGAATTATTAGTGCATTTTAATTGTAATATGAAATGATGCTGCCATTTTTGTGAAGAGTATCCACTTGGTTGCAGAGGCCAACTTTCATAGCTTTGGTTTGATGTCGTGGCATGGTGTATGCGTTTCTCTATCAAGCGATGGATAAACTCTTGGCTTTCATTTTCATTCCAGTTTATTGACCTCAGATAAAAACAATGGCTATTCATGGAAGTGTATCAAGTGTATCAGGTAGACTCACACTCAGTGCCAAACGCTCCCATGGGAATAATCAAATATATATCAGGAAGAGTGAAGGGACTTGGACAAAAATGGGTTTTCCTACAGATGGGTGCTAAATCTTCTACCAAACACGTCTCTGGGGGCGAACAGTTGGCCTCCGCTTGGGTCCTAATCATGTATTTTGGCTGTGGCAACGCTGGGATGCCCACTCACCCTCTGACACGAGAGCCTGGCACTTGTAATGAATTATCAGGAAGATTGCAGATGCGTTTGGGAGCTCCGGGTACTCGTTAGACACGGTGAGCCATTCAAGGCAAGAGGGCCTGTGTGAATTTGTTCCAGAACCAGTCTGATGCAAGTGCACCTCTAATATATGCCTTACAAACTCCAGAGGCCATATGCAAAACAGGGTCTTCTCAGTGTATGCAAGGGGCTGCAGCCCCTCTCCTCCTCCTCCCCAGCTCAAACAATATGGACAGTTTTCACACATATCTACCTGTATAACCCTCCGTACCTCTCATAACTGGTCAACGACTGTAACAGGTTACATCAGGTGTTTTTCTACATACTTTTTACACAGATTCTATGCGATTAATGTAACTTAATTCAACGCATCATTTTATTGTACAAGTTCTTACGCTTGGCCTTATTTTTTCCTAAGTGATTGTGGTTTTTCTTGTGGTTTTTCTTGTAAAGATATTGAGATGGCTGTTGATGCTTATTCTCTGTAACTAAGAATTTTTACCTTTTTGGGAAAAAGCATTGCTATGGATTAATGAATTGAAACTTCATTTACTCGTTGTAAATACACTATTGTGGAAAAAAAATCACTCAATTGAATTGCTAGTGTTAACTGAATTTTGTCTAGACGCCATTTCTGTTGATGAAATAAAGACATATCATTCTGCATTGTAAAAGCCTCTAATCCTATTTTACATTTTGCAGAGTAGAAAGCCTCAAGAAATGTATTCTCCACGAAAGTCCATTTCTTGTCCTCTAGTTTGGACCCTTCCCTGCTCTCTGATTAATCAAATTAGAAATGTTAATTTTAAAATGCTATTTTTTTAATCTGAATTTTTAAAAAATCCCCATTGCACATGAAATTGGATAACAGACATTAGAACCACTTCCAGTTCAATATTTCACTATGCAAGTGTTGCCGTGGATAAAGAACATTGTTTTTACAAGAAAGAAGCCAGGTGTGGTGGCACATACCCAGGTCCATACTCCAGAGGCTAAAGCAGCATCACTTGAGCATCCACGTTTAAGACCAGGATGGGAGCATAGTGAGGCTGCCCTCTCAACAACTTAAGTGCAAGCATCACACCAAACAGATAGCACATGTGATGATTCTACAAGGGACAGAAGTTGAGGGTGTGGTCAGGGAATACACATAAGCTAGAGAGATGTAGCCCATGGCCAGTGTCTTCAGTTTTTATGTGAAGAGAAATGGACACACTGCATTGTGGGCAGACCAAAGTCTATGAATAACACTGAGCGCCGGCTGCAAAGGGAAAAAGAAACTACCAGAAGAGGCCCACTGCGATCTGCTATGAGCAGTGAATGAATGTACCTGATACCTAGTCAACCCTAGCTTCAGCAAGAAATGTCCCATCTGCCAGATGGGAAAGCTGAAATTAAAAGCTGAAGAGTTCTCCCTCGGAGAATATCATAGGCCTTACTTAATGAGTTAAAGAGAGCTTCCTCATATACTGTATACTATTCCGAATCTCCATGGTCAGACCATTTTCAGTGTAAGAGGTAGATTACCTTTGCCTAAAGGAAAGAAAGAATTCAATTATTTCCGGGAAAAACAGGACATAGTCCTTACATTTTGGGCAGGAAAACTTGGAGGGTTGGCAGCCACCTTCGTCTCCAACCTTGGCCCTTTGTTCTGTGGCAGACTCAACCTTGCCAACTGTTCCATCCTGCAGAAATACTCCAGCTCTGTCCTGCCCCTGGCATGCAGCTGCTCTTCCTTCCTTGCCTCAAATGTGCTTCTCACCTGTAAGTCATACCTGGTTCTAGACATAACGAATGTCCTCCTTCTATGTCGGGCCCTGGCAGCAATTCCTGTTGCATTTAGAAATAAAGAAATTCTTTGAAACCCCTTTAGAATCTCTGACCCAAGACCCTGTCCCTCAGAAAAGATGCATAGGCAGGTTCTACATGGCTTCCTTTACCAGCAGCTAGTGATGGTGTGCGTCCTGAACAGGGATGAGCCCCCAGGGTCCTCCACCAAGTGAGCCCCTTTGCTTGTTACCTCCTGTGTTCTCACACACCTCATGTTCCTGCAGATCATGCTACAAAACTACAGTGGACCAGCCTGGTCAGGCAGGAACACGCATTACTTTCCATGGCTAGGTTTTACTTCTACCACCCAGAGACAAGTGCCTCTCTGAGGCAAGGAGCCTTGTCCCAGATCAGGGGCTGGAAGCCTTCTGATACCAGTGTTGACATTCACTGGAAGTGTTCTATTTCCCACCGGGCCCTCAAACTTTGTCTTTAATTTTTATTCATGCTGTAAAGCGACAACCCTGTAAAGGAGGCCTCATGACAACCCTGTTAACCTGATAGGACAATGAAGAATGTGGAACAGGAAGTGGTGGGTAAGGTACTGCTGTTGCCTTGGGGTTTCTACTGTCGTGATCAGACACCATGACAAAAGCAGCCTGGGAAGGAGAGGGTTCATTTTGCTTACACTTCCCATCACAGCCCAGCATCACAGGAACTCAAGGCAGGAACCGGGAGGCAGGAACTGATGCAGAGGTGGTGAAGGAGTGCTGCTTCCTGGCTTGCTCCTCATGACTTGCTTAGACTGCCTCCTTATAGCACCCAAGACCACCAGCTCAAGGGTGGCCCAGCCACAGTAAGCTGGGCCCTTCCATATCAATCATCAGTCATGAAAATGTGCCACAAGCTTGCCCACAGGTCAATCTGATAGAGGCACTTTCTCAGCTGAGGAGGTTTCCTCTTCCAAAATGACTTTAGCTGGTATTGAATTGATATGGAACTAGCCAGCACAGTGTCCATATGTAAGTATACTTGTTCAGCCAACATTGTACAACACACTGTGCATCCAGTATTAAGAGAGCATAAACCCGATCCTTAAAGCATTCACGAGCTAGCTGAGTAGGGATGTATACAAACAAATTATTTTTCAGGGCTTCTAACTCTCACAGACAGTAGAGCATGGCTTCCTGGGGGATCCTGGCACTTAGACAGCTTAGTATGGGTTTGGACTCCAGTTAGCATTTCCCCTTGGGGGACCTTTAGCTGCAGAGGAAATTGCTTAATCTTTTTGAGACCTTTTGTCTGATCTATAAAGTGGAGATGAACCATAATGATTTTACACATTCGTATGAGGAAGAGAAAAATGCACCGTGAGGATGCACCTGGGATGGAATATGTACTTTGAAAGGGTAGGCTGGAAAGATGGCTCCGTGGTTAAAAGCCTTGGCTGCTCTTCCTAAGGACCCTGGTTCTGCTCCCAGCATCCACATAGAGGCTCACAGACATCTGTAGCAACATCCCCAAGAGATCCAACACCCTCTTCAGACCTCAGGCACTGCATGCCAGTGGTGCACAGACATACACTCAAAATTAAAAATGAAAGGTAGGGCTTGGCCTTTCATCTTCCTGGTCTTCACTGGCTCTCCTACAAACTCACTGTCTGTAGAAGACTAGATCTTGAGCCAATTAAAAGGGCCTGAGGTAAGGGCACCTGCCACCGAACATGGCAACCTGAGTTTGATCCCTAGAACTCACATGGTGAAAGGAGAGAACCAACTCCTGCAATTTGTCCTCTGACCTCCCTGCAGGCTGTGGTGTACGAACACTCACACACATAGTAAAGTAATTAAAAAGTAGACTGGTTCTTCATATCATACTTCATTTCCGCCCCCACACAATGGAATAGAGGAGTCTTGGTACTGTTTGGACTAGAAGCATAGAATAACTACAGTCAATGAAAGGCTGCCCTTTGCAACCTTCCAGCTGATGCCCAACCTCTATCTGAATCCTTGCAATGAAAAGCCCAGGTCTGATGGTCATAAAATTTTTCTGGAACCAGAGTGTATTAGGATAATCTTTTTGTACAATGTGTGAAGATAAGTCTCTGTTTAATCTCACCTGCCTACGGCACCTTCTGATTGGTTTAATAAAGAGCTGAATGGCCAATAGCTAGGCAGGAGAGGATAGGCAGGACTTCCAGGGAGAGACAGGAACCCTGGGAAAGAATTGGAAGCGCAGGAGATTTGCCAGCCAAACGCAGAGGAAGTCAGATGTACAGTACTGAGGAGAGGTAATGAGCCATGTGGCAGAATGTAGATTACTATAAATGGATTAATTAAAGTTTTAAGAGCTAGTTGGGAACAAGTGTATGTAGCAAGCTTTGTTGTTGGCTGCCAGCTCACAAATAATGACATGGAGATTTCTTATTAATTATGAAAGCTCAGCCTTAGCTTAGGCTTAACTCTTATAACTTAAATTAACACATTTCTTTTAATCTACATTTTGCCTCTTGGCTTTTTACCTTCCTTTCATTCTGTATGTCCGACTCCCTCCATATCTCCTTGCCATCTCCCTGTACCTCAATTATCTCCTCTTACTTCCTCTCTCTGTGCCTAGAAGTCTTCCTTATACCTCCTGCCTAGCTATTGGTTGTTGAGATTTTTATTGCACCAATCATAGCAATACATTTTTACACAGTGTACAAATACCCCACAACAAGCATAAGCTAAGGCCAAGTTTTCATAATTAATAAAAAGTCTCCTTGTCCCCAGGCAGCAGTGGCACACACCTTTAATCCCAGCACTCTGGAGGCAGAGCCAGGCAGATCTCTGTGAATTCAAGGCCAGCCTGATCTACACAGTGAGATCCAGGACAGGCACCAAAACTACATGGAGAAACACTGTCTCGAAAAAACAAACAAGAAAAAAAAGTCTCCTTGTCATTATTAGAGAACTAGCAATATAAAGAAAGACCTGTTATAAGAGTGTAGCTCAGTGGTACAACACTTGTCTACTATGTACAAAGCCTTGAATTCAATTTCCATTATTGTAAAGAAAGATATTATAAGCTTTATATTGCTGTGATAAGATACTGACCAAAAGCAACTCGGAAAGGAAAGGGTTTATTTTATCTTTAGACTTCTAGGTCCATTACTAAGGGAAGCCAGGGCAGGACTCAAGGCAGGAAGTGAAGCAGAAACCATGGAGGAATGTTATTTACTGGCTCAATTCTTCCGGCCTGTTCAGTTATCTTCCTTATACAATCTGGACCACCTGCCCAGTGGTGGTACTGTGCACAGTGGGCTGGACCTTCCAATATCAATTGGTAATCAAGAAAATGCCCACAGGCATGCCCACAGTCCAGTCAGATGCAGACAGTCCCTTGGTCGAGGTTCCCTCTTCCCACATGACTCTAGTTTGTGTCAAGTTGACAAAAACCAACCAGGACAGGGAGGGAAGGAGAAGGTTGATTTCCTGAACTGATGATGCATCTGGCATGCACCTCTCTGACAAAGAACACCTACTGTTGTGAGGCACCCTGGGGATCCTAGCTTCTCGGGAGACTGTGGTAGGAGGATCACCAATCTGAGGCTGGCTGAGTGAGAAGTGAACAGCCAGGCCTGATGGTAGGCGCCGTTACCTGCCAACATGCTGTCTCAAAAACACTGTTTTTAAGAGCTGAAGAGATGTCTCAGCAAATAAAGACACTTTCACAAATGTGAGGACCAAAGTTAAAATCCCAGCACCCACATGACAAGTGTGGTCCCCGGGCAAACCTGTGACCCCAATCCTGAGGGGAGCAGAGAAAGGGGGATCACTGAGGCTCGCTGGTGCCAGCCTACTTGAAACACACAAGTTCTGAGTTCAGGAGAAGACCTTGCTTTGAAGGAATGAGGTGGATGACAATAAAAAAGGATACCTGATGCCCTACCGTGGCCTCTGCACATGTGCACAGGTGCACATGCATATACCCACCCACCTACCCCACACACAATTTAAACAGAGCATCTGATCATTAAATGAGCAAAGAAGTACAAATAAGTGACTAGTAGATGAAAAAAAATTCAACATTCCTAATCATCAGAAAAATGCAATTCAAAACTACATTGAGATTTCATCCCACCATGGTCAAGAAAACAAACAACAAATTCTAGTGAGGACGGGTGGAGGAGAGTTCTTGATGATGGCTAGTGGGAATGTGAATTGGTCAGCCGTCTATGGAAATCAGTGTGGATGGGCCTCAGAAAACAAAAATGAAAACTACTGTGAGATTCACCTGTGCCACTCCTGGGTCCTATATCCAGGGGACCCAGGTCAACACCACAGTGACAAGTGCACATTCGTATTTATTCTCGAATGCTCTCCACAATACCCAAGATATGGAACAGCCTAGTTACCCAACAGATGAATCAATACAAACGTGTGGTGTACATACACAATGGAGCTTTATTCTGTCATAAGGAACAAAAGTATGTTATTTACAGAAAAATGAATAAAACTGGAGATCACTGTATTGAACAAAATAAGCCAGACTCAGGAAGACAAATACCATGGACCATTTGGATGGAAGAGGAGGACCAACAGGAGGGAGAAGTTCAAACAAGAAAGGGTGACAGGGAGACAGGAGACGGTAATTGTTGATGGCTATGAGCTAAGCACGTGATGTTTATGGATGAAAATGTCACGTGAAACCTATTACTTTGTACACCTACAAAAACATTAACTAAAAAATCATGAAATAAATAATAAATCTATCCAAGCCAGTATTATGTGTTGCTGTAATCACAGGACTGAAGCAAAGAAAGGTGGGATGGGGAGAAGGGTCGGTTAAGAAGTAGATGCTGAAGTTATTTCCATGAGAAGTGATGAATCCCCAAGCCAGATATCGTGGTAGGTACCTGTGGCATTTCCAAGTACTTGGGAGGATGAGGCAGAGAGACTGCTTGAGGCCAAGAGTTGAAGACCAGCCTGGGTGACAGACTGAAATCACGTTGGAAGGGAGAAAGAAAGGGAAGGAGGGAAGAAAGGGAGAGAAGGGAGGAAGGAGGGAGGGCGAGAGGGAGAGTGGGAGGGAGGGGAGAGACTTACAAGGCAGGTACAGGTAAGCGGACAAACCTAAGAAGACAGGAAGGAAGGGAGGGAAAGGGTCTTACAGTAACGTTTCTGTTGCTGTGATAAAACACTGGTCAAAACCAACTTGGGGAGGAAAAGGTTTATTTTATACAGTTTACAGTTTTATACACCCCAGGCCCCCCTGCTCAAGGGTGGCACTGCCCACAGTGGGCTTGGCCCTTTCACATCACCCATTAATCAAGAAAATGCCCCAAAGGTTTGCCCACAGGCCAATCTGATGGAGGCAATTCCTCATTTGAGATTCTCTCTTCTCTGATGCGTCTAGATTTGTGTCAAGTTGATGAAAGCTCTGAGAATGGTGGTGTGTGCCTTTAATCCCAGCACTTGGGAGGCAGAGGAGTGAGTTCAAGGCCAGCCTGGGCTAACTATCGGGTTTCAGACCAGCCAGAAAGAGTTACATAGTGAGACTCTGTCTTAAAAACAAACAAAAAAACTAACAAGCACAGAAGGAAGAAAGGGAAGGAAGAAGGGAGGGGAAAATACTGAGTAATGTGAGACACTGAAGAAAGGGATGGAAGGAAGGAGGGAGGAGGGAGGGGAGGAGGGAGGGGAGGGAGAGGAGGGAGAGGCCAGGCACTTACAAGGCAGGTACAGGGTAAGTGGAACTCTGTGTGAGCCATGTAACACATGACCATCCTGTGAAGATTTACCTCACAGAATGTCTTAGTCAGAGTTTCTATTGCTGTGAAGAAACACCATGACAAAAAGGCAAGTTGGGAGGAAAGGATTTATTCAGTTTATACTTCCATATCACTGTTCATCATGAAGGAAATCAGGGCAGGCACCTGGAAGCAGCTGCTGATGCAGAGACCATGGAGGAGTGCTGCTTACTGGCTTGCTCCTCATGGCTTGCTCAGCCTGCTTTCTTTGTAGAACCCAGGACCACCAGTCCAGGGATGGTACCACCCACATTGGGCTGGGCACTCTCACGTTAATCACTAATTAAGAAAATGCCTTACAGGCTTGCCTACAGCCTGATCTTATGGAAATATTTTTTTAATTGATGTTCCCTATGAGTTTAGCCTGTATCAAGTTAACATACAACTACCCAGCACACAGGACATGGATTAGATGATAGAGCTTCACGACTTTGAACCACATTAACTCTTCTTATGACTTGGAGTCTTTATCACAGGGTATGTGGCCAGTGTTTCATGGCAATCTGGTCATGTGATAGAAGATTAAAGAGCTATATAAACTCCTTCCATGACCCACCATGCCACTCTGGACTGTGGGAGCCAAGTGTCTCCTGAAGCTCCTGTCCTAGATAGCTCATGACCACAAGGAGGGTGGAGATGAGCTAGTGCCTCCTGGTAACCCCTAGTAATAATTTTTGGGTCACAGCCAACATTTGTTATCACTGACAATGGGTGGTGGCAGCAGGGATATAACCAGATCATGGATGTATTTGCTAATGTTTAAGTCATGCTTAGTTTCTGTAGCATTTACAGATTAGAATTTCATCTGCTTCATGCTCACAAAATGAACTGATAAGAGAAGTCACATGAGAAATTGTTCGCCAGCCTCTCCCTTGCATACAGGAAGTAGACTCAAGCCCAGGTTGAGTTTGGAGCCTCCATCTCGCTCTGGATCCATGATAGAGAGACCCGTCTGCTGCCGCAGATCTGGCTGCTCTCTTTGGGTGTCTCACTGGGCTGCCGGGAGTAGGAAAGGGGGATGGCATTCCAATCCTCAGGGCAGGAGCTATGAGCAGTTGTCGGTAGATTTTTTTCTCTCTCACAATTCCTCCCCAGTGGATCTTCAGACCTGCCTCAAGCGACATGAGCAGGCAGAGCTGTAAGAGGCTGCCCCCACCCCTCTACGGGTCTCCAGCAGAGGTGACTCCTGCCTGCCAGGTGCGTTAGTCACTTGCTGCAACTATAACAAATACCCACGATAATTAACTTACGAAGTGGAAAGGGTTGGTTTTGCTTGCAGGTTTAGAGGTTTCAGCACATGGCCAGTTGGACTCATCACTTTTGGGGCTGTGGTGAGGCAGCACTTCTTCGACCGAGCACGTGACAAAACTTACCTTGTAGCCAGTATGCAAATGAAGAGAGAAGGGAGCCAGGCATGGAGGCCATGCCTTTAGTCCCAGCACTTGAGAGGGAGAGGCAGGTGGATCTCTGAGTTCGAGGACAGACTACTCTGCATTAGAGTTCCAGGACAGCCCAGGGCTAAGCAGAGAGCTCCTGTCTCTCAGAAAAGAAAACCAAAAAGAAAAAGAAAAAAAGAAAAAGAAAAAAGAAAGGAGAGGAGCTGCAGTCCCACATTTCCTTCAAGGGCACATGTCCGGCGACCTAAGAGTTCTCACGAGGGCCTCTTAAAGGCTCCACAGTCTCCAAGATCAAGCTTTTAACACCACAGCCTGGGAAGACACTTCAGAGCCAAACACCCCTGCGAGCAACACTGAGTTCTTCTAGTTTGAGACGACAAAGGCAGAGCTTTCATCCTGTAGATGGTGCATTACTTTTTCATAATAGATGAAAGTTCTAGAAGCATGTTCTGAAAGAGATTTAAGAAATAGACTCAAAAGTTTTGTGAAATCAAGTCTGCCCATCCACTTGGAGATCTATGTCATAAACAACAGGGCCCCAAAGCCTGCTGCATGGTGTAGTTCTGTATGGTTCCCGATCCAAGAAATGCATCATGGAAATGGTTCTGCCCACTAAACATAGTAGGAAAGAACTGACTCCCACCTGCAATGGCCCCTCCTTTCTCCTCTTCCCACTGTTGTCTGTCCAAATTCCAAACACAGGACAGCCTTTCCTTAAACCCCATTGTAACTGATCTTCAATTAGCCTGATCTTCAAAGGGAAAAGGGTCAAGTCCAAAAGAAACTCAGGACAAGCCGGGTGGTGGTGGCCCATGCCTTTAATCCCAGCACTTGCCTGGTCTACAGAGCAAGTTCCAAGACAGCCAGGGTCACACAGAAAAAACCGCTGTCTAGAAAAACAAACAAAAAAGAAATAGGCTGTGATACCTATTAGCGTATGAAAGCCCATGCTGGAGATACCTGTGGCTCTTCTCACCTCTCTCATCACACCCCTACCCTAAGCTTCTCCAGTTTATGGGTTTTCCTCCCCCAGCTTCTCATTCCCTTATAACCCTGCCATTTCAGCTCTGTGCTCTCTTAGTCCCCTCTCTTTTTTGTCTTCCTCTCTTGACTCCTCCCTTGGTCTCCTTGGTCTCCTTGGCCTACACTCTCTTTGTCTCCCTTTCTCACTCTCCTACCCACCCCCATGGCCCCTTCCAGTCTGCTGGCTGTGTTCCTTATACGGCTTTCTCTCTCTGCTCTGAACTGTTCCAGATGCCTCTGGCTATTCTCTCCCTCATAAGTACAATAAAAACATTCCCCTCAACCACACCTTGAGGCAGTCATGTCCCCAGTTTATTCATCTGGTGCCCAATCCCTCAGTTTATACAGAAAGTAATTCAAATACAGAATGTTCCATTTGTGGCTGGAGAGATGGCTCAGTGGTTAAGGGCACTTGCTGCTCCTGCAGAGGAATTCAGCTCCCAGTATCATACCGGGTGGCTCATCTATAGACATCTGTAACTCAAGCTTCAGGGTGTCGGAAGCCCTCTTCTGGCCTCCACAGGATGAGCAAGGAGCAGCAATGAAACATGGGAGGTTGAACTTGTGAAGAACCAAAGCACCCCCATTTCAAGCAAGCCCTTCACCCCAGCTTGAAATAGGCCTGAGTTTCAAAATTCTCAGAGCTGCTGATGCAGGTCCCAGGACAAAGTCAGGATGTTTGAAGAGCCATCTGGTAACAACTGATTAACCATAGAATGCCCCGATGCTGGAGATGGTCAAAAGTATAAAGTCAGGATGTTTGAAGGACTATCTGGTAGCAACTGATTAGCCCCAGTGCCGGAGGTAATCTATAAAGTTTGACAAACAACCGGTTAAAACTACAAAGTAAGATAACACAGAAATTCTGAAAAGCCCCTGAAACTTGAGCCAATCGGAATTGTACCCATGCTAGCACCCCTAAATGATGTAACTTTATGGTTTTTGCCTTTAAAACCTGAGCTTGCAGAGGGGCAGGCACCTCCTCCAGCCTCTACTATGTTGGATGGCTTGACAAGGTCCCTGCCGCACAGCTTGAACTGCTTCAATAAACCTTGCTTTTGCGTTTCCGTGAGTTCGTGTCTCTGGTGGTCTCTTCAGGGGTCTCGCACCCAGGGCACAACACTTGGATTGAAGCAGACAGTCTTAGGACAAAATTCGAGCATATTCACAAATCCAATAAATATTAACTTAGCCCTAGCTGTGTCCCAGGAACTGTGTATCTCCAAACCTAATTGTGCCACTTGGTACAAGTAACTCACTTCTTTATCCAAAACATGGAAGTTATCATGGATGAACAGCAAGAAAGCCCATCTAGACCGCAACCAGGCCCTCAGTAAAGTGGGAGACCTGTCTTCAGTTGTTTTGTTCTGTTTTCCTCCTCCTCTTCCTCCTCCTCCTCTTCTTTCTCCTTTTCTTTAGCAATTGATAAATAATGAAAGTTTCTAGGCCAGAAGTTTAATAAGCCATAATAAATCTCCTTTCAAATATCCTTGTTCATGATGTTGAGGCAGACACAAGCACATATTCATGGGTTGGTATTGGAATACCCCAACATCTACCCCACCTATGACCTGCTGGAGTGTGTGAAGGGATTGATCCCAGGAACCACAGCCACAGGATCTGCATGACTTGGGGCAGCAGCAAAGGAATGTTGGTGAGATTCCAGTATTGATGGTGTATGAAAGCTGTGAACCTGACCAACAACTCATTACACAATGAACATTTGCAAGTAAAGCTGTTTGGACAAAAGGGTGTACTACATGATACACAGCAGCTCCCAATGTCACTAAGGTGAATGAAGAGGAGGTGGGAAAGACAGAGGAACAAAGTGTTTTTCTTTTTTTTAATTTTTTATTATTGTTTATTTTTATTTTATTTCTGTCCTTTTTAGCTTTCTCTTCGGAGGGCACTACAAGAGTGAGGGGTGGATATGGAGGGACTGGGAGATGAGTGGGATTGGGGTGCATGATGTGAAATTCCCAAAGAATCAATAAAAATGGAAAAAGAACAAAAAAAACAAAACAAAAGTAGAATTTGAAATATGAAACATCAAATTATAATGATGATGATGATGAGGAGGAGGAGGAGGAGGAGGAGGAGGAGGAGGAGGAGGCAGCGAGGTATAGTGGACACTCTTTAATCCCAGCACTTGGGAGGGAGAGGCAAGTGGATCTCCGAGAGTTCCAGGCTGGCCTGGTCTACATGGTGAGTTCTGGGAGAGCCAGAGCTTTGTAGAGAGACCTTGTCTCAAGAAAAAAATTTTGAGGCAAAAAATTCCCTTCTGTGCTGGCTGATATATATACATATATATTATCTCCCATCTTTAGAGAGTTTTTGTTATTGTATATATTATTGTGTTTATTTTTTAAACTAATTCTTTGTGTTAGCATACAGATAATTAAGTTTCACCGTGGCCTCTTGGCACGTATGTGGCACTATACTTCATTCTCATTTGTTTCCCTCCCCCAGTCCCCTTTCCAGCTTCAGCTGGTTCCCTCTCTTCTCCCAGTGAGTTCCCTTCTCCTTTCTGATTACCCTCTCTATTTCCCACTTCCCTTTATAAATCCTTCCTTCTCTTTTATGAGCCCCTTTCTAGTTTCATGACCTACAAACACATATAAATATGCACATATATATTCATGTATATATAAATTTAAGTCTAGGTTCTGCATGTGAGAGAAAATGTGACATTTGGCTTTGTGAGTCTGGCTTATTTCACTTACTATAATGAGTTCCAGTTGTACTTGTTTTCCTGAAAATGTCATGATTTCATGTTTTCTTTACACCTGCATAAAATTCCATTGTGTATGTAGACCACATATTATGTTGTAGTAGGAAGTCTAGTCAAGTCGTCGTATCCAGGGTAAACATTAGAATGGAGTAGTTGTTTTTCACTGTATCTAGGTAAACATCAGAATGAATAGTTGTTTTCTAGAAATACTTAGACCTTGAAGAAATCACTGTGGAAAACAGTGAGTGTTCTCTGTTACCTACAGAGCAGTTTTTCTGAAGGAATTTTCCATCTGTTGCATGACTTTGGTCACTAGACTGTCCTGGCACACCTGGAGCATCTTGCATTATTGGGTACTGCAAACTGCACAATAAGCACTCAAATTGCAGGACGTGATGTTTTTGTTTGGAAAACTTAGAGATTAGATCAGAGGCATTGGTATGAAGAACTTGTTTTACCCCAAAAAACAACTTTCGTGTAACAATCAATAAATACGCCTTTGCACAGCTGTTCAGGGTTCAGTTCATAGAAACTGTTCCTCTCTGCTGCCAGAGAGCCTAACATTCATCTTTGAGTGACCTCTTTCTTCCATCAACCTGCACAACACAGAACACCCTGACATTATGTATTCATTTATCTGTGATGGACCTCTGGACTGGTTCTATTTCCTCACTTTTGTGAATAGAAAAGCTATAACCATGGTTCCATATCTCTGTGGTATGTGGACTTAAAGTCCACCATATGGCCCAGGAACAGCAAATCCGAGTCATATGGCAGTTATAGTTTCAGGTTTTGAGGAACTTCCATACTGAATTTCCACAGTATCTGCACAAGTTTACATTCTCATCAACAACACAGAAGAGTTCCTCTCTCCCCACATCCTCACCAGCATTTGTTTGCTTGATGATAGCCATTCTGGCTGGGGTGAAATGGAAACTCAAAGCACTTTTAGTTTTCATTTCTCTACTGGCTAAGGATGTTGAACACTTTTTCAAGTACTTATTGGCTGTTTGTATTTCTTTTGAGAACTGTCTGTTCAGTTCATTAGCTTGTTTATTGATTGGATGGTTTCTGTGTGTGTTTAATTTGTGTCATTCTTTTAAGATTCACCTATTTATTTTATTTATATGAACATAAATGCTCTATCTGCATGTATACCTTTATTCCCGAAGAGGGCATCAGGTCCCACTATAGATGGCTGTGCACCACCATGTGGTTACTGAATTGAACTCAGGACCTCTGGAAGAGCAGTCAGTGCCCTTAACCACTGAGCAATCTCTCCAGCCTTTGTCATTCCTTATATATCCTTGATATCAATCCCTGGCTGATATGTGGTTGGTAAAGTTTGTCATCCATTCTGGAGGCTTTTTGCCCCAATGACTGTTTCCTTTGTATGTGGAAGCTTCTTAATCTTACATAAACCCCATTGATCGACTCTTAGGGTTATTCCCTATACTGCCAAAGTCTCTCAGAAAATTCTTGCCTTTGCCTATATCTTGATGTGTTTTGTCTATATTGTTCCCGACAGTTTTAAAGTCTGAGTCTTAGATTAAGGCGTTTGATACATTGACCTGGTTTTTCTACAGAATGAGAGATCTGGTTCTATTTTCATTTTTCTGCATATGGAAATCCATTTAGTAAGGAAATTGTCTTTTCTCCAATGTATGTTTTTGATAGTTTTGTCAAAAATGAGGTAGCTATGACTGTGTGGCTTAATTTCTGGGTTTTCTATTCCCCTGGTCTAGACATCTGCTTTCATGCAAGTACCATGCCCTGTAATACAATTTGATGTTCCATAATACTTTCTACTAAGGGTTGGCTTAGCTAGTCAGGGACTTTTAGGTTCCATGTGAATAGTTGTTTTCCCCCCAATTCTGTGAATAATGCCAATGGAATTTTGATGGGAGTTGCCTTGACTATCTGTAGACAGCTTTCAGTAATATAACCATTTTGTGTTATTAATTTTGCTTCCTTGTGAACATGGAACATCTTTCCATCCTCTGGTGCATCATCTTTAATTTTCTTTTTCTTCAGTGTTTAAAGTTTGCCCTCTAAAGATCTTTCACCCTTGGAGCTGAAGTTTTCCTGGTCCTGCCTAGCCCATGGTCAGGCCAAATCTCTCTCACCTGCCAGTCCCGCAGCCACTCGGACCCAATCAAACACACAGAGACTTATATTACTTAAACTGTTTGGCCTGATGGCTCAGGCTTCTTCCTATCTAGTTCCTATATCTTAAATTAACCCATTTCTATAAATCTATACCTTGTTGCATGGCTCGTGGCTTACTCATGGCATTGGCTGGCAGTGTCTCCTCTGCCTCAGCCTTCTACTTCCCAGAATTCTCCTCTCTCCTTGTCCCGCCTATACTTCCTGCCTGGCTACTGGCCAATCAGCACTTTATTTATCAATCAATCATCCACAGCACACCCTCTTTGTTACGTTTATTCCCCCAAATTTTGCATTTTCTGAAGCTGTTATAAATGGGATTTTCTCTCTGGTTTCTTTCACGGTAAATGCACTATTGGTCTACAGAAAAGCTACTGGCTGTATGTTGATTTTGTATCCTACTGCTTTGCTGATGGTGTTTATCAGGCTGAGAGGCCTTTTTTGGGTGGCATCTATAGAGTCTTCTAAGTATGGGATCATGCCACCTGCAAATAGAGATAATCTGACTTCTTCCCTTCCTGTTTGTATTTCTCTTACATTCTTGTCTTATTGCTCTAAGACACTGAGCACTGTGTTGAATAAGAGTGGAAAGACGCCGGGCGGTGGTGGTGCACGCCTTTAGTCCCAGCACTTGGGAGGCAGAGGCAGGTGGATCTCTGTGAGTTCGAGGCCAGCCTGGTCTCCAAAGCGAGTTCCAGGAAAGCGCAAAACTACACAGAGAAACCCTGTCTCGGAAAAACCAAAAAAAAAAAAAAAAAAAAAAAAAAAAAGAGTGGAAAGACATGATGCTTTTATTTATGTCCTAGATTTTAGAGAAAATTCTCTCAGTTTTTCCATATTTATTATAATCTTGGGGTCTTAGTTACTTTTCTATTGTGTGATGAAACACCATGACCAAGGCAACTTATAAAAGAAAGCATTATTTGGGGACTCGCAGTTTCAGAGGACTAGAGTCTATGGCTAGAATCTATCATGACCGAGAGCATGGCAGCAAACAGACAGGCAGGCATGGTGCTGGAGCAGTAGCCAAGAGCTTGCATATTGAGACTCAACCATGAGGCAGAGAGAAAGAGATACTGGGAATGGCTGTAGTCTTTTTGAAACCTCAAAGTCTTCCCCCACTGACATACCTCCTCCAACAAGGCCACACCTCCTAATCCTTCACAAACAGTTCCACAAACTGGAGATCAAGTATTCAAATATATGAGTTTATGGGAGCCAGTACCACAATTGGCTATGGACTTGGTATATCATGTTAAAGTATGTTCCTTATTATGTTAAAGCGTGCTCTTTTTATTCCTAGTTTCTACAAGTCTTTTGTCATGAAAGTTGAACTTTGTTGCTCTTCCTGTATCATTGAAATGATCTTATGGTTTCTGTTCTTAGTTCTACTTTTGTGCTAAATTATACTCAGTTTGCATATATTGAACCAATCTTGTATCTCTAGAATGAAGCCAACTTGGTCAACGTGTATGGGTTTTTTTTGTTTGTTTGTTTTATTTTTAATTTTGTTTTATTTCATCTTTTGATGAAGTTTTTCTCTGTGTAGCCCTGGCTGTCCTAGAACTCGCTCTATAGACCAGGTTGGCCTTGAACTCAGAGATCTGACTGCCTCTACCTCCCAAGTGCTAGGATTAAAGGTGTGAGCCACCACTGTCTAGCTTACTATCTTTTAAATATATCTTGAATATGATTTAAAAATATTTTATTGAGAATGTTTACATCTATGTTCATTGGAGAAATTGGTTTCTCTTTGTTGTATCCCTATCCAGTCTAGTGAAACTCAGCAGTGAATTCATCTGGCTCTAGACTTTTCTTTGTTGGGAAGCCACTTAAGAGATTACAGATCCCACTCTGTTTGGTTTCTGTTTCAAGATAGGAGTGTTCCTTAAACATGCACATGCATCAAAGATGTGACAAAGCTGGAATGCCCTCACCAGAGCTGAGCCAGTGCCATGAGCTAAATGGAGTTCTTTTTGTGAAATATGACTTATGACATCAGCCTTTCTAAGGCATTTCAGCACAGTAAAGAACACTGACAAATATAATGCCTGATTAGACTTTCCTATCTTGTGTTGGGGGATCTTGGTGGTGCTGCTGCAGAGCCTGGTGCATGCCAGGCTAATGCTCTACCATTAAACTGTATTCCCGTCCTATGTCCTGTGTTGATAAAGAGGCTAGTGGTGCTTTTCCTCAGTTCAATCTATTTGGAGCTATTTTTTGTATGTAAATACAATAAAGTTCATGCAGGGAAGAATAAAAGATGAAAAATGGCCTATCCATTTCATCTTTTCTCTAGGTCTCTGAGCTTTGCTGTCTTCTTCCAGAAGAGGAGCTGAAGGGTTAAAATACCTGCTAAATTCAATGTCTCAGATGGAAGGAGGTCCAAGAAAGGTGATGAAAGTTGTCTTGCTGACTTTCCCAGTGCAGATGAGAAGAGGGACTCACTGACAAAATTACTCTAAAGCAATGATTTTAACCTGGGCTGCACATTACAATTAGCACAGGAGTCTTAAAAATGCTGATGGTTGTCTATGCCCCACTCACGGGGGCTCATTTTTAATTATAACTGGATGAGTCCTGAGCATAAAGTCTTTAAAGTACCCAGATGACTTTAATCTTTGGACACAGCTAAGGTCTTTGTTCTAATCTGGCTTAGGGTGTCAAGAAGTCATACACTGATCCTAAGCATAGCCATTAACAAGAAGTGAGTGTTGGTTTGAGAGAAGCTTTTTAGTAACTGTCCAAAGAGGAGCATCCTCATCCAGTCTAGGTTAGTATACTAAAATAGTGTCTGTAAACACAAAGGAAGTTTGAACTGGGTTATAAGGATTCATTTGTTGTCACAAAGAGTGAAACAAAGAAGAAATGTGGGTGTGAGGTCAACCAAGTGAGCTCAACTAAGGGTCCCCTCAAACTCGGAGAGCTTTTCATTTTAATGGAAATAAGAACAAACCCTGACAGTTCAGAGCAATCATTAAAACAAATGTCATCCGTTGTTTCTGAATCACAAAGAAACCAAAATAGATATTCACTGTGCTTTGTGATGACCATGGAACGTTTCCCTCATGGTGGCTTTTCAGAGAACATTAAAGCCAGTGCAGTGCTGGTTCTCATCTTTGGGAAATATATGGCCTTTACTGCCAGAAGAATTAAGTCAACCGTGTATGGCCTCCTTACTTAGATGAGGGCAACTCAAGCTTGCAAATGGTATCTACTCTGAGTCATTCTCTACACTTTGACAGACAGAGCTTTCTCATCGAGTCTGTGCATGAGTGTGGAGATGTTGGGTGTGTGCTCATGCACAGTGTAGAGGATAAAGATTGGTATAGAATGTCTTTTTCTATCACCTTCCACCTTAGTTTTTGAGACAGGTTCTCTCACTAAACCCAGAGCTCTGATTTGGCAGGATTAGCATGCCAACAGACCTCAAAGAGCCTACCATCTCCACCTCCCCAGAGCAAGGATTACAAATGCATTTTGCCACTCCAGCTTTTTATGTGGGTATTGGGAATTGGAACTCTGTGAATACTTTACCAATATAGCCATCTTCCCAGCACCTCCACCAACACACATACACGAATATGTACATGCATGGACATGCACATACTTTTTGTGTAATTGCTTTATTAGCTAATCTTTTACAGAACCTATCCAATGATAACTCAAGAAAAGACGGGAATTGGTAAAAACAAGTCTGATTCGATAGCTGGCTGAAGCTAGTGGTAACCACTGCATGTTACCATGAACACACAGATATTCAGGAGAACATTGATGCTAGTGGTAACCACTGCATGTTACCATGAACACACAGATATTCGGGAGAACATTGATGCTAGTGGTAACCACTGCATGTTACCATGAACACACAGATATTCGGGAGAACATTGAAGCTAGTGGTAACCACTGCATGTTACCATGAACACACAGATATTCGGGAGAACATTGAAGCTAGTGGTAACCACTGCATGTTACCATGAACACACAGATATTCAGGAGAACATTGATGCTATGCATCCAATTCCCCAGTGAAACTTGTCCTTAATGAAGGCAGTACTAATACTGCAAGTTTTAATGCTCTTAGACCCACTTGTTAAGTAACATTGTCATCCTTTCTAACTGGGGCACGTGGATTGCTACCATAATGCATGTTTTTTTACCAACTGAGCCATCTCCTCCGCTCTTCTCCACATCCTCTGTTGGTTTTGCATTTCCTCCCTGCAAGGCCCTCATGCCCATTTCTCTGGTCATCCCTGTCTCTGGATCCTTCATACTATTTTATGCTCTGGCCCCCCACAGCTGCTCCCCCAGAGACGCCAGCCATAGGGCTTTGTCTGCACTGCATTTCTGATGGAACAGCCTTCTTCCATGTGCCATAGTGCTCTTGGCTCTGAAGAAACATCTTTCAAGATTCAGTTCAAAGTAACTTCACCATGAAGTGTCCCCAGTCAGCAATTTTCCTATCACCTGCTTCCTCCTCAGCCCATGGGCCCTATGTCATGGCACTTTTCACCAACACAACACATTTACCTGCCTCATTTTTGCAACTTTACACTGAGGATTTTAGTGGAAGAGATGGTATTTTAACCATACCCATCACTTATAATCATGATTAGTGTGATATTTATTAAATGAATGAATGGAATTTAACTGAATGTAATGAGTGAATGAATTTTTTTCATAGATTAATTTCTCTCTCAATCCTCCTCTCTTTTAATACATATGTACATATATCCCATGTAGGATAAAAGGGGAAGAGTGAGGAGGTGGAGGAACATCGCTGCCTTTACTTACCATTGATGCTCTGTGCCCGGTGGCTGATGGTAAAGGTGAAGGGCTGTTTTCCCTTTGGGGGAAATCCAAGCAGGAACTATTCAGAGACCTTGAGCTTCCTGAGTCACTGTGCAGGTGTCCCTTTTCTGACAGCAGCCTGGATAGAAAGCTGGCCTTGCGGCTGCCTGGGCCTGTTCTGTCTACCCAGACCCCACTCTCTCTTGCACTACCGTCGCTGCCTTGGAAGTGACTTTGAAGATCTGTGAGAGGCTTGCCTGAGGCCTCTGGGCCCTGGGATTGCTCCCAGGTTCCTAACGTAGATGGTGGACAGTGTGGAGAAGCTGTCATTGTACCTAACCAGGACTGAGACGTTACATGCTTTGGGCCAGAGAGGGACCGGCGTGGTTGCTGTCCTGGGTGCTGAATTCTGGCACTGCCATCATGGGGGCATGGGCTGTGGACATGGAGCTGTCCATTGTTGGTAAATTTCTCAGCCCAGTCTCTTTTGCTACAGGAAACATCTACCTCATGTTGCCTGGGGTGTGGGATTTGCCACATGCTTTTAGACCTTGGTATATTGACTCGGATGACTTGCTGTTTGTTGTTGGCTTGAAGTACAGGTAAAGAAGAACAAACCACACATGGCTGGGCCCCTGAGTAGTTTGTTGAATGGAATGGAGGGCCTGTTTCATTCTCAGTGTTCCCACTGCTGGACTTCCCATCGAGTGCCCTCATGATTTTCCTGATACCCAGATGAAATATTTCCAGGATATTGAGTAACAAGGAAAAGGCAGCAATGCTGTGCATAAAGAGCATGAAAATGGTCTTCTCTGTAGGCCTGGATACAAAGCAGTCCACTGCATTGGGGCAAGGGGGTCGGGTGCATTTGTAAACAGGGTGCATTTGAAACCCATAGAGAATATATTGGCCTATCATGAACCCTACTTCTAGCATAGATCTGGTCAAGATGTGTAAGACGTAAGTACGCAGCAGACATCCTTTCAGAGGGACTTTATGAATCCTTTTCTGCTCCTCGAGTCTCCTCAGCTCCCTCTCTACCCTTTGCTGCTCTTCCAAGTCAAGCTCTGGATCCTCCATCTGGGCTCGAAGGTGTGACTTCTTCTTCTGCCTTTGCTTCTCAAAGTCCCTGAGTCTATAAAGTGCATGGCCCATATATACCAGAGAAGGGGAAGACACAAAGATGATCTGCAAAACCCAGAACCTGATCAAAGAGATAGGGAAAGCGTCATCATAACAGATATTGTTGCAACCTGGCTGCTGGGTGTTGCAGGCAAAGGAGGACTGTTCATCATCCCAAACATCCTCAGCAGCGACACCAAGCACCAGCATTCGGAAGATGAAGAGGATAGTCAACCAGATTTTCCCCACTATAGTTGAGTGAGAATGAACTTCCTCTAGGACACCACCCAATAAATTCCAGTCTCCCATGGTTAGAAATTCATGTCTGAAATATACAGAAAACAAGGAGGTTAATAAAAGTTAAGGATCTAACATATAAAGGCACATGCTCATAAATAGCACAGATTCTTTGCTTAAGTCAACACAACTCCTGATATCTTTGCTTCATACTTAAAACTGGAATTTTCCAAGGAATATCAGTTTCTCTCTCTCTCTCTCTCTCTCTCTCTCTCTCTCTCTCTCTCTCTCTCTCTCTCTCTTGGTTTTTCAAGGCAGGGTTTCTCTGTGTAACAGCCCTGGCTGTCCTGGAACTCACTCTATAGACCAGGCTGGCCTCAAACTCATAGAGATCCACATGCCTCTGCCTCTGCTAGGATTAAAGGCGTATGCCACCACCACCACCCTGAAATATCAGTTTCTGAACAGAATACTAGCTCTCTACAATCTCACTCAGTTTATGTCTCATCCTCTTGTCTCCGACACGTAGTTGCCTTTCATCCTAGGACACCTATTAGTCTCCATATTTGTACAATGCATTCCACAGTCTTGTTTCTTTTTCTGCTCATTGAGAGGCCTATTTATCTCACATCTAACATGATCGTAAATAAGGCTCAACTCCCCTAGAACTTTTCTCTAGCAGTCCAACACCCACTGACTTTTCCCTTTCCTAAGTTTCCACAGTCAGTCAGTCATTTGGCATTTTGCCTAGAAGAATTTTGTGATGTTTGTGTTTTCTGTCTCATTTCTTGGAAAGGTGCACCTCCTGCAAGTAGAGACTCTCCATGGTATCTTGATCTCTCTACACAGAAGGTATCAATATGAAAATTTAAAATACGTTCCTGTGAGTTCTTCACTGAATTAACTATCAACAGGGAAAGCAAAGTAGGTGCTCATCATATATTGCTCATGCTGTTACTGTAAGATAAAAACATACATAAAGAGAAATCAGCCAAGGGAATCCTTGGAAATTGTTTCAGGTCAGGTTGGTGGTAATGTTTAGGCAGACATGGAAACATTGTCAATAATTTGTATCTGGAAAGCCATATCTTCATGGAATTCTTGCAAACTTGAAAAAGTTAATATAAATTGTTTCTCCAGAAAGCTTGTCATCTAAGAAAGAATCAAGGTATAAGTGGTGTATACAAGTTATGCTGTTTATCCTGGAAAAAAATAATGCTTTTCAAGGTTCAATGAGGTTAAAATACTTAGTAACCTAAGATTTCTAATATGTGGAAGACTTACATATATGAAATATATATTTAAGTTAGAATATACAATGACACAATTTTTAATTTTAAAATTCATCTGTTAAATAATATTTTCTGAGGTCTTACTACTACCTAGGCATTGTACCAGATGTCACAAACTCAACAAGTATGGTGTATCTGGTCCCTCACAGTAACTGATCGCTAAGGACTACTACTAACCTATAAGCCGCCCCCAAGAACATGAGTATGGGAGAGCTGGCCTCACTACTTGTCTGTCAGTGAGTGGCGTGGGTGAGGGAGAGATGCCCCCCCTTGCCCCTCCCCACCTGATGTAGGTGGGAAAGTTGCCCCTGGGGTCAAGTAGGTTGCAGAACTGGCCCTGCCCCTCACCCACTGCAGCACATGGGAGAGCAGGTACTGCACCTTCCCTGGCTTCACAGTAGAGCTGACCCTGTTGTCAGGGATGCAGATGAACCCACCCTAAGGGTGTGAGATTGGAAGAACTGACCCCGCACCCACTCAGCTGCCAGGCAGTGGCATGGGCAAAAGGAAAGATGCCCTCCCTCTCTGTCCCTCACCGACAGCAAGTGGGAGAGCTGGCCTCAGGGGCATGAAGGTAGGAGAACTGTCCCTGCCCCTCAGCAGCTGCAACATTTGGGAGAGTGGCCCCTGAACCTCACCTGGGCAACAGAATAGAGCTGGCCCTGGTGGTGCAGGTATAAGTGAGCTGGCCCCAGAGCCTGAGAGCAAAAGAACCAGCCCCACCCCTTGCTGCTTGCTGCATAGGGTGAGCTAGCCAGGGAGGGGCCAGGGAGCTTGCCCTGATGATGAGGATAAGAGAGAATTGGCAGGCTGACCAACCCAGCTACCACCCAGGCCCAGAACCAGGGCTGTGAGTTGGTCCACCTCAGTATCCATCCCATCTATGATCTGCTGGAGCATGTAAAGGGGCTGGTCCTGCAGACCCAAAGGTGCAGGATCTCCATGACACAGGGCAACAGCAGGATATCCAAGAGGAGTCCCAGTGAGGACCCCGCAGAAGCCAGAAGCCTTGAACTAGACCAATGACTCATTGCAGTGAACACTTGCAAGTAAAGATGTATGGACTGAAGGGTATACTTTGTGACTCACAGTGTCACAGTATGGCTTCCATGATGAGATTTTGTTTTTGTTTTTCTTTTCTTTTAAATTTTATTTTCTTTTGTTTTGGGAAGGAAGTTGCAGGGCAGAGGGCAGAGGTGAAGGGAGGGGAAGATGAATGGGATCGGGATGCATGATGTGAAATCCACAAAGAATCAATAAGAGTTTAAAAAAAAAGAAGAAGAAAAAGATATCCCTCTGGAAGGATTTATCTTTCCTCAGACTTTCATTATTCTTAAAGTAAATAGTTTTGCAAATCTAAAAAAAAATAAGTAAATAAATTATCTTAAAATAAAAAAGAATTGGAAATGGATTTTGAAGAATATCAATCTTAGAAATTGTATTTAGTATTTATTTAAATTACATTTAAATAAATTTCATTTATATTTAGTACAAATGGCAAAGTGGAAAAGTCCAGAAGTCATGTACATCTAAAGGAAAAACAATCAAACAAACAAACAAAAAAACCCACAACAAAACGCACATACAGACACACAAAGCAGAGCTGGATACAGAGGCTCAAGATATAATCTCAGCTTTCAGGGAGGCCCAGGAGTTTAAAGTCAACATAAGAAACACAGCAATAGCCGGGCAGTGGTGGCGCATGCCTTTAATCCCAGCACTTGGGAGGCAGAGGCAGGCGGATCTTTGTGAGTTCGAGGCCAGCCTGGTCTACAGAGCCAGATCCAGGAAAGACACAAAGCTATACAGAGAAACCCTGTCTCGAAAAGAAAAAGAAAAGAAACACAGCAATAATCTCAATTTAAAAAGAAAAGCTCAGGCATGGTAGTGCATGCCTGTAATCCACATATTTGGGAGGTCTGAGGTAGGATAATCATACATCTAAGGTGTGGAACACACATTGAGATTTCATTTGAAAAACCAACCGGAATTGGAAAACTCATTATTGAAAGACCCCAGTACTCCCTGTGTTAGTCAATCCATAGGTCCTTGTAAGACTTTCAATCACCAAAGAAAAACGCCATAAATGTACACATATACACATGTGTATATAAGATACATGTGAGTATATGAGCATGGGAAGGAAATCCAGGAGCATAGATACAGGCTTCCTCAAGTGTGAAGTGAGAAGCATAGAGGGAGAATTCGAAGGGAGAAGGAAGAGGCAGAAAAAGAAGAGAAAGAAGAACAAATTTCTAAGAAAATATGACAAGGCTGGAAAGAGAGCTAGTTATGATTCCTAGCACCCGCATGGCAGCTTACAACCATTCATAACTCTAGTTCCAGGACAGCCAACTCCCTCTTCTGACCACTACAGGCACTGTGGAGGCCCACAAAGGTTTCCTAGTGAGATCTGAGCTTGCTTTGCCCAGCAGAGCCACATTTAGAAGATTGCTTGACCATATGCATGGTTACTAGGTGATTGGAAGGGTCTGCACTTGGCTGTGCTAGGGGGAGGTCTTTTGCTCCACCCCTTGGCATTCCTATAAATAGCCCTTTTGAAGAGACAGAAGGTTATCCTGCATTTCTATCTGTTTCTCTCCCCTCTATTCTTCTACCTAAATCTCTTATCCCTCACTCCTCAAGAGTACCATGAGGTAAAATGTGGGAGCCAGTTGCCCAGCTAACCTCCCACAAGGCACCAAGCATCCAAGTGGTGCCCAAGCATATATCCAAGCAAAACACTCATACACATAAAATAAATAAATCTTTTTTATAAAAGAAAATATGATTGATTTTATTGAATAAAAACATCTATATAAATTTAACCTGTTTTCATATGTATGTATGAAGAAATGTTTAAATAGAATTGTCTTAGTTAGGGTTTCTATTACTGTGATGAAATGCCATGAACAAAAAGGAAGTTGGAGAGGAAAGGGTTTATTCAGCTTTCACTTCCATATCACTGTTCATCAGTGAAGGAAGTCAGGACAGGAACCCAAACAGGGCAGGAACCTGGAGGGAGGAGCTGATGCAGAGGCCATGGAGGGGAACTGCTTAGTGGTTTGCCCCTCGTGGCTTGCTCAGCCTGCTTTTCTGTTGTTGTTGTTTTCGTTGGTTGATTGGTTGGTTGAGGGTTTTTGAGACAGGGCTTTCCCTGTATAGCTTTGGAGCTTGTCCTGGAACTCGCTCTGCAGACTAGGCTGGCCTCAAACTCACAGAGATCCACCTGCCTCTGCCTCCCAAATGCTAGGATTAAAGGTGTGTGCCACCACTGCCCAGCTGCTTAGCCTGCTTTCTTATAGAACTCAGGACCACCAGCCCAGGGATAGTCCCATTCACAATAGGCTGGGTCCTTCCCCATCAATAAATAATTAAGAAAGTGCTTTACAGGCTTGCCTACAGCATGATCTTACAGAGGCATTTTCTCAATTGAGGTTCCCTCCTCTCAGATGCCTACCTAGTGTCAAGTTGATACAACACTACCCAGCACAAGAATTGAGAAAGTAGTAGATGTTTCTCATAATTTAAGGATCTTTGTTTTGAGACAGGGTCTCACTATATAACTCAGGCTGGCCTTAAAAAAAAAAAAAGAAATCTTCCTGCCTGAACTTCCCAAGTATGAGGCTTTCAGGAGTGGACCACAGTACCCAGTCTACAACACAAAATTTGGAAAAAAAGGACACTTTTATATTTTATTCTATATATTTGTGAGCTATTTGAAATGTAAAATGAGAGTGTAGAAAAATGAAGATTTAAATATTTAAAATTTGAATTCCTATCTCATTCATTTAAGCAACCATTTCTTAAGATTGATCCTTTCTTAAAGAGTTAAGGTGTCTTTGCATATAACACTTTTTAAAAGATTCTATTTGATATTTATTTTTAGTCTCTATTTTTACATCCTAAAATACATATGCTTAATTTTGCCACTGTCTATTTTAAATGTGGAAATCCTTGCTCTTAAATAGCAAGTAAAGAAAATTTTTCTGAAGTTCCTAGGAAGTCACCATGAACTGACTGACATTGGCACAGAAAAACAAGGTCACGTACAAACCTTGTTCTAGGTTCCCTAAAAAGAACTTTATGCTGACTACAGAACAGTTAACAGACCCTTAAACCATTCAAGCTTGTTTTATTAACAAATGCTATTTAAGAAGCTAACAATGCTTGCCAGCATTTGCTTTTTGATCCTTTCTTTCTATCCCAAGAGGGATTTCTTATACATTTCTCATAACCAATACAGCCTGGACATTTATCACTTACCTTACAGTCGGACCAGAAAATTCCAGTTAAGTTTGCAGAGCCTTCAAGTCTCACCATTTGTAACTGTTTAACAGAACAGCTGCTGCAGCTCACAGATATAAAGGCTCTGGTCAAGTGGCTATGGGGCTCTCATTCAAAATGAGCACATCAATTTTGATCAATGTAGCCTAACCTAATTGCCCCCCCTCCTCCAGTTCAAACTGTCCTTTGTCACTTTGAATTTGCTTGTAATATTTTTATTATTATTATTTTGTTGATACCATGCTGGGACATTTGGAAATGAAGACTAAAACAAGTCATAGTTTTCCTTTTTTTTTTTTTTGTTTATGAATAATTTGATTGGAGTTGGGTACATTTCTTTAGTCCATTGATTGCTCTAGAAAGCAGCAGTCACAGGTCAATAAGTCATGTCCAGCTTTATAAACAACTGCCTGGGGTGAACCCAATCTCATCAAATGTGTGTGTGTGTGTGTGTGTGTGTGTGTGTGAGAGAGAGAGAGAGAGAGAGAGAGAGAGAGAGAGAGAGAGAGAGAGAGAGGAGGAGGAGGAGGAGGAGGAGGAGAAGGAGGAGTGACATCAAACCTAAAGTGTTCTGAGAAACCATGACGTGCTAAAATAAGAAGCCTCTCCATCCTAAGATAAACACTCTTACACCAGAGGGGAGCTGTGCCTGTATGGATACTGCATGCCGGAGAGAGTCCTTTAGTCTACAATATATGGCTCAGGAAATACTTTTCTTTATCTATTGAGTGTGTTGGGTCCCGGGGTCTCACAATAATGGGGGACAGACTGCTGTGGGATGTATGGCAAATGTGTTGCTAATTAATCAATAAAACACTGATTGGCCATTGGCTAGGCAGGAAGTATAGGCGGGGCAAGGAGGAGAATAAAGCTGGGAAGTGGAAGGCTGAGTCAGAGAGACACTGCCAGCCACCACGATGAGAAACAGCTTGTGAAGATGCCGGTAAGCCACGAGCCATGTGGCAAGGTATAGATTAAAGGAAATGGATTAATTTAAGCTATAAGAACAGTTAGCAAGAAGCCTGCCACGGCCATACAGTTTGAAAGCAACATAAGTCTCTGTGTTTACTTGGTTGGGTCTGAGTGGCTGGGGGACTGGCAGGTGAAAGAGATTTGTCCTGACTGTGGGCCAGGCAGAAAAACTCCAGCTACAACAGACCATCAGAGTCTGTTAAACCAGAAGCAGACTTTATTCCAGAAAAAAAGAAAAAGAAAAGAAAAAAGAAAAAGAAAAAAAGAATCACTGCGGGGCACAAAAGCTTATCAGCCAGTGTTCGGGATTCTGAGACTGCAGCAGTTGGAGGGGGTCGTGAGCCCCTTTTTATAGTAAGGGGAAAGCATTAGGCATGGACAGAGGAATTTTTACAATTCCAAAGTTAAACTTTTAGAGACAAATTGTTTTATGTTTCACAATTTCCACTAACAAGGTTTTAGAGGGTTTTAGCTAAATGGTGTTTGCATGTCCCTGCAGCCCTTCTTGAAACAGCTAATTGATGTTTGCCCAAACTTACAACTTTTCCTGACAGAGCTGGATTCCCATAGTGGGAGGAATACAAAACAGTGCAAAGCAGATTGTCATGTAGAACTCATTAAAAGTTAACTTTGGTTTCGGTAGTGAGTGGTAGGGGGCTTATGGAGAATAGCTAACCCCAGGCTACAGAGGGCAATCTTTAGCAAAAAACTAACATTTGGGTTGCTTGTAGAGCTGCCCATTGTAAAACATGGGAGGGCCCAGTTAAAGGTTAATCCCTATTTGCTGGCAAACCTGATGGCTGCCAGCTTTTGTTTTTGAGGTTTACGATTTTATATTTCTATATTTCTGGACCCTACAAGAGCTGGGAAGCAAACAGTACCCTCAGAATCCTGGTCTGATTTTAGAAGACAACTAGGATTCCAGAGAGATGAAAGAACTTGCAGGAAACCACAGCATCTTTTACTAGTCTATTATGAGAGCATATATCATCTTACTGTCACAGTAAAGGGACCAACAACACTGTTAGGTCTCAAAGAAACCCAGAACAAAAGGCTAACTGAGATGCCTATTTAACTTACCAAAGTGAGTCCAGGTTCCTCAGCACTTCTCACCCCCATCCCCTACCCTAAACCTCTCCAGCCCTCCACCAGCTTCTCTTTTCTTGTAAAACCCAGCCTTTTGGCTAAGTGCTCTCTTGGCCCCTTGGTCCTTAGCTCCTCTCTTCATCCATTTGCCCTCTCTCCTCTTCCCTCCCTCTTTTCCTCCTCTCTTGCTCTCCCCATCTCTCTCTTCTCATGGCCTGGTTTATTCTGCCATCTATGTTCAGTCTGGGCTCTTCCAGATGCCTCTGCCTTGTGCTCTCCCTCATATCTGCAATACAAACCTCCTCAACCATTATTTATTATCAAAAAAAGGCCTGAGATATTAGGTCCCAAACCTGGGACAAATGGCTAACTGAGGTGCCTATTTAACATATCAAAGCAGACCCAGCCTCCAGGTTCTCCCCGCAGGCCTCAGCCCCTACCTGTTACCTGGCATTCCCTCCCAGCTCCCTTAAACTTCTCCAGCCCAGGGGCTGGGATGCCCTTCGTCCAGTTGTCTTTCCTATATGATCCAATCATTTTGGTTACTCTTTTGTCTACCCATTACTCTCCTGGCTCTCCCTTCCACTCCCTTTCTCCTCACATGGTCCGGCTCAGGGTCACATTCACTCTGGACTCTCCCTCATGTTTCTGTCTCTGGATGCTATCCCTTCAATCTACAATAAAATTTCTCCTCTTCCATACCTAGGAGCAGTCATGTTCTTTCTTTTTCTTTCTTTCTTTTTTTTTTTCATTCATCTTGTGCCGAAACATCAGGATTGGCACATATGGGTTTGAAAGACCCCCACCAAAGGCCCAGACACAGTTCCCCCAGAAACCCAAAAGAGCTAAGGAAAGAGATAGCTTAAAAATAAACAGAACTGAGTCAGTTCTCCCTTCCTGGAGAGGGTAAAGTCAGGTGTTTTCAAAAGAACAAAGTCAGGATGTCTGGTGGTGACCGATTAACCACAAGATGCCCCTCTCTGGAGATAACATGACCAGACCCCGGAGATGGGTTGTAAAACTCCTGACAGGGCAAACAGATAAGCTGAAATAAGACAAAGTCCAGGCCCAGGAAAAACTGGACCAATCAAGGATGGACCTGTACTAACCCCCTCCCCTCTAAGAAATTTTGTGGGTTTTGCCTATAAAAAACTAACTTCCCCAAGAAAGAGTAACTCCTCCCTGCCTCACTGCCAGTGAGTGCTTGAGATGAGTTCCCTGTCACAACTTGCAACAGGAATAAACCTTGCTTTTGCATTCTGGTATGCTCATCCTCGGTGGTCTCTCTCTCTGGGGGTCACGATCTGGGCACAACAGATTCCCTTCCAAGGAACTGGCCTCTCCAAATCAAGCTGCTGATTCGGCTCTCCTAAGGTATGTGTGGATCATTTGTTTCTGCTGGCTCATGGCATCCATCAATTTGACCCCAAATTCTAGAGTCTGCCTTCTCAGCTACTTCTCCCTTACACATGCTCTAACCATTCCTTTCCTAGTCTATGCCATAAGTGTCTCTCTGACTCCTCGAGACTTCTATACCCTTCCAAGTTACCCAGCTGGGATGGTAGGAATTCCAGCCACGCCCCCATGATCGCACATGTCCCCCCCCAGGGGGTGAGGGGGCTTAGTCATTTCCATCTTGTCATTTCTGGATCATATGTCCTATGTAACCCATGTGCTGCTGTGTGGTCACGTAAATCATGCACAGGTAAATCATGCACGGCATGACCAGGTGATCTATGCACATGCGTGAAGTAGCCATGTGGACCTGTGTGCACATGCACAGGTTGATCTTAAAAGGCAGACCCCATGCCCCCCCTTCCCTCACGTGAACTTTCAGCAGGCCTGAACACAGCTATCCCTTCTCCCTGCCTCAATAAAACTCTTGCTAGTGGGTTCTGTTGTGTTTTGTGACTTCCTTGCAGGGTAAGAGCGCCACTAAAAACCATCGTGGGTGCCTGGCATCTCTCAGCTCTGCCCTGCTACAGCCATCTAGACATTTCTACTAAAGACACTTACGGTCTCCCTCTTCCGGTTCTCTAGTCTGTGGTCCCACTAGGCTGTCTCTCAGCTTCCAGTCTCAAAGCTCGTGGCCTCTACAATACTTGGTGTCCCTGTCCTGTCTCAGCTCCCTCCTGCAGTGTACTGTAATCTTTTTCCTCCCTTCGCCTCAGGAGCTGCCTGCAGGCCTGCAGCTTCCTTAAGCCCTTCTGGGCCTCTGTGACCTTGTCCCACCTGGAAGTCCTGCCGCTTCTCTATACCCCTCTCATGGCCTCTGGATATTGAAACCCTCCCTCAGGTGGAGTTCCTGCTTGTTCCCCTGTGTCCCTTATGGCTACACTGCTCCCTGTCTCTCAGCTCCCTGGTGGAGCATAATGGAACCCTCTCTATGGTGGGGTTCATTTTACAATCCTTCCTCCTTTTCTCCTGAACTCAATTCCTTCCTCAGACTCAGAGATTTTATTAAAGGCTTGCTGTCTTACTGAAGACAACTTGCCTCAGGACAGATACCTGATCCCAAACCTCTTATATCTAAACCAGCTCTGCTCTACACTTCCTCTACTTCCCACTCTTAAAAATCTTTTTGTGCCCAGCGGTGGTGGCTCAGCCTTTAATCCCAGAGCTCGGGAGCCAGAGGCGGGCGGATCTCTGTGAGTTCGAGGCCAGCTTAGACTACAGAGTGAGTTCCAAGAAAGGCTCCAAAGCTATACAGAGAAACTCTGTCTCGAAAAACAAACAAACAAAACAAAAACAAAATCTTTTTGTTCTGGTGGAAGTTTTACCTCAGCACCTCCCCATCCCCCCACCCTGCCCAGCATCCCCTTCCCTGGCATCCCCATACCCAAAGAGTCTGGAACATTCTGGTGGAAACTCCACTACAATCCCCCTCCCCCATCTCTCTCTCCTCAAACCCTGCCTCGTCTCAGCCCTCTAAACAGGACTCCTCCCCCAGAGATATTAAAGACAGGGTATTTAAATACCACAAGGTATTTAAACTGGCCCCCAGAAAACAGACACGTGGTTTTATGGTCTCTCTTCCCCATCTCCTCTCTGAGGGGCTGGAAAATCATCCAGGAGTGTTTTACCCATTAAACCTGGGCTTTTTCTTAATTTGGTTTGATTTGGTGACTCAGTAGCCCAGGGACTGGCCTCCAGCTCCTCTGGATTAACAGAACATATTTTAACACCCTCCTATCAGCCCTGTTATCAACCAGAAGAGCAGATGAACTCTTGAAAAAGTGGCCACCCAGATAAAGGATGGATGGTTCTACTTAAATAACTGCCCATCCTCCCTCAGGACCAGCACTGTCCGTCATTTCAGACATCCACCAGACCTTACACACAGGCCCCAAAGACTTGTTCCACTTCTTAGAGCCCCTCTTTGACCCCATTCATCTTCAAGCTCGTATTTCACAGGTTCACTCCTCCTGCCAGACATGTGCCAAGGCCAGTCCACAGGGGGCCCTCCAGATATGTCAGCCTCTGTACCAATTTTGAGGACACCAACTGGGAGAGCTTTAGCAGGTTGATTTTACTCACATACCCACACATTAAAAACTCCGTAACCTCCTAACTATGGTTGACATCATTACAGGATGGACAGAAATCTTCATCACCAGGGAAACATCAGATGTGGTAGCCCAAGTACTCCTGGACCACATCATCCCTAGATTTGGCCTGCCACTGACCATACAAAAGGACAACACACCAGCCTTTGCTTCCAGGGTCATGGAGCATCTCAACATTTCTTTGAAGCTCCACATTCCCTGTCACCCACAATCCTCGGGAAAGGTTGAGAAGGCCAATGGATTCATCAAATGACAGCTCACCAAGCTCTCCATTGAGGTTATCTTGGCCCTCCCTTCTACCCATTGCCCTTACCCACCTCCAGGCCACACTATACTCTCCTACAGTCCTGATCCCTTTTGAGCTCCTTTATGGAAGGCCCTTCCTCCTCAATCACCACCTCCCGGCCCAACTCCTCCACTGGCTGGGTACCTCCCCTACCTCTCCCTTCTGAGGTCCCTTCTCCATTCACATGCTGACAGCTATCTTGCTGCCCCCACAGCAATGGACCAAATTGCCCCTGAACATGTCCTACTCTCCCCAGGGAACAGTGCGGCGCGCCCCGACCAGCGGGGAAGCAAGACACGACTCCAAGATTCTTCCTCTATCACGGTTTTATTGAACGCTGCTCGGTTATGGCTTCTCGGGAGAGCTGGTACGGGAGGAGGGCCCCGGGCGCCGGGGCAAGCTGGCTTATATGCAGGTTCTGGGGGCGGAGCTTGGGCGGTAAGCTGATTGGTCAGTACTATCGGGTGATACCACGTCAAGGTTGCATCAGCCTTCGGGCGGGAGAGCGACACGTTAGCATTTGGGATAAACAGGAAACCAGCGCCATCTTGTAATGGCGTTTGAGCCAGCGGACTGCTGCAGTTCCCCCTTTTTGTTTTTGGCAACCCAGAGCTAGGAGTCTCCTCATGATGAGCTTCCTGCTCGATGGGCGAGTGCTGAGTAGGAGGAACAATGATACTCTCAAAACGGGTGCAATGAGCAGAGCTCTCCGTGTGCAGGAGCAGTATCATAGGCTTCCTAATCGGGTGCAATGGGCAGAGCCCTCCGAGTGCAAGGACAGCCTACAGTTCCCTCAGCTGGGCCAACCAGATACTTGGGGAACCGCCAGCATCCAGGGCGGCCATAGCATAAGTGTACGCTCTGTACGATTGCGCTTTATCAACCTACAGAGGATCCAACCCAGTATGACTAGACCAATCAAGCCCACTGTTCCCATCGCCCACACCCCAGCCCATTCCTTCACATAAGATGCAGCTGTGACCAAAAAATCAGTAAATTCTCCCAAGGTGGTCAAATGAGCACGCGTCTGATTTAGGGCAGCAATAGAGGCGATGAAATTCAATTGTAACATTTCAAATTCTCTCTCATATCCCAGGGATACCCTGCCAGACTTTTGTTGTTATATGCCTGAAACAGGGATCCTAACTTATTCTTGGCTGGTTTAAAAGGTTTACTGTTTAAGCACTGTTTTTGAACTGGAAAATAAAATCAGTGCTATGATAGCTTGAAGTTTGATAGGTGGTAGGATAACAAACTTCATCCTCCAGCCTGCAGATGGTGGAATGAAATTGTGGAAAGAGAGTATCCGTTAAAAACACAGGAGCGGGCACAGGCCAGGCTCGAAGGAAAGCCCAGAATATGTCATCCTGAGTCCAGGCCAGATTCATTGAAAGAGGGAGGAAACCTTAAATACAGGCTTACAGTACAATGGGAGATCCCCGGAGGGCAGAAGTTTGCTACTGAATGTTCTACATTCTTGCATCTAAGCTGTTAACGCCCAATATGCAGGATACACAAACAAGGAACTTCCCTAAAGCATTCAGGAGGGTGGATACCGGCAGGGAATTAGAATAGGGAGGACATCTGGTCAAGGTCAGCAAGCAGGCAACGGCTTTACTCAATATGGGAGGAGACCAGGGCCCTACAGGTCCCCCCTTTTTACTAAAAAATGAGCTTCTGACTTAGGTTGCGTGGGACGTCAGCAGGTCACCTTACCCGTCATGGAGACACCTGCCCAGGCCCCGCAAGTGCTCTGTCTTAGGTTGGTGAGCGCCCCCCAAGCATTACCCGTCTCTGAATACTCATTATCATACAGGCTCAACCATGTGAGCTGTAGAGTAAACTGTTGCCAAAGATCTCAAAGTGGCGCTGGGCTTGCAATCTGTGCGACCCAGAAAAGACCAACAGTAGTCCTAACCCACCCATAGCCAGGAGGCTAAAGGCGATTGAGCCATTCCCTTCTTAAACAAGCCTTACTGCAAATTGGAGTCCTTGTAAGGTGGTATCCCATACGCAAATGGAACTTGAGTTTAAATAATTTTTGCAACTTTCAAAGCCAATTTAAATGTATATAACTGTTGAATTAAATTTATCATGCTCAATAGAATGAAAGATTAACTAACTGTGGTAGCTACTTTTGCTGCCAGGGTCTCCATTGTGCTAGCTGTAGAACCCAATTATGAAATAGCCATCCCAGAAATAGTAGCAGCAGTGGCCACCACCGCTATAACAGCAACAACGGCAACATCGATGTCCGAGTCTCTTCTGGAGCGTGTGAGCATCATCTGTGTCTAACTGCCATGGTCCACTGGCATGGACGCAGCTCCAGGAACACGAAAAACCAAGGCCCATTTTTCTTGATCCCAGCACTACTTAGGCTGGCAGGTCTGCAAAAGAACAACTAAGAACCATAAAGAAAACAAAAACAAAAACAGCAAACAAGGAGCAGAACTAATGGTCTCATTAATGGCTACATTCAGGCTCACAAATTTTAAGGTGTCTACAAGAGGCTAGATGAATTTCAGGAGGCCAATAGATGTTGCACAGAGCCATTCCTGAAAAGTAGGTACTACACCAGCTTGAAGAGGGTTGCAAAATGTGAAAAGGCTTAGCTGGCATGTTACTGTTAACAAATGAAGGTCATTTACCTTCAGAGTTATTCTTAATCTCCAAGGTGTGACACATTCTCAACATTTTTTAAAAAAGTTACCATACATTACCTTCTGAAGAATCCAACCACGTGGCTACAGTTCCTAGGCTTACGTTAATGCTTGCCAAGGCTGGCCATATTGGGCTCTCAATCCCCATTGGCATTAGAAGGAGAGAGTTTTTTACGAAGGCCCAATAGGTCTCTGCCATGTTGGGCTTCAGCAGCAGCCACAGGGCACACACAGTGCTCAGGAACCCGAAGAGGAAATTCATTGTCCTGTGGAAAGACACAAACAGATCCCCGGGCCCACACCAACACCGGATAGGGTCCCCTCCAAGTGCCAGTAGAAAGATCCTTCCATCGCACCAGAGGATGATTTGCAACAGGAGCCCTCCAGTGCTTATCTGCAGCGGATACTCCAGCAGAATACACCGATAAAAAATTTAAAATATATAAAACAAGGGAAAGAGTAGAATGTGGAGAGTAGAGATGAGCCCCTAGCTCCTCCCTTTTTACTTTAGCAATATATGTTTTTAAGGTATGATGGCAGAGTTCTACTATAGCCTGTCCTTGAGGATTATAAGGAATACAATCTCTTGTAATTTAGAAAAGGCATCAAAAATAAGTTTTTTATCTTTAGCAGCCAATAAAATATCACCCATATGAGTCAATCACAATTAATTGCCAATGTTTAGGAATTGCCACAGGAGCAGGCAAGCCAGGTTGTGTTGCTCCCATGAGAAGCATGGTATTATTTACAGCTCTAAGATCTTGTAATAGCCGCCATTTTCCTGACTTCTTGTAGAGGCCAGTTGGGATCTCAGGATTCTTGTGAAGTTATAGATATGTCCAGCACCAGAATCCAGTAATCTTTTAATCTCAATCCTGTATAATTTTATTTTTAATTTAGGCTGTTTATCATTGATAACTGTTTGTCAAAACACCTTTTTCCTATACTTTCAAAGCCTCCAATTCTACATATAGGTGCCATTTTGCAATTAAAATATAAAAGCAATATTAATCAAGCAATTTTATCACCAGCTTCTATTTTCATGGTCCTTTTTACATATACCAATTATAAAAGCATTAAATACAATCTCTACAGGATTAAGAGGTAACTTTAGGTAATACTTCTGAGTATTTTTATAAAATCTTAAAAAGAGGATCCTTTTTTATAGATTCCAAGTAACATTAATGTAAATTGCCAAATATTAACAATGTGGACCAAACAATTTACTTGTATTTTATTTACTGGAAAAATAATTTTGTAACCTCTTTATCAGTAAGAGATTATTATTTATGGGTTTATCTTTTTTTTTTTTTTTTTTTTTTTTTTTTTTTTTGGTTTTTCGAGACAGGGTTTCTCTGTGTAGCTTTGTGCCTTTCCTGGAACTCGCTTGGTAGCCCAGGCTGGCCTTGAACTCACAGAGATCCACCTGCCTCTGCCTCCCGAGTGCTGGGATTAAAGGCGTGCGCCACCACCGCCCAGCCATGGGTTTATCTTAGCAACATTATTTAATAAGTTAACAACCCAATCCATTTCAGGTATTATATTTCTATAGAATTCTAGAAAGCAACTTAAAGAGCAGAGCCAAATTTTCAGTAATGATCAACAGACAAGAATATACCTAATATATAGTTCACAATTATGAATTCTGTTCCTTAGTTTATCTACCATGAGAATCCAAACATTTATTAAGACAATCAAAAGAACAGAACATCCTTTATACAATGAATAATTAATATCCATGGAAATTCAACAGCATTGACTTAGTATTCCATGTCTGACCAAAACCATTTTTCACCAGAAGTTGGGCCCGTTTAAACTTTTAGTGCTAGTCCCTCTCCTGGCCTTTGCTTGTTTGCCTGCCCGCGAGTCTGTTCCCCTCATCGGCCTTGTGGCTAAGCCTCCCGCCTGCTGCTCTGGGCTATCTCACACACACCTTCGCCACCATGCTGGGTGCTTGCCCCGCACACGTGCACTCACGTTTAAACTTTCTCTTACTTCCGTGAAGGGACTACCTAATGAGTTATTCCCGCCATAAGGGAAAAACAGAAAAACATTTCCCACGAAGGGATCCTAAATATTGAATTATTCTCACTCTGAGGGAAAGAAATAAAAAGCATTTGAACCAAAATAAGCAATCAGACAGCAGAACTTCTAACCTCTGGGCTCTCTTGCTGTTCAGCCAGCAGCAATGAGGCCTACCTGCCGATTCTTAGTAATTCAGATGCTGCACTGCAGAAAGAGCTCAGAGTTTCAGCTATCCTGAAAATTCTACAATTGGAAAAAGTCTTTTCTTCCTCCATTACCACTGGGAAGAGGCTTTTTTCTTGTTCATCCTTCCTCTACAGGGCCCCAATCTTTAGGCCTAGTTTCAAAATTTTTCCCTTTTTTACCGGGAAAATCCTTTTTTCTTGATTAAAATTTTTCTCCCTTTTCTAAGAGGAAATTTCCTTTCCTTCCCTTTTCTCTTTTATTTTCTTTATGTTTAGAATTTTCTTTGCTAGCTTCTGTTTCCTTACCGGTTTCGGACTGACTATCCTGCCATTCTGCCATAGCCTTTCTCCCCTTTGCTACTGCTTCCTGTGCCTTTTCCTCATCCAGACAAGATTTCACCAATCCCCAAAAAGGCAAGGTGGCTTTTCCTAGATCTCGTTTGTGTTTTTCCAAATCTTTTCCTAGCTTTTCCCAGGAACTCATTGTGAGATCACCGGATACCGCGAACCATGGCGCATGTTGATCTATCTCTTTAAGCGCCCTTTTTATAGAACCGGAGGATACATTAATATCCCTTGCACCCAGTAATTCCTTCACAGGTTTGACAAAAAACTCAATATGTGAGTCAAAGTTCCCCATCTTTGAAACTGATTTATACTCAAAGAAAACAACGAGCTAACGAAAGACTATCTTATCTCCGGCAGTCCCCACTAAGGAGCTTTACTTTCGTTTCGCTCGCAGCAACACAAACTTTACTTTCGTTTCGCTCGCAGCAACACAAACAAGTTTCCTCCGCGCGGTGGCAGCGCAGCCAAAAGCAGCACCCAATCACCAAGATAACCCACACAAAAATTATCAACGGGAAAAAGTCCAGCAAAAAGGCAAGATTGGTGTCATAGGCGTCAGTCATACCTTATGAGTACTCACCGTTCCCGTGTGAGGTTCTGAATCTTCGGCCCTCCTCCGAGTCGTTCGCAAGGTCCGAAGTTTCCCGGGTTTCGGCACCAGTTGCGGCGCGCCCCGACCAGCGGGGAAGCAAGACACGACTCCAAGATTCTTCCTCTATCACGGTTTTATTGAACGCTGCTCGGTTATGGCTTCTCGGGAGAGCTGGTACGGGAGGAGGGCCCCGGGCGCCGGGGCAAGCTGGCTTATATGCAGGTTCTGGGGGCGGAGCTTGGGCGGTAAGCTGATTGGTCAGTACTATCGGGTGATACCACGTCAAGGTTGCATCAGCCTTCGGGCGGGAGAGCGACACGTTAGCATTTGGGATAAACAGGAAACCAGCGCCATCTTGTAATGGCGTTTGAGCCAGCGGACTGCTGCAGAACAGAGTACTCCTCAAACAGCTAGCTCCTAAGTCTCTTGAGCCCCAATGGACAGGACCCTACACTGTCATCCTTACCACCTGTTCAGCTGCCAAGCTCCTGGGACATCCATGCTGGTATCATCTCTCCAGGCTCAAACAGCACCTATTCAGGATACTTGGTCTGTCCAGTAGTTGGGACCCTCCACCCTCCAGTTTTCCAAGATGTCCCAATGAAGGACCTATCTGCTCTTGTGCCTTATGCATTTATTTTTGTTAGTACAACTAAGGCAGGTGTTAAAAATCTATTTTTTCCTAGGTTCTACTCAGGTTCACAGTAATATTTATTTAGTTTCTTTCTCTTTGCTCACTTTGTTAAGCATTAGCTATTTGAATAAACTAAGTCATAGAAAAACTGTGATATTCTATAATGGAGCACTATGAAAAAAATCAGGAACATGAAGTTCCCAGTTTCTCAATGGGATGAATTTATGATTTAAAGTTTTATTTTGATGCTAAAGGTAATTAAATCTTCAATTCAAAATTTTAAAGCTCAAATTTAACAAGGATAAAACTGTAAAATCCTAGTCCTATAAAAACTACTAACTTAGCGGGGCGGTCGTGGCACACGCCTTTAATTCCAGCACTCAGGAGGCAGAGGCAGGTGAATCTCTGTGAGTTTGAGGCCAGCCTGGGCTACAGAGCGAGTTCCAGGATAGGCATCAAAGCTACACAGAGAAACCCTGTCTCGAAAAACAAAAAACAAACAAACAAAAAAACTACCAACTTAAACTGTTAAAGATAATTAAAACATACAAGTTAATATGTTTTCAAAGTTAAGCCTAAAACAAGTAACTAAATCAGATATATGTAGTTGGAGTTTTCTCCAGTCCCACTTGGACCCACAGCCGCTCAGACCCAAGTAAACACACAGAGACTTATATTATTTATAAACTGTATGGCCGTGGCAGGCTTCTTGTTATCTAGTTCTTATATCTTAAATTAACCCATTTTTATAAATCTATACCTTGCCATGAGGCTCATGGCTTACTGTTACTTTACATCCTGCTCCCCATGGCAGCGGCTAGCAGCGTCTCCTGACTCAGCCTTCCACTTCCCAGAATTTTCCTCTCTCTTTGTCTCGCCTATACTATACTTCCTGCCTGGCTACTGGCCAATCAGCACTTTATTTACCAATCAATCAGAGCAACACATTCACAGCATACAGAAAGACATCCCCAGCAGATATACTTAATAAATAGATGGTCCTCAAACTCTTCAGAGATCTGCTGGATATGGCATTTAAAATGTTTAATAAAAAAGCTTCCCATGAATGGGAAGACATGCCAGCTCTTACTGGAAGCCCTGAGGTCTCTAAAGAAGATAGCTGGAACACAACAACTCTACCTGGATTATGCTAACATTAACCACTGGGCAAAACTGCCCCATCCCTTGCCTGCCACCAGAGCTCTGCCCAAGCTGTGGACACTGTTGAGTTGATTCCCCTACTCTGCCTGATCAAAGTAAAGTCAGTACCTGTCTTAGTTCAATTGCTGTGAAGAGACACCATGACCGTGACGGCAACTCTTATGAAGGAAAGCATTGGACTGGAGTGGCTTACAGTTCAGAGGTTTAGTCCATCATCATCATGGTGGGACATGGTGGAATGCAGGCAGACATGGTGCAGGAGAAGGAGCTGAGAGTTCTATATCTTGATCTGTAGGCAATAGGAAATGAACTGTCACACTGGGCGTAGCTTGAGCATAGGAGACCTCAAAGCCCACACCTACACACTTCCTCCAACAATGCTATGCCTCCTTATAGTGCCATTTCCTTTGAGGGCCATTTTCTTTCAAACCACCACAGTCCCCCAAGTTCCTTGTCCAAAGGAAAAATCTCTCAGACATGAGTCTGGAATCTGAAGGCCAATGCTTCCCTGTGTGGCAGCTGAAGATTAAATGCTGTCCCGTGTGACAGCTAAAGACCTATGACCACTGCATCAGCAAAGCCATGGAGACCACAGGAGCCTAGCACAACAGTCTAGGAAATGGGTAAGTCTTTGTCATTTTAACTGCTACACAGGCCATTTGGAGTATAGCTCCTGTATAATTTATCCTTCTCAGATCTCTGATGAGTTTCACTAACTATATCTAAATTTTGGTCAGCTTAATAGCAGCAAGCTTACCAGCTCCTCCCCCAAGGCCACAGCTGCCTTCTCTTCACATGTAAAATCCAGGCCTCAGGCCTCAGGCCTCTCTTTCCTAGAGCTACTAGGTCTCCAGCTGAGGCAGACAGTTGACATTGCAAGTTAAGCTCACAGATACTTTTAACCCAAAATGGATTTTGGGTCCCCAAACTTTTACTATGACTCACAGGTGTGAGTTTACTGCCTGTTCTACAATGTGGATTTCAATATGGATTACAAACAGTGGTAATGCTAACATATCTAAAACTTTTATCTCATTTTTTTTTAAATGCATGTAAGCTTCAGAGAGTTGACTTCAATCTACCTCTCTCAGGTCAAATGACTCCAGTTAAGTAATAATAAATTTCCCCACCTGCCTATTCCTGACAGTGGGATCTCTCTCACTCTCCTCTGGTCTTGGGACTCCCTCCTCCAAATACTAGGGTTGTGGGCCTGGAAGTTTCAAATGTACACCCTGGATAAAATATTTTTCCCTAAACTCCTTAACTTTACCTTCTGTCCCTAGTCTATCTGTTCCAGCAGATTTCAAATCAACTACAGACTGCTCCAGAAACTTGCCAGTTCCAGGAGTCCCCTCAGAATCTGCATCCTATGCAGCTCCAAAGTGGCTAGCCCCAGGTGGTCCAGCCTCACAAACTGCCCCAAAGGGGCCAGGACTTCCTTAGCCCCAGATGGTCCTACAGAGCCTGGACCCCAAAATATCCTCCATTCCTCTCTCGCCCTCTCCCCTTCTCTCTCTCTCTCTCTCTCTCTCTCTCTCTCTCTCTCTCTCTCTCTGTCTCCTCCCCCCAGCCTTGGCCAGCATTCCAGCTTTCTTGGATTCCCTATTTAATATAGCAAAGTGACTGCCAGGTTCTCCCAGCATCACTCAATCCCTACCTGTTACAGGGTATGACTGATAAACCCGACTCCTACCCTAAACTTCTCCAGCCCATGGGCTGGTCAGCCCTTCCCTGTATAATCCAGCCATTTTGGTTACCTGGCTCTCTTTGATCTATGTTTTACTCTCCTGATCTCTTGGTCTGGCTCTTCCCTCTCCCCTCCCCCATCTCCTCACATGTCTTGGTTTAGGGTCATGTTCACATTAGACTCTCCCAGATATATCTGCCTCTAGCTATGCTCTTCCTTTTGTCTACAATAAACCTTCTCATATACCATACCTAGGGGAAGTCATGTCCTTCCTTTTTTATTCCTTTTTGTTGTTCACCTAGGAGCCATATGATGGTTTGCATAAAATGGCCCCCATAGACCTATAGGGAGTGGCACTGTTAGGAGGTATGGCCTTATTGGAGTAGATGTGTCCTTGTTGGAGGAAGTGTATCACTTGGGACAGGCTTTAAGGTTTCAGATGCTTAAGCCAGTCCCAGTGTCTCATTCTCTCTGCCTACTGACTACAGATTGAGATGTAGAATTCTCAGCTCCTTCTCCAGCACTATGTCTGCCTGCATGCCATAATGCTTTCCACCATGACAGTGGAGTAAACCTCTGAACTGTAAGCCAGCCTCAATTAAATGTTCTCCTTTATAAGAGCTGATCATGGTGTGTAATGGTATTTGCTCTGCCCATGACCTTGGGCTATATGGCCCAAAAGAGGCAGTACTTCTTGTCTTGTATGTCTCTTGTTGATCTGCATTCATTGGCCCAATGTCAGCCTTTGCCAAATCTTCTGCATAATCCAGAAAGTTGGGACCTTCTGTTTGGGTCATTCCTAGAAGAAGTATTATTCCTAGGAGAACCCTGTGTACAGCTTCTTCCTATATGGCCTGGTTTACCACAATTAAAACATTTGGCACTTTTATGTCTCTTTATGCCTTTGGAAGTTGCCTCTCCTTTCCAAACCTTATCATTATATTTAAGAGACTCAACATTGATTGTGTGTTGTATCCATTCTTCTATGAATGCTGTTCTGATCTTTAAAGGTGCAAGTATCTTTTTGCATTCTAAATTAGCATTTTCAAAAGCCAAAGATTAAATAATACTCATCTAACCTCTTGATCTGATATTGCACTGTTTACAACTTTAGTCAATCTTTGTAAAAGTCAGTAAATGGTTCTTTTGAGCCTTGTATGACCTTGATATATATATATATATATATATATATATATATATATATATATCAGTTGATTTCCCTAGTTCCAGAATCTTTCTCCAAGCATTTAAAGCTGCCTCATGGCATATGGATGTTATGCTCATCAAAGGTAAATTGTTTATTTACATCAACAAAACAGCCCTCACCAAGAATTTGATTTCGATATCTCTCTCTCTCTCTCTCTCTCTCTCTCTCTCTCTCTCTCTCTGTTGTTGTTTTTTGAGACAGGGTTTCTCTATGTAGCAGTCCTGGCTGTCCTGGAACTCACTTTGTAGACCAGTCTAGCCTGGAACTCACTGGGAACCACCTGCCTCTGCCTCCCAAGTGCTGGGATTAAAAGTGTGTGCCACCACTCGGCTATGATCTTGAGAAATCTTAAAACCTCTAATCTTACCTTGCTACTCAAGGGCCTTAGCTTCTTCTTTCAACCAGCTTGTCCATTGTAATTGTTGACTGTATTCTAATAGTGCTGATACCAATTGATTCCAGTCATTTGGTGTGATCCTATTTCTAGAAGACCACATATTTAACATCCGTTTCACCATATGTAACTATAGCTTCCTTGATGTCCTTTAAATCTCTCATATGTATAGGCTCCCATCTATATTCTACATATCCTTCAGTATATTTATCAGTTGCTGGCCTTTCACAAATAGTAACAGGATATAGCATAGCAGGGGAGAAAGGGGAGCTTGCAACTTTTGGTAAGTTATCTCTAACTCTGTAAAGTACTGGCAGTGTTGCCTCTCCTCTAACTTCTTCTGTCTGTGCATTAACACTTTTACTATAAGTTCTAACAGGGTCTTGTAAAGCTTGAAATCAATTAACCACAGCTTTCTCTAAATTCTGTACATCCTGTACAGATTCCAGTGACTTCATGGAATCAAAATTTTTCTTATTTTCATCATTAATATATGATTCTAAAGATTTCATTTTATCCATTAATGATGACTTTTCCTCCTTAGAAACTATCTGTATGGCATGGAGGTTGCCCTCCAAAATTAATGTTCTGTCTGATGGTTATGATAAACAGCACTGGTAGTGGCACTGGTTACCTCGTGGAAAGGTCATGGTTATGACAGAGCCCAATGCTAGTTTTAGAGCTTCATTAGGAGGGAAAAAGGGGGAGAAAGAGGGGAGCCAGGCCTAGGGGGAGGGAGCAGAGCAGAGAGCAGAGAGAGAACACAGAGAGAGGGTGGGAGCCCGCATCTGGCTTTTCAAGGCAGGGACGTAGTCACCAGTGCCTGCTGATAATGTAAGATGCAAGACCCTAAGCTGTGCATGTACGGGAGTGAGTGCAGGAACCTAATACTATCCACTAATTTTTCACATTTATTTTCAATAGAATTAATTCTGGTTGTTCATTTACCATTAGTAGATTGTTTGGACTAAATTTCACGTGGTAAACTAACAGATGCCAAAGAATGAATCCTCTGGGTTAATTTCTCATACCACTTTGCAAAGTCTGTATCAGTTCAATTAGTGTCTCATACATCAAACCATGTTTTTAAGAATATGATATGAATAACCATGATAATCACCATTAAAGTAAAAATTATATTCATCCCAAGAAGATCATATAAGTCTTGCAAAATTTCATCCATGATAAAAACAAGTTTTAAAATTCCTGAATGGTTATATTATCCCCCATGACATAAGAGAGATTTTAAATTTGTAGAGAAAAAATTGTATTTATGTATTTTTAATTAATTAATTTATTTATTTATCAACTTAAGGTGTAAAGCTATCAAGTAATTTTCCTCAGATAAGATCCTCGAGGGATTGTCCTAAGTGTCCTAGGTGTCCCAGGTGTCCCATGCTCTTAGTTAACCAGGTAGGCCAAATGTAATGATTTTTGGATATAGTAGAGATGTTTGGCCAGCAGGTGTTGCAGATGTAGCAGGTGGTTTGGGCTGACTCAAGGCTCCCGGAGTGGGCTCCTGTGAATTAAAGACTCACCCAGGCAACCCCTACCTGGTACCGGTGAGTACTAGGCAAAGCTGCCAGGATCACAACAGATGAGGCAATACACCAAATGAGTTGGGAATGCTAGCCTGGCAGGAGCCACCTGTCTGGGACACCTGCAGACAGCCTCAGAGCTGTCTGCACACAAAATGGCAGCAGAGTTGGCCGCGGGAGTTTCAAAAGATGGAGTTGGCAGCAGCTACACCGAGCAGTTTTAAAAGAAAAAGAACAGCCTGCTGGCACTCGCTGACTTATAGGCCCTGGTGCTTAAGTGGAGCAGAATGTGCTCAAACTGCAGCGTAGGCGTACTTTGCTGAGGGCTTTGTGCTGCTTGCTGTGACCCTATCCGACCACTGGCTCACACTCTGCTCCGTCCTCAGGCTCCCTCAGCCTGTGCTGGCCTGGAGGGCTCCCTCAGCCTGTGCTGGCCTGGAAAGTGTCTGGGCTGAGGTGGGTAAGTGCCAGGTCCCCGCTCGTGCAGTGGATTTGGGACTGTGGAAAGCAGACACTGGGAGCCCCAAGACTCGAGCTGGAACCAGGTGACTTGTGGGTGCTATATAGGTGGGCTTGCAGCCAGTGCGCCAGCCTCTGAGCAAACCTGGCGGGCTGCCTTAGAGGCTGTGGACAGGAGCCACAGGGAGTGGGGAGTCTTTTTGTCACGTGGGGGCCACTTGTTAAGATCAATCCACATGAGTCTGTTTAATTAATAATAGGAATTTATTAAGATATAAATTAAGGAAATACACTCATGAATACAGTATTCAGTAAACAGCAGATATCGTCTTCTGTTCTGTCTGGGAGTGAATGCACCTGGCCGTCTGATCACTCCAGGAAAAAGGAAAAAGGAAAGATGTGACCCCTCTCCCTTTCCTTTTAAGAGTTCTCATAGGAAGGCAAGAAGAACCTTCTCTTTTGGGCTGTGTAGCCCAAGGTCATGGGCAGAGCAATTACCACTACAGAACTGACTGAAGACGTCAAGAAAGAGTGCTTTCTTTATTTATTTTTGGGTTTTTTTTTAATTTTGTTTTGGTTTTTGAGAAAGGATTTCTTTGCAGTTCTGGCTGTTCTAGAACTAGCTCTGTAGACCAGGCTAGCCTCGAACTCATAGAGAACAACCTGTCTCTGAGTGCTAGGAATTAAAGGCATGAGCCACCACTTCCTGGCTTGAAGCAGTGTTTTGTTTATGAATCAATAGAGTGCCTTAAACAGGAGATAGTCTTGACTCTGTTTCAAACATTTATAAAATCTGTAAAACTGGCATTGTTCTGGAATATTTTTACAGACAAAAGTAGGCTCTAGTTTCATGCTCCATAAAACTGCCTTTAAGCAAGCACTGGACATTCTGGGGACAGGTTTTAAAGATGAGTGCCATTAAATGACATAGTATCCATGCTAACATATTTTAAAGAGAGATCTTTATGAAATGAGTAATTATATCTTCCCAGGAGTGTGGTGATACTGAAGTGAAATGTGTCTTCTTGATCTACTCAGCACCAAAGTATGGCAGAGCTTGATAACCCTTCACTGAGAACATTTGCTGTGGTTCTTGGCTTTACACTTTGTCCATGAAACAATGATTTTTTTTATTTTGTTTTCTGGTCATGAGTCTCTGCCTGCATGTATATATATATGTACTATGTGCATGGCTGTGCTGTGGAGGCCAGAAGAGGATGTCAGATTGCTTGGAACTGGAGCTACAGGTGGTTGTGAGCTGCCATGTGGGAGCTGGGAACCAAATTCAGTTTCTCTGTGAGAGCAGCCAGTGCCCTTAACAACTAAGCCCTCCCTGAAGTGAAGATTCCCCACCCGCTCTAGTAAAGATTTTTGACATGAAACAAAATCCTTGTCTTGGAAAGAACCAGATATTAATTAATTAATTAATTAATTAATTTGGTTTTTTCAAGACAGGGTTTCTCTGTATAGCTTTGGTGCCTGTCTTGGAGCTCACTCTGTAGACCAGGCTGGCCTTGAACTCACAGAGATCCGCCTGCCTCTGCCTCCCAAGTGCTGGGATTAAAGGCATGCGCCACCACCACCCGGCAGAACCAGATATTGATAAGTCATCCATTGAACTTCAGTTGTAAGCCACTTTAAATGGTTTCCTGGTATTTGGGGGCAACATATAGTCTTGGAACTTCTTTTCTACCTTCATCAATAGAGGTTATTCTAGAAGATTTCAAACTGGGTTCCTCAGCTGAGTTTTGGGTTGGAGGAGGTGGGGAAATTCAGTATGTACCCCTTGGACTCGTCACTCTGTCAGCTACAATCAGAAGCACTCTGTCTGTTTTATAAACCTGGACATGTGTTTTATTATTGGGATTAACAAGGGCAAAAGTATGCACAAGCTGTGACCTCTGGGATATGTCTGACTATCCCCCAAATGTATTCCCCACAACTCTGCTCAGGACTTAAACCAGGGGTAAAGTTTTTACAAAGTCAGTCTTGCTACACCAGGCAGGGGACAAAAGCTGGATTTTAATATCAAAACTTCAATTCCACACCTTCTGGGGAGATTTCCTAAGGAAATGTGGCCATCTTAGTCAAGGCTGAGGAAGAGGTGCAGGTCTGTGGCACTGGCAGGGACATAGACTCTGGGAATCCTCAGCTGAAGCAGTGGCAGGAAGGGGTTAGGGTGGGTGTTGTACAGGAAGCTCAGGTTTATGATGCAAGGAAAGAAAGGTAATGAAGGGATGGGACACACAGGGCTTCAGACATCTGAGACCTCAAACTTGACTGGGAAACCAGACTTAGTCCTCCAGGGACTCGGTGACCCAGCTGCCTGCTGGTGGCTTTGCTTCTCCAAGGCCTCCTGGTCCCTACTCGGGTAACCTAGGAGCCTCAGCATGCCTGCCTGGCCACAGGTTCCCTGGGGCCTATAAAATGACCCTTGCCAGGATGTTGGTGTTTCTCAGGCAATGTGGCTTCCTCTCTCTCTTCTTTTCTTCCTCTTCTCAGCAATTCTGCAGCTTGGAATCCACCTCTCAGTGACATCAAACTCCATCCAGGGGGAGGAGTGCCAGGTGGGGTGCCACCACTTACTCTGAGTGACATCTGGCAGCCCCGAGTCTGGGAGCCATGAATCCAGAAACCATGAATCCAGAAACCATGAATCTGGCAGAAAGAATTCAGGAATCATAAACCCAGAGACTGGCCTGGCTCTGCTGTCCTAATGCTGGCATTAAAAGCACATGCCACCATAACTTTTATGTCTTAATATCAAAAATATTCATTAAATGTATGGAATTAATTACTTTGCTTGTAAATTTTGTAATTAAATATTGAAAGTTCCTTGGACAGTGTACCCATTACTACGCAAATACATGTATGCATACACAGTATGCTTTCCCCTTAGTTACTTCTGGGAGTCAATCTGTTCTTAAGCGTAGGGAAGCTTCCTCCTCAAAGCTTCCTCCTCAGCAGATGGGAACAAATACAGAGACCCACAGCCTGTAAACAATATGTAGAGTGAGAGATCTTGGAACACTCAGCTCTAATGGGATGTCTCATCAAATCCTTTCCATCAGGGCTCAGGGAACTCCACTGAAAAGGAGGCAGAAGAGCCAGAAGGGATGGAGGACACCAAGAAAACAAGGCTTTCCAAACACAGCAGGACTGATGCACGTACAAACTTAGAGAGCCTGTGGGTGGCAACGTGCAAACAGTCCTAGAGCTAAAAGGAGACGTGAACACAGGCCTCCATCCCTAGCCCAGAAGCCATCTCCAATTGACAACCACTTGCGAATGAAAATTTAGTTTTCTTCAAGGGAGTCTCACTTTGGGTAAACAAACTACTCTTAAGGGTAGGCTACATGGACAGCAGTAGATGGTCAACAGAAAATGAACTTAGTGGCATCTTTGATGGTTTTATTTTATTTTTTATACCTTTTTTAATGGGATTCCTGAGTGTGAGAACAAGTGGCTATCCACATCTGTATCTGTTTCTTGTGCCTTTCCTTGGCTCTTTTCTTTCTGTTTTGTCCTATTCTGATCTGTTAGTTTTATTATATTATATTACATTTTTTATATTGTGTGATTATTCCTTAGAAGCCCATTGGTTTTCTAATGAGACACAGAAAGTGTCTCGATGGGAGGTGAGGTGAGGAGGAACTGGGAGGAACAGAGGAAAGGGAAAATATAATCAGGGTATATTGTATTAAAAATCATTTTCAATAAAAGAAAAACAGTTTGACTCCTCATCTATTTATCTTTCATTGTCATCCTTTATTTTTAAAAAAAACTGTCCAAAAATAGAACATGCAAGAAATATTAGTGATTTTACATTTACTCCTACATTTTTTAAAAAAGATTTATTTATTTATTATGTAATGTTCTGCCTGAACATATGCCTGCATGCCAGAAGAGGGCACCAGATATCATTATAGATGCCATGTGGGTCCTGAGAATTGAACTCAGAATCTCTGGAAGAGCAGACAGTGCTTTTAACCTCTGAGCCATCTCTCTAGCCCCCTACTTCTATATTTTATATGGAAAAGGCCATGCTTAGACATGTGCCCCATAGCTATGGTTTAAAGTGATCATTGGATGCTAGTGCTCGAATGAAAATGAGGACTTGATCACTTGTCTTAGGCACAGTTTCTATTGCTGTGAAGAGACACCATTGTAGGCAGAAATTTTCCTGTGTCCCACAGCCGCTCAGTCCTAAGTAAACACACAGAAGCTTATATTAATTACAAACTATTTGGTCTACTGCTCAGGATTATCATTAACTAGCTCTTACAACTTAACTCAACCCATTTCTATTCATCTGTTTTGCCACGTGGCTTTGTGGCATCACCAGTGTTTCATTACATCTTGCTTCCCTAGCAGCACTCGGTGTCTTCTCTGACTCTACCTTCTTCTCCATGTCTCTGCTTGGATTCCCCACCTGGCTCTATTTTTGCCTTGCCATGGCCTATAGCAGCTTCTTTATTAACCAATAGTAGCAACACATATTCACAGTATACAGAAAGACCATCCCATAGCACTTCCCCTTTTCTGTCTAGTAAAAAAGGAAGGTTTTCATTTTAATATAGTAAAATTACATATAACAAAACAGTTATCAAGCAAGAATTATAGTTACAATATCTAGTCCATTTGTATTTAGCAATATTAGAGAAAATATTCTATCATCTATCCTATATTTATAAGTCTAAAGTTTCATATCTTATTTCCTTTTTATTATGATTAAGGAAAACTATAACTACCTAGTCTTCAACTCCATCAAAGACCCCAGAAGGATATAATATTACCTAAGTAAACAGGAAATGCATTGTAAGCAACTTCCAAAATTCTAGAAATGACAGAGGCATCTGGCTACCTGGACAGCCACCCAAAGTTCCTCTGCAATGTTGGGGCATCCATCTGTTGAGTATGCTTTTTTTTTTTTTTTTTTTTTGGTTTTCCAAAGGTTTTTCTGTATAATAGTCCTGGCTGTCCTGGAACTCACTTTGTAGACCAGGCTGGCCTTGAAAATAGAGATCCGCCTGCCTCTTGCTCCTGAGTGCTGGGATTAAAGGTGTGCACCTGACTCGAGACACGATTGCTCCTGGCAGCACTGATCTGCTCCCAAGAGAATATTGGGCTTCAAAGACACTCTGTATGGAAGTTTGTCTTCTTCTTGTCAAAAAAAATTGGCCTGCTTGGCAAAGAACTGCTCTTGCTTCAGCTGCTGACTGTATGCTCTCTGTCCTTTCCAGATGAGCAGGACACAAGGAAAAGCAACTGCTGAACCTTGCCAAGACAGGGTAAGATGGTCTTTCAAATTTCCTGCTTCTGAAAATGGTCTGTCAGATATTCTAGGCCTATAGCCAAAAAATGGATGCCCCAACAGTGCTGAGAAACATTAGGTGACTGTCCAGGCTGCCAGCTGTCCCTGTCTATTCTTGCATTTTTTCAGATTTTGCTTGCTTTCACTTCCTGTTTACTCAGGTAATATTATTTTCCTTCTCAGGTCTTTGATGGGGTTGAAGACTAGATAGTTACATTTGCAATACTCATGTGTCTTAGCTAAGAACATATTAGGTACTAGAGTTAGATTCTTCAAGATAGGACAGCTATTTGAGTAAACTCAATAATTTGCCACTTACCTATGGTCTAGACATATCTGGACATTTAGGATGTTTTCTTGTTTGATGTTGTTTTTGTTGGTTGTATTTCCATTTTTGTTTATGTTATCACCCTTTGTTTCTCCTGGACAATACTTGATAATCATTCATTGTGTATATAGTTTGCGTTAGGTTTAGAATCTTCTTATTTAGACAAAAAGGGGAAATATAGCAGTATTTGCTCCACCCATTGGGCTATACTGCCCTGAAAGAAGCGATGCTTCTTGCCTTTGTACGTGACCTCTTAAAAGGAGAGGGAGAGGGGTCATGTCTTTCCCTCTTCCTTTTTCCTGGTGTGATCAGACAACCTGGTGCATTTGCTCCTGGACTGAACAGAGGACGGCTTCAGCTCTTATATTTGTGAGTGTATTTCCTCAATTTATATCTTAATAAAATCATATTACCCATTAAATAGACTCACATAGATTGATCTTAACATAGTTCCTTCCCCAAATCCAAGACATGAACTGCTAACATAATGTAAGCTCTTACTCTGGAACTTAGTGCTAGGCAACTCCAGCTCCCTGAATCTGCTCTTTTCAGACCCCACCCCTCAGAAAGCCCACTGAGGGTCAGCCCCTCTGCCAGGGCTGCTCAAGACCATGCCTACAGGATATTTGGGACCTGGTTGCTGGACCAGCCCTGTACTCTCCCTCCTGCCTTCCCAAAATTCACCCTGGAGTTGCTTTGCTCTGTTGTTTAAACCTGGACTTATTGATTTGGCTTGATTGGCTTATTGCTTCGGCAGAGGATAACCACTAATGGGGGATATTTTTTACTTATCACTTAGTAATATGAATTTATTCTACATAAGCCTGGAATTATGAAATGATGTATATGAAGTGAGTTATTATCATATTGTTTGCATTTGTCAATGTATCTACCAATAAGAGATTGCTGCAGATCTGCTTGGGTGAGGGATTCAGGTTCAAAAGAGGATGTGTGGAGGGGAGTGTGAAGTGTTGGGGGGCTTGGGGGTGTGGAGGACCAGATAGGACATGATCTGAGAGTGAATATCGATGACTGCCAGCAGCATTTAATTGAAAAGAGACTACACTTTTTTTTTTGGTTTTTTTTATTTGTTTGTTTGTTTGTTTGGTTTGGTTTTTCGAGACAGGGTTTCTCTGTGTAGCTTTGCGCCTTTCCTGGATCTCACTCTATAGACCAGGCTGGCCTCGAACTCACAAAGATTCACCTGGCTCTGCCTCCCAAGTGCTGGGATTAAAGGCGTGCACCACCACCACCCAGCGAGACTACACTTTTTATACTCTATAGTTGCACATAGGATTAAGTGGGAGACAAGGGGCATGTGAACTGTGTTGTGGCTTGAGATCAGGGAATGGAGGAAGCTAGCCTTGACCTTGGCAATAGACACCAGTGATATCCTCTTGCCAGAGATAAGAAGAATGACTCCATTCCTCCCAGGGAATGGAGACTCTTACCAAATGCCTGACTTTGGGAAAAGGGTTTCTTCTGGGGACCAGACACTATACTACAATTTCTTAATCTTACTATATGGGCCTGTTCCCCTCATAATGCTCTCAAAATGGAAGGTCCTGATGTCTTACTCTTTTCTCATTATACCATACCATTCTGATTTCTCTATATTTATTAACTGACCTCTTGTCTTGAATGGCCTCAAGCTCTGGATCTGAATTGTAGGCATTTCATCCTTGGGATCAGGTGTGTCTAGTAAATCTCTAACTTTCCTGTTCTTGGTGTAATTAGGAGGGCACAATGGAATTCCTGGTTCAGGGTCAGCAGGAATTTTTTCCAGAGAATTATTTTGTTTAGAGAGGCAACCATTTTACACATTGTAATCCTTTGCCAAAGCCCACACAAAATTTCCCAAAGGGAAGGGCTAAATTAATATTGAGAATCATTAAAAATGAAAGTCAAAAGGCTACTTCCTGCAGGCATGGGACGATGTGGGGAGGGGCATCAGGGAGTCAGTGGGCTCCTGCTCAGTGGGAGATATGGATGAAGAAGCATTCAGTTAGCTGTCATCCTGGAAACCTCAGGAATCTATTTCTTGAGGAAGTGGAGAAAAAAAATAGGTTATTATCATTGGTCCTATGAACAGGACTAGCCCTGAGGAGAATGGAGATTGTCAGTAAGAATAGAATGAAGATGTGCCCTTGTTATATTGACAAAGATGAATGCACAAGGCAGAAGATCAGATAGGCCCTTCATTGGAACATCTTTGAAGACTGGAAGATGGAGGGTCCCAACTGTTGAACAGACCAAATATCCTGAATAGGTGTCCACTTGAGCCTGGAGAGATGGTACCAGCATGGATGTCCCAGGAGCTTGGCAGCCGAAGGGGTGCTGAGGATCACAGTATAAGGTCCTGTCTGTCAGGGCTCAAGAGACTTAGGAGCTAGCTGTTTGAGGAATACTCAGTACCCTGGGTGTGGGAGTCCAGATCTCACCTTTCGAAGAGTTCTTAGGTGAAAGAGAGAGGATTAAGAAAATATCAGCTAGAACTGGGCAGTTGTGGCGCACGCCTGAAATCCCAGCACTTGGGAGGCAGAGGCAGGTGGATCTCTGTGAGTTCAAGGCCAGCCTGGTCTACAGAGCTAGTCCAGGACACGCTCCAGAGCTACAGAGAAACCCTGTCTTGAAAAACCAAAAAAAAAAAAAAAAAAAAAAAAACCAAAAAAAAAAAAAAGAATATATCAGCTAGAAAGAGAGACCTAGACAATGACAAGAAAGACAGAAACACAGGATAGCTTCTGGAGGGCCTGGGTCAATATCCAATAACTCCATCCTTTATTAAAAAGGGCTTTTTATGATATACCAAGGGGAGAGGCAAAAGACCTCTCCTTTGCAAGATCAAAGCACACTGTACAGCCAAGTATAGACCCTTTTAAACACCTGGTAAACATAACCATGATCAAATCATCTCCTTATGCAGCCCTGCTGGGTAAAGCAAGGTCAGATTCTCTGACCTTGAATAAGGTCTCACTAGATAGCCTCTGTGGGCTCCCACACCTGGGGAGAGTGGGGCATGCTCAGGGGCAGTTGGGTCCATTGCTGTGGGGGCAGGGAGACAGCTGTCAGCATGTGAACGGAGAAGGGACCTCAGAAGGGAGAGGTAGGGTAACCTCAGAAACGGAGAAGGGACCTCCCAGCCAGTAGAGGAATTTTGGCTGGGAGGTATTGATTGAGGAGGAAGGGCCTTCCATAAAGGAGCTCAAAGGGCTTAGGCCTGTAGGAGAGTGTGGGGTGGTCCAGAGGCAGGTAAGACCAATGGGGAGAAGGGAGGGCCAAGACAACCTGAGTTCACTGGAGAGCTTGGTGAGCTGTTGTTTGATGAGTCCATTGGCTCTCTCATCCTTTCCCAAGGATTGTGGATGGTAGGGTATGTGGAGCTTCTAGGAAATGTTGAGAGCTTCTGATACATGCTCCATGACCCTGGAAGTGAATGCTGGCTCATTGTTTAATCTGTGGCATGCCAAATACACAGATGATGTGGTCCAGGAGTTCCTGAGCCACCACACCTGCTATTTCCCTGGAGGTGGGGAGTACTACTAACCATCCTGTAAAGGTGTATGACTAGAAAAGAGTGTGAGAAGAATCACTTTGTAAGAATGCAGGCAAGTGACATGGTCTTAAGCAGAAAGGAGGGGGTCCCATCTACCCCATGACAGAAATTGCTGAGGGAACTTGGGGACCCGAGTGAGAGGTTAAAACAGAATAGGTAGCGCCCATGTCCACTGGAAAGGTGATGGACCTACCGGCCACCTAGAGCTTTACCCTAGGCTCAGTGAGGGTGATGGGTGTCACCAAGTCTAGGTGCCATCAGTCCTCTACCAGGCTGAGGAGTTCGAAGGCTGGACGAGTATCAGATGCCAGTGTTGGTGAGTCTGGACCTCCATGGTGTGGCATAGAAGACAAGCCTACACAGGGGCATTCCAATTTCCAGTGTCCAGGCTGTCAACAGATGGGGCATGGCCTCATCAGTGGCTGAGGGCCATGGCAATGCCATGACTAGTGGCCTTCCTGGCCACATTTGTAGCATGCTCCTGGTGGAGTTGACTTGGGCTGAGCTCCAAGCTCAGCAGGATGGAGCCTCATGGACTTCCCCAGTCCACCTTGTGAGGGCAATGGTGACCTCAGGGCAGCTGCCAAGGTGTGGGCTTGGAGTGTATAGCCTTCTGTTGCAGCCAAGCCTGTCAGGAAGACTTAGATGCCTTTTCTTGGGCATTAAAAACCTTAAAAGCCGTTTCCACCAATTCCTGTATGGGGGTTTGAGGACCCTCCTCCACTCTTTTTAATTTCTTTCTAATATCTGACACTGACTGAGAAATGAAATGGGCAGCCAAGACTGTGGCACTGCTGGGAAGGTGTAGGGGACCAGCTCTGACCTATCCAAGGGTTCTTGAGAGAAGGAGTGAGGAACAAAGAAGTATTAGATAGAGATATAGATGGAGACAATGAGAAAGACAGAGACACAGGATAGCTTTGGGAGGGCCCTAGGTCAATACCCAGCTACCTCAAATTTTATTCTAATGGCCTTTTTATATACTACCAAGGGGAGAGGCAAAAGACTCCACCTTTCAAGATCAAAGTACAACATACAGCCAAGCATAGACCCTTCAAAACTCTTGGTAACCACGCTCCTACCCAAATCATCCTATTATGCAGCCCTGCTGAGTGAAGCAAGCTCAGATTCTCTGACCTTGAGTATAAGGCCTTACTAGGGAGCCTCTGTGGGCCCTCACAGATTTCCCCCTTCTTATAATATAAAATTTGGCTACCAGCCACTGGCAAAAGAGGGTGCAGAGCTTAACTTTATGCAGCTCTGAATCAGCTTTCCACTAAGAGCTTGCAAGTAGCTGGAATAATCAGCAATACACCTGCTCCTTATGGCTGCTATACCTCCTAGTAAGGGAGTAGAGAATGATCAAGATGGAATGGACTTTTTAAATGGGTCCAGGATGTCTATAGCAGTTTTAGCTGCCTCAAACCTTTTTTTTTTTTTTTTTTTTTTTTTTTTTTTTCTTTTTTGGTTTTTCGAGACAAGGTTTCCCTGTGTAGTTTTGGTGCCTGTCCTGGATCTCGCTCTCTAGACCAGGCTGGCCTCGAACTCATAGAGATCCGCCTGGCTCTGCCTTCCCAGTGCCACCTGGCCCACCTGCCTTTTTATAATAATCAAAGACTCTGGAATGTTGGGATTCCTGTCCACTCCTCCAGCTACATGACCGCACATGCGCAGTTCAGTAGCCAAGAAAGGGGCCTTACATCCTACATAATCCGTGCACTGCGTGATCATGTAATTTACATGCAGCATGATCATGCAATCTGCACATGCGTGGCGTAGCTCCATAAGTCCATATGAGTATGTGAGGGTAATCCTTAAGAAGTGGGACACAGACTCCTCCCCCTTCTTCATCTTCTTCTCCTCCCCCACCCTCTCTCTCCGTGCACATGTCTTCCACAGGCCTGGTCATGCTCTCTTCTGTCCCTCTCTTCTCCTAATAAAACTCTGCTCTGATATCGGTTTTTGTCATGCCTCGTGACTTTTCCTGGCAGAGTAAAAGTACTGCATTGAAACCAACAGATTTACCCTGAGTTGAAAGTCTATCACATCTGGCAGACAGGGAGATAAAGAGAGAGGGGCAAGGGGGGAGGTAGCTCGTGACCAGAGGACCCAGGCCCACCAGGCTGGGAGCTTAGCCTCTCTCCTGTGTTTCTGCACCAAGGTTTCAAACACACACACACACACACACACACACACACACACACACACAGAGATACACGCCATCATAATAGGTTTCTCTGTGCACACAGTAAGCCAGATAAAGCCAATTGAAAAAGTATAACAACGGGTTTGTTTGAGCAAAACAACTCCTAGGCAAGTTCTCCCCTCCCAGAGATCGAGGTTGGAGAAGTCACACCCCCAAACTAAAGCAGGGAGACTTTATAGGTTATAGGTGAGAGGTGATGATGTGTCTGCCACAAGCTGGGTTTGTAACCAATTATGGTCAAAAGCTGAGCATTTGAGGCAGGGACGTGGGCTGCTGGCAGCAATGGGGGAGGAAGTTGCAATGTGGAATGGAAATGGGCTTTTTGGTGCCTTTTCTGAGAGAGAGATAGGAATAGGGCTTTCTGGATCATGCAGGAGGGAGCTGGAGGTTGCAACTGAACATCCGGGCCTTTTTGGGTATATGGGCACTGGTTCAAACCTGGGTACTTCCTCTTGGCAAGGGATGATGTGGGGAGAGGGAGTTAGGAGTCAATGGGCTCCTGCTCAGCAGGAAGTATGCCTCCAAGGAAACACTGTCATCCAGACACAACAGAACAGATATACATATGAATGCAAAGACTGATAGCACGCATAGGACCTGCTGGGGTTCAAGCCAGAAGAGCCCTAACCAAGAAGCTGTTTGCAATTGATACCTGCTGGGAAAGGGAACATCAGTTTCTTTCATGGAGTGTCACTGATGTCAGCCAAACTCAGGGGCAGGCTCCATGCCCAGGAGTAGTTGGCCAATACAAAATGTATTCCATGTTTTTGTGTGCGGCCTTTTTGTTTCATTTTGCATTGTCTTGGCTTTTTATTTATTCAGCATTACTGGTTTCTTGTTTCTCTCTTTTCTTTTCTTTTTTTTTTTTTTTTTTTGAGAGAGAAAGAGAACGTGAAGTTCAGTGGATAAGGAGGTGGGTCCTTAGAGGAGCTGGGGCAGGGTAAAAACGATAAAATATTGTGTGAAAAATATTTAATAATAAAATAATAATAAAGCCTCTTCCACCCCACTAAATTAGCATCACCTTCTTAGCGCTCCAAAAAGTCTGTGCTACATTTACCATCCAAGATGGCATCTAAGGGTCAGCATGAGTGCTGTCTAGCGCGTGGCTGACACAAGCTACGGAACAGAACTAAGTAAGTCTTCTCCACTAGCTCTCAGCGAAAAGCGCTAAGATCCTCCACCCTTACTTTCCCTTTCATTAGCGTCTTCCCAGCCCCGCCCCACTTCCGCTCTGGTGACGCCATTTCCGTGGAGAAGTCCCGCCCCGTCGCCACTGGGGTCGCCTTTTCCCTGAAGAGCTGCGGTAGAGTACCAGAGTTTGGCGCCAACTGGGGTTTTTTTTTCCGCCTTTCATGGCGGGAACTGGCTGTGTGCGCCGAGACGTGCTTTGCGTCTTATCCGATTGGTTGTCGGCGCTCGGTCCCGCCCTGGCGTCCTTCCTGCGGGCTGGGATTGGTGGAGCCCGCGGAGCGCCTGGCGTCCTGAAAGCGGCCGCTGTGCGGGGCTGACCGGCCGGGTAAGTTCCTGGGTTCCTGTTGCGGGGCTGCGGGGAGAGGGCTGCCGGGCGCCGTCTGGGACGGCTGGGGTTGTGGGCAAAGGGCCGGGCCTCAGGGCAGCGGCTGCCGTCCTCGGGGACCGCCCTTCGGAGCGTCCAGGAGGGTGCTGGGGCGAGCACACGGAGCATCGCCGGGTCTCCCGGGCGCTCCTCCCCTCCCCCACTCGTGTCTCCTTGGTCTCTACTCCCGAGCTTTCGGTGAGTGTGGAGAAGGGGCTGTCCCGAGTGTCAGGCGCTCCCTGACGCGGGCTGTTTTCCAAGCTGGTACCTTGAGAGAAGTTGTGTATGTTGGTCTCTGCAGCGCCCAGAGCCATCCCTGACATGGTAGCGAGGGTGTGGATGGAGAATTTGCAGGAACCCCAGCATTTATGCTTCAGGAACAATTTGGCTTTGACTCCGACTCTTGGACTTCTCGGTCTGCTGTGTTCTCTCCACAGCACCAACACCAAACGTTTTGCTTAAGGCCTTTTCCCCATGAGCCTCAGTTCCTCTGGAAGTGAACAGGCCATTAGGCAAGACTTATTTTTTTTCATAGTATTTATTCCCTGCCGTCTTACAGGAAATGCCCAGAGATTTGTATTTTAAGGAGTGGACTTGACTTTTTTTTTTTATCATCTGGCTGGAATTTAATCCCACTATAAAGCTCTCCACTTTATAGCTGTTGGTCATGGCAGATTTCCTCATCAGCTGTCAGTTTCCAAATCTAGTTAAACGGGATAAGGAATAGTATGGACCTAGTAGGAACTTCAGGGTGATTGAAAGTAAATCAATACTTGAGCATTTAGATCAATACATGGCTCATAGTAAAGGTGCATTATACGTTGCTTTTCATATTTGTCTTTCTCATCCTCAGAATCTAGAACTAGACTTACCTCACCTTTAGCTTTTGCATATTTACCCCCTCTACAAATATGTTTTTTTCTGCATTGAAAAAGTTTGAACTTCCTTCAGACTGCTTTTTAAGATAGTGACCTTTCAGAAAAGACCAGATGACCTCCGTCTCTATGCTTTTGCTTATGGATCTGTTGGAGCTGTCTCTCCAGATACATGGGAGTCAGCCTGGAACTTAAAGAAATTTGTTTTTGGTGCTAGGGACTGGCATGTTCAAAGCCTGTGAGTGTGCCAGCTGCACACTGCTGAGCAACATTCCAGCCCAGCAGCTGTTGCTACTCATTGGCTTCTCATCTACATTTTTCAAAGATGTCCTATTCCTCTCAATAGTAACTCACTGTGTATCTTCAAATGGGAGCTGAGAGGAAGTGGAGAAAGCTCTCTTTTCTTCCACTTCTCCCTCCTTTTTTCCTAAGGAGACTCACTGATTTTGTAATTTTTTAATATACCTGTCACCACGACTCTGATGAATCCCAAATCATTATACCTATCATGGTAAGTCTTTTTTTGTTTTTTGTTTTTTGTTTTTTCCCCAGACAGGGTTTCTCTGTGTAGCTTTGGAGCCTGTCCTGGAACTCACTCTGTAGACGAGGCTGGACTCAGAGATCCACCTGCCTCTGCCTCCCGAGTGCTGGGATTAAAGGTGTGTGTCACTACTTCTGTCTTTTTCTTTTAAGAAAAGACTGTTAGGTATCTAAGTCTATTTTCAGTCCTGTTAGACATCTTCATCTGATTGTTGTACAAATGATTCACTGAACCTTTTTTTCTCCGTTGCCAGGAAAGCATGGCTTCCACCTTGTCAGAGGCAGAAACTTGAGAATCATCTTTAACTAATTTGGAATTTCATTAGCTCATCAAATTATTATTTTATTACTTATCAGTATGCCAGGCTGTGCTAAGAGCTGAGAATGGTGTTGAACAGAACAGAGATGATCCTTATCCACAGGGGACTTACTGTCAGCAAGGTGGACATTTCTTCCCGAGTCCCACAGAAATGGAGGTGTGGAAAGAAGTCATGTAGGGAAAGGACACAGCAGTATAAGTATATATAACAGTGTCAGGTGAGGTGGCACACGCCCTTAATACCAGTGCTCAGGAGGCAGAGGCTAGTGGATCTCTGAGTTTGAAGACTGTGTGGTCTATAGATGAAATTCCTGGACCACCAGGGCTACACAGAAAGACCCTGTCTCAACACCCTTGCCCCTGTGTCCCCTAAAAAACAAAAAAGAATGTGTCAGAGATCCTGATCTAGTGGAGAGAGAGAGAGAGTGCCTAGGGGACAACATTACTTAAACCAAAATATCACATTTAAATGATGGTAGAGTATTGAGCAGACAGCACTTTTCAGAGTCATTGATTGGGAGAGAACAAGCAGCATGTTCATAGAACGGAGGAAAAGCCAGTATAATGAGAGCATAGACTGCTGGGGAGTGGAGAAGAGTCACACAAAATACCTCCGCTTCAGTGGTTCAGGCTGGTCACACAGGACCTCAGCAGAATTGTTAGCAAAATGTGTTCATTGTCCTAAGATCATCAAGAAGCACCCGAAGGTTGTTAAGAACAAGAGCATGATCAGATTGGTATTTTGAAGACAGCTCAGGGGCGGGTGAGAGCTCAGCCAGTAGAGATGGCTGATGTCAACCTGATCACCTGACTGAGGTCAACATACATGGTAGAAGGAGAGAACAAATTCCTACAAGTTTTCCTCTGACCGCCATTTGTGTACAAACACACACAATAAATAAATAAATACAAATATATATGTGTGTGTGCACACACACATATATATTCTAAAGATAGCTCAGGTTATGGTGTAAAGAAAATTTCAAATAGGAAAGAGTTGGACATTGGAATAGATTGTACATGAAATATTACTGATTTACCCCAGAAATCTCTCAGATTTATACTTTTGTCTTTATTTTGTTAAGCTCTTGACTCCTCATTTGTCTTGCACACTTTTGTTCTGCTATTTTTTGAGACAGGCCCTCACGGAGGTGCCTGTCTCAGCTTTCCAGCTGCTGGGACTAGAGGTGTGTGCCACTTTTGCATGCTTTGGATGATCTTTTCTGTCTGGCTCCTGGCCACTAGTATCTGAAATGTGAACTCGATAATGTTAGCCTCTTCTTTAGGATTTCAGTGATACTTCCCTCCAGTCCTTACTGGAGAGAGCTCAAATATCTTGATCACATAAACTACTTGTTTCTCTAAAACCTCTCGTTCTAATGTTGTGTTCACACATTTTAAACTGAACTTGGTTGTGAACTCATAGATAGACTTGGTAGTAGAGAATAGATCTGGTGAGATGGTGTCAGGCAATCTGCTTGCAAACAGGATCCTAATATAATCAGACTTCAGAATTTTAGACTTTTGGAAATAGTAAATAATAAAGGTGGCTAGAAAGGTACCAGTGTAAATCAAAGTAAGGAATTTGGCAAAATTCCCTAGATGTTAAGTTAAGGGAAGGTTTTTGAGCAAGAAGTGATACAGGCAGTGCTTCTGTAGAAGTAATCAGTATTGTTTGTAGCATGTGCTTGGAGGAGCAAAGTAAGTAGCAGCAGGAGAGCCTAAGGCACATTGACATGGCAATGAATGAGGTTATATGGAAACATGTGGCAGAGGTGACATCAGTAGGCTAGAGTGTTAGTACCTCATAAAAATAAAGATGCCAGGTTGTGGTCAGACACTAATAGGTTGTTCTGGACGTGGTGAGTGTGCACTTTCAGTGGAATATATTTGTTTTATTTTTCATCTTATTACTAACTTGCTTTATAAAAATACAAGCAGTTATCAATTCTCAAGTACTCCAAGGAGGCCATAAGGCAGTCTGTTACCCTTACCTGCCCTTTTCCTCTGTGTCCTATGCTCCTCCTCCCCATCAGTAGTTAATCCAAGGAGATAATTTGTGTTAGTGGAATTAGTTAAAGATAAGATATTAATATCTAAGTTCATAACCTTTGGAAATTACTCATACAGTTGTGTAAGTACATTTAGGATTTTGTTACTGACTTTGTAATAGCCATACTCTGTGAAATTCTTTAGATGGGACTTTTTCATGGTAGATAAGACTAAGTAGGTTTTGAGTGAGACCAATGGAGTCATCATAAAAGTAAACTATGAACTTAAAATATATTCTGGCTCCTTTAGTCTTTTTTTGTGTGGGGGAGGGACAGTGATTGCCTTGTTTTTTAGTAAATACTTGTGTTCATATGTATATTAAGTATATGAAACACAATCCTTACTTTCAGGTCATTTGTGGTCTAACTGGTATCCGCTGGTCACGTTGTTATTTAGATTATTTAAAAATGTAAAAACCAGTTCATTATGGTTCTGAAAGATGGCTGTCTTTATACCTGCTGTCTGTAACTATATAAGCATATATGACAAAAGAGACTTTAGAGATACGATTAAGGATTTTGTTTGCTTTAAGGTAGAGTCTCATGTATTCAGGCTGGCCTTGAACTAGCTGAGCCTCTGCCTCTGAGGCAAAGACTCTACTGACTAGGCTACATCCCCACTCATGACTAAGGATTTTGAAGTGGGGAGAATTATCCTGCATTATCCAAGTGATTGTAGATTCTGCCACACAGGATCTGATGAGAAGGAGCAGGAATGTTCTTGTGATGACTGGGGCCTAGAGAGAGCACAGGAGGCTAGCATGCAAATGTAGTTCTGGAAGCAGAGGTTGGAGAAGAAAGGAGATAGATGGTAGGCCCTTGACTCTGAAGGTGGAGAAAGGAGGCTCCAGCTCGGGAATGCAGGTGCTTTTGGAAGCTGGAAAGGGTGAACAGCCTCCCTCAACCCCATAGAAAATGCAGCCCTGATCACACCCGATTCTAGACCAGATTTTTTTTTAACCTCCAGAGCTATAACATAATAATTAGTGTTATCCAAGCCACTGTTGGGTATAACTTGTAAAAACATCAATAGAGAGCTAATATATACAGTCTCATTGTTCATATTTTCATGTATCAATAGCTACATGTGCTTAACAGCTACTCTATTGGAGAATATAAAGCATTTTTACTGTCAGAGGAAGCTCAGTTTGACAACACTGGTGTAAAATATTTTTATTATTTTGAAACTGTGTATATTTGTGTGTGTGTAGGAGGGGGGTATGCATATGTGAGTGTCCATGCCCGAGGAGTCCAGAAGAGGGTGTCAGATCCCTTGGAACTGGAGTTTTAGGTGAGCCACTTGATGTAGGTGCTGGGAACTGAGCTCTTGTCCTCTGCAAGAGCAGCAAGTACTCTTAGCCGTTGAGTGCCCCAACTACACTGGTTTAAAAATAGTCTAAGCATGCAAAATAAAAATATCAGGTCTAAGCCTCGAATTATTAAATCAAACCCTTTAATGAGGGCATGTCTGTCAGTCTTGTACTTTAGTTCTTCCAGGTGTTGATTGTGTAAGCTATCATCTATGGAAACAAATTAGGGGGCTGGGGGTAGCTTAGTTGATAAACTGTTTGCTGATTAAGCATGAGGATGAAAGTTCAGATCCCTAGAACCTGTGTGAACAGCCGGGCAGCACATACCTATGATGTGAGTGCTGGCAAGGCAGAGACAGGTGGATACCTGGAACTTGGTGGCCAGCTAGTATTGCCGAATCAGTGAGCGATCCAGAGATCCTGTCTAAAAAAATATGGTGAAGAGAGATTAAGAAAGACACTCAATGTGTGCATACATGCATGTACCATCCACACAGGTACATATGTACACTATAGCAAATTATTGTACCAGCTGTTGCTGAATACAGTAAGTTCAGTGTGTTGATGGATAAGAGGATGAGGCTTAGCTATCTGTACACCAAGGTCTTTTCTTCTGTGGTTGCTCTGCTTGGGAAGACAATCACCATTCTGGGAGGAAACAGAATGATCACAGTAAGACACTGTAGATTTAAGTAATACTTTAGATCGTGAGACTGACATACTGCATGCTGCATAAGGGACAACATATAGTACTGTAGAAATTGTGTATACAGCCATTTCTGCTCCAGTGTGATATGTTTAAGTTCTCTTCATTTTTGTTTGGTTTTTGGTACTCAGAATTGAGACCAGAACATTGTGTTTGCAGAGTATATATTGTACTACTGAACCATCTTCTCCATTCCCTGATACACACACACACACACTCAGTACAGATACAAATTTTTTTTTCTTTTTCTTTTTCTTTTTCTTTTTCTTTTTTCTTTTTTTTTTTTTGGTTTTTCGAGACAGGGTTTCTCTGTGTAGCTTTGCGCCTTTCCTGGATCTCGCTCTGTAGACCAGGCTGGCCTCGATACAAATTTTTTTAAACTTAAAAATTTGTAGTTAGTTGAATTTCTGGATTCCTATCTAATGTTTAGAGAAGGCAAAGTGTACTTTTGGCGATATTTATTTATTAGGAATTCTAACATGCCTTTAAAAATTATTTTTATTATTTTATGTGTATGTCTGTGCACTGCATGCATGTCTTGTGCCCACAGAGGCCAGAAGAAGGTGTCAGATCCTCTGAAACTGGTGTTACAAATGGTTGTGAGCCACCATATGGGTAGATTTTATCTTGACTGATTTAATGGCTCTGGCTTGTTTTATGTTTGTTTGTTTGTTTGTATGTTTGTTTGTTTAATTTTTCACAGTGTGAAGAAAACCAGGCTGAAGCCCTTGTGATACAAAGTCTGACTGTATTGAGATGAGAGGTAGAATAGAGAAAGAAAGATCTACATGCAAGCTCAGATCCATTCTTAGGATTGCTGTGGTTTGGGCAGTACCATTGTGGTACAAGATTATTCTTGCAGTGCTGTCGAACCCAGAACTTTGCTCACACCAGGCCAGTTAGTGCTCTGTCACTGAGCTGTATACCCAATGGTGCAGAATTTTAACCTGAGAAGATTTAACTAGACATCAGCATCTGTAAGTTTGACAAAAGCTACTAGACTTTTGTCTCAAGTGAGGAGAGTGAGGAAGAAGCTGGCCATCTTGGAAATTTGCCACCTTTATTACCTAGCCATGACCCCATCCTCTGTTTGCCTACAAAGGAGTCTGTTGTCTTAGTTAAGGTTTCTGTGAAGAGACACCATGGCCATAGCAACTTTTATAAAGGATAACATGTAATTGTGGGTAGCTTACAGTTTCAGAGATTTAGTCCATTATCATCATGGCTGGACATGGCAGCATGCAGGCAGATACTGTGCTGGAGGAGCTAAGAGTTAATACATCTTGATCTGCAGGCAACAGGAAGTAGTCTGAGACATTGGATGTGGCTTGAACATATATGAGACCTCAAAGCCTACCCTCACGGTGACACTTCCTCCAACAAGGCTACACCTTCTAATAGTGCCACTCCCTATGAGCTTATGGGGGCCAGTTACATTCAAACTACCACATCTGTCTAACTCCTGGCCTCATTCCCCCTCTCAGAGATGACCCTGACTGCTGTTAGGGAGTTTGGGGGCAACGACCGCTTCACACTGACAAAGGATCTACAGAGGTAGGCAGCTGTCAGAGTGCTTCAGGAGGGTCTATCTAAGGGACCAGGATAAAGCCTAATCAGTGGCAATGATCCAGAGCTTAAAAGCAGCCATTTGGTGATGCTGTGTATCTTTGGAGCTTGTCATATATGGGAAGTAGCATCTGTAACATATAAAAATTGAGACTATTAGTAGTACTGTAATTCCTACTGAGAGTACAGTTAGAAATATAGCAGAGGCAGTTTTGCCCTTATTAGAAGAAGAGAACAGGCAAGAAAACGATCCAAAGGCTCCTCAGCAGGCTTTGTTATAGATATCAATGAGATTGATGATATCTCTAACACCATTGTCTACCATAAAATATATGTTGTTGGAGGATGGTGTTTGGTTCAAGAGTTCAAGGAACCTTTCATCAGCCAATTTAAGCTAAGAAGTTGACCATTGAGTTGCTTTTACTCTAACCTCATGGGGAACATTAAGAAAAAAGGTTAATGAGGAAAATTTGATGTTATGGTTGACCTAAGTTTTATTTCATAAGGTGAGGCATAATTTTGTAGCTGGTTGGACTGTGTACCAGAAACCTTTTTAACCGGGATCCTGTAGAGGCAGTTCCTTACCAGCAAGAGATTCCTCTGCCCATGTATCAGCTGTAATGTCCAGTGGAGGTGGATAGTATGGGCCAAACCTGAATGAAATCAAGGTTTCATTTGTTGAAAGTCACAACTAGTCATCAGTATCTTTAAGTCTGACAGCAGGGTATCTGGCCGTCTCTCCTTTAATCAGGGGACATGATTGGTTAGGACACAGGATATCGTATTATAGCTCTTCCAGAAACAGTGTTATCAGGAAGAGAATTATTAGTGGGAAATGGTTGTCCAAATAACATTTCATGGTTGACTATGACGTCTGAGGACTGTTAAAAAGTCATGTGTATTGATCATATTCCTGGTTATGCTTTTCCTTTTGGGTGTTTAAGACCATGTAGTGGCCAAAATTAGTCACTTTTTGCTGTCAAGGCCTCGGGTTACTTGGGCTTGGGCAGAGCCTCTGATTCCTAGTCTGTCTTGTCAGTTAACCCATCTGTGTGAAGATACATCAAAGGCCCTGCTGGACCACTGTTTCATTTGAAAGTGTGGAAGACTTTTTCCTCTTTGTTGACCCTCTCTTTGCGGACTGAACACCGGTTAGAGTTCATTCAGTGGCGTTTCCATGACCTTCATGAACAAGAACAGGTGACTTTCCACAGTTACAGGACACTTAGAGATATCCCACAGTTCCCTGGGACTTAGTTGACCTTGGAGAACAAGGGGGAAAATAGTCTCCCTTTTAATTCCTCTTACTACATAAGTGTTGACCTCCATATAACGGTTCTTGAACATCCAGAGGGTCAGTTGTACCTGTTTATTATTTTTAATTAGTCTGTAATGTTTAGGTGAAGCGTGAGCAAAAATTAAGCACTTTTAAAATAACTTGATTAGACACATCTTAATCTACTACACACCTAAGTCTCCTACAGTACAGTCTGTGGGTCCATCCTGTAGCTTTTTAGAAGATCTCGATCAGTGGTTCTCATAAAGCTGAGACCCTCCTGTTGTGGTGTCCCCAAATCAGAGAATTACTTTCATTGCTATTTCATCACTAATTTTGCTACTTTTAGGAATTGTAATGTAAATATATGTGCTTTCCAGTGGTCTTAGGTGACCTCTGCCAAAGGGTTGCTTGGCCTCCAAGGGGTTGAGACCCATAAGTTGAGAACTACTGATCTAGATGTTCCTGCAGGTAAAACAAAAGTTAGACACAGGGAATTTTAGAGGACTTTTTTCTTGTTTACAGACTAACTAACTGAAGTATGGTATTGTAATTAAGAGTTCCTCCAGGGCCACTTTGTATTATTTTCTAGAGGATATTTAGGCCATGCATGGATCAGGAAAAAGACTAAGGCTCTCCTCCTAAGCATTTGACTGTCTAGCTCGCTCCACTTGTCCAGTACACAAGCTAATGGGGAACTTGAAGGAATATTGAAGGATTTCATCCCCATCTGTAAAGTGAAAAAAAGATTGGAAGAGACTGATGGAGGTTTGCCTAATCTTCCTCCTGTCTTTACCCAGCATCCAGAGAGGACATCTAGCCAGTTGAAGGAGTGGTCAGCAGGGCCCAGACACCCTGAGACTGGGTCCAGTATGGGACTGATTCATGCTTCCCATGCCTTCAGTTCCAGTCCTCACCAGTTACTACTTCTACTCCAGGTGTCATTGTTGAGAGACAGACCCTAACTTCCTCCAAGCCTCCTGTAGGACAGAATGAGGTGAAGAACATGCTAGTTGAATTCCACCTCAGCCTTGACAGGATGACTGACAGAGGGTCTGGTGAGATGACTCAGGCAGTGGGCTTGCCCCACAAACTTGACAGCCAAGTTTAAATACTCAGAACTCACATAAAAGTTGGATACAGAGCTGAGTGGTGGTGGTACACACCTTTAACCCCAGCACTTGGGAGGCAGAGGCAGGCAGAGTTTGAGCTTGATCTACAGAGCGAGTTCCAGAACAGCCAGACTACACAGAGAAACCCTGTCTTGAGCCCCCCCCCCAAAAAAAAAAACCCTAGATGCAATGGTACAAGCATCTATATTTCCAGTACCCACTATGGGAGGTAAAAACAGTACCTCAAGGGTAGTACTCATGGGTAGTGAGCTTGGCTTAGCAGCAGCAAGGAACTATCTTAGGTAGAAAGGTAATGATAGACATATGGATGTTGTCTTCTGACTGCCACAGGTGTACTGTTGTACACACCCATGTCTGTATACACGAAATGTACACCCATGTGTCACATACAAAATGAAATTTGAAAAAAAGAAAAGATTGGTTGTCAAGGAAGAACAGAAGCAGGAACCTTTACACATTGTTGGTAGAAATGTAACTAGTGTAGCTACAGTGGAAATCAATATGGAGAGTCCCCCTCAAACTAAAAACTACCATATGATTCAGCTATATCATGACTGGGTATAGACCCTGTCTTAGAGTTTTTATTGCTGTGAAGAGCACCATGACCATGGCAACTCTTAAAGAGAAAACATTTAATTGGGGTGGCTTACAGTTCAGAGGTTCAGTTCGTTATCATGGTGGGGAGCATGGTGGTGTGCAGGCAGATGTGGTACTGGAATGGCAGCTGAAAGTTACATATTGCAGGCAACAGGAAATCGACTGAGACACTAGGCGGTATCCTGAGCATAGGAAATCTCAAAGCCTGCCCCACAGTGACACACTTCCTCTAACAAGGCCGTGCCCACTCCAACAAAGCCATATGTCCTAATAGTACCACTCGCTATGAGATTATAGGGGCCAATTACATTCAAACTACCCAGACCCAAAGGAGTCAAAGTATGTTTGCTGTAGTACTGTTCACAGTAGCCAAGATAGGAAACCAGCTTAGATACCCGTCAGTAGGTGAATGGATTAAAAAATATATAGCTTGGCTAGATTCTTAGTCTTCTGATACCAGCTACTAAAGAGGCTGAGGTAGGAGATCACAAGTTTAAGGCTTCCTTGGGTTACAGAATGAGTTGGGGGTACTGTAAGTATCAGCAAAGTATGATACACATGTATGAAAATGCTGGAATGAAACCCTAAGTAAAGAAAAGAGTGAAGCAATGGAGTATTACTTAGCTGTAAAAAAACAATGACGTCATAAAATTTATAGGCAAATGGGTGGAACTAGAAAATATCCTGAGTGAAGTAACTCAAGACTCAGAAAGACAAACATAGTGTGTACTCACTTATAAGTGGATACTAGGTGTAAAGCAAAGGATAATCAGACTACAACCCACAGCTCCAGAGAAGCTAGGAAACAAGGAGGACCCTAAGAGGGACCCATGAATCACCTTGGGAAGGGGAAACAGAGGAACTCCCCATGAGTAAACTAGGGGTAGGGGGGCAATAGAGGGGAGGGAATGGGGAATGAGAACATGAGGGAACAAGATGGTCGAGCTGGGGGAGGGACAGAGTGGGAGAGTAATGAAAGAGATATCTTGATAGAGGGAGACAGTATGGGGTAAGGGGCGTTAGGGAAATTCCCAGGAATTCACAAGGACAACCCCAGATTAGACTACTAGCAATAGTGGTGAGGGTGCCTGAATTGGCCTACTCTGATAATCAGATTGGTGAATACCCTAACTGTCATCATAGAGCCTTCATCCAGTGACTGATGGAAGCAGATGCAGAAATCCACAACCAAGCACCAGGCCGAGCTCCAGGAGTCCAGTCGAAGAGAAGGAAGAGGGATTATATGAGCAAAGGGGTGTCAAGATCATGATAGGAAAATCTACAGAGACAACTGAACTAAACTCGTAGGAACTCACGAACTTTAGACTAACAACTGTGGAACCTGCATGGGACCGGACTAGGCCCTTTGCATAGGGAGACAGTTGTGTAGCTTGATCTGTTTGAGGGGCCTCTGGCAGTGGGATCAGGATCCTGGTGCCTGAGCTGGCTTTTTGGAGCCCATTATCTATGGTGGGATGCCTTGCACAGCGGGAGGGGCTTGGACCTGGCTCAACTGAATGTACCAGGCTTTGCTGACTCCCCATGGAAGGCCTTACCCTTTTGGAGGAGGGAGTGGGAGGAGGGATGAGAGGGGGATCTATGGTTGATATGTGAAATGAATAAAAAAATTAAAAAAAAAAAAAGAGTGAAGATGATTGCAGTCCATAGCTCCTGGGCAGCCATAGGTACATTCTAAAAGATAAGAATAGAAAAAAAGAGTCTGGGACAGATTCCAAGATGATATGTTAAGACTTAATTGACTTAATTTAGAGTGAGTGCTGTAAGAATTAAAAGAGTGTGTATCCGAAGTATGATGATGGAAGTGAAATAGGGTAAATTCTGGATGTAGGTAGCAATTGCTCCTTAACTTAGGTGAAGTCACAGTTCCATAAGGCCATTCTAAGTTAGAGTGTAGCCTAACCTGAATATGTATTTGTATACATCTGCACAGGAGACCCCCACAGTGAATTTCTGTGAGCAGTGTGTTTTTATTATTCACATACCTTTTTGCCAACATCTGGAAGTTGAAGAGTGGCTACCCAGGCATTGAGGCAGTTCCTAATCATCTGGGTTTTGATCCAGTTTGTGACCATATGTATTAAATGTCAACAAATGTTTACAAGGAAAGCACATTAGAGACTTACTGCCTAGGATGGGGGTCTTGTGGTCATATACAGGCTTTGTCTGATACAGGTGTTTGGCATAAGCCAGATTGTGAGAACACTTTAGTTCTGGTAGGCTGCTTTTTATCTGTTCTGAATGGTAGAAGCCTTCCTGAAACCCTCCCAAACTCTAGCCAAGGTGTCCATCTCTCTCCCTCCCCTCTCAAGCAAGGTCCCACTGTAGCCTTGGCTGGCCTGTAACTGACAAAGATCCACCTGCCTCTGCCTTCAAGCCTGGCTGCCAGTACTTCCCTAGACACACAGCACCTCTTTAATTCATTTGCTTTTCCTTTGTTACCACTGAACTTCAACTTTTAAAAACAATTTTAAAAGCTTATTTATTACTGAGTGGTGGTGGTGCATGCCTTTAACCCCTGCACTCAGGAGGCAGAGGCAGGCTGATGTCTGAGGCCAGCCTCGTCTATAGAGTCAGTTCCAGGACAGCCAGGACCACACAGAGAAACCCTGTCTCAGAAAAACAAAACATCAACAAGAAAATATTTATTTATTTTGAGGTAGTCTTGCCATGTAGCCCAGACTGACCTGGGACTTTCTATGTGTACCAGAATGGCTTCAGACCTCAGTCTCAGCCTCCACAATGCTCAGATTGCAGGTTCGTGGCACCATGCCTAGCTCTAAACACAGTACACACACACATGTACAGTGGAGTTGAGTTTTTCTTTGCACCATGTGGGTCCTGGGGAGTTAAACGCAGTCATCAGGATTGGCAGCAAGCATCTTTGCTAACTGAGCCAATTCACTAGCCCTCTAAAAGCAATTAAAAAAGAAAAAAGTCTGGGTTTTCATGTTGCCAAGCCTAATGACTGCAGTTCACCCCGTAGGACCCACATGATGGAAAGGGAGAATAGAATAGATAGGATCGAGAACATTGTCCTCTGACCTCCATGCACCATGGCACATATGAACAACCCTCTAATAGATAAAGGTTTTTTTAAAAGTGCCTTCTACCAGTTTTTCTAGTGATTATTTTAAAGTTTTTCCTGTTCATATGTACATGTGCGTTTGTGTCTTTTTTTTTTTTTTTTTTTTCTTTTTTTTTTTTTGGTTTTTTCGAGACAGGGTTTCTCTGTGTAGCTTTGCGCCTTTCCTGGAACTCACTTGGTAGCCCAGGCTGGCCTCGAACTCACAGAGATCCGCCTGGCTCTGCCTCCCGAGTGCTGGGATTAAAGGCGTGCGCCACCACCGCCCGGCGTCTTTTTCTTTTTTAAAAAATCACATATATATACATATTTTGTGTGTGTATGTTTGTGATGTGAGTGCAAGCATGTTAATGAGCACATACAGGACAGAGAACAACTTGATAGAGTTGGTTCTCTTGCCTTTACATGGGTTCTTGGGATTGAACTTGAATCATTAGGCTTGCACAAGTGCGTTACCTGATGAGTGTGTTTTTCTTTTTTTATTTATTTTTATTTTATTTTATGTGCATTGGTGTTTTTTTTTTTTTTTTTTTGCTATGGGTGTTGGGTCCCCTGGAGCTGGAATTACAGACAGTTGTGAGCTGCCATGTGGGTGCTAGGAATTGAACCTGGGTCCTCTGGAAGAGCAGTTAGTGCTCTTAACCACTAAGCCATCTCTCTAGCCCCTTGAGTATGTATTTCTTTCTTACTTATTTTTGTGTTACTAACAATTGAGTCTAGGGCTTCATACATGCTTGCAAATGCTCCACCATTGAACCATACCCCAGCTTACATGCTTTTTTATTTTTCACTGTTTTATTTATTATTGTTGAATTTGTATGTATGGTGTTTGTGTGAGGGCAGACATGTGCGTACCGTAATGCGCTCATGGAGGTGAGAGGGCAGCTTGCCGAAATTGGTTCTTTTTCCACCATGGGTTCTGAGGATTGACACCACCCCCACCCCCGCCACCCCCAGCTGAGGACCGAACCCAGGGTCTTGTGTTTGCTAGGCAAGTGCTCTACCACTGAGCTAAGTCCCCAACCCCGAGGTCGATCTTAAGTTGTCAGGCTTTTCCCTGTGGAGTCAGTGGTGATAGTGTTTGTATTTCTTGTTATGTGTATATGTATTTGTTTGTAGTGCAAAAGTTAATTTGTATTTTGAGATTTTTTCCCCCCCTGTAATGATAGGGATCAATTTCAGGGTCTTGTACATACTAGTGTATTTTGGCCTATTACACGAAATTAGTGTAATTTACTTTGTGCATGGCTTATTTATACCTACAAATTTGAGTTTCATTTTAATTTTTTAAATTAATTAATTAATTAATTAATTAATTAATTTATTTATTTATTTATTTATAGGTAGAGTGCTCTGTCTGCATGCATGCCAGAGAAAGCTTCAGTCCCATGTCCTGGGAATTGAACTCAGGACCTTGGGAAGAGCAGCCATTGCTCTTAACCGCTAAGCCATCTACCAGCCCTGAGTTTCATTTTTTAGTTTAGACTTTTGTCCAGAGTATGTTAGGCATTTTTCTCTTTAAATGTATAGGTTTGTTTTTTAGAGAGAGATTGAAGTTATTCAGTGTTCAAATTTGAAAGTTGCCTTGTAAGTTGAAGCTATTCTAATGGTGGGAATCTTTATGCTTAATACCTAGATGGCACCTATGACAAGGATATAGGACCATGGCAGCAGATGATGACAATGGTGATGGAACGGGTTTATTTGATGTCTGTCCTGGTAAGAACTCTTTTTGTCTTTCAGAATTTACTCTTTGTTTCTTTCTAAATTCTGGTACTGAGAATTTAAGAACCAGGGCCTTTCAAATGCTAGGTACATACTCCGTCACAGTAATAGCCCTAACCTCACTTGATCTCAATTATAAAATCACTTATTCTTAGGGGAAATGGACCTCAACTTTTTCTCTCTGTATATAAGTGAATTAACATAGCAAAATACCAGGGACATAGAGAGTACTTCATAAATGTGAACTTTTTGGTTTTTGTTGTCTTGTTTTCGTAGTGCCAAAAAGCAAACACAGGGCCATATACTTGGCTACACAGCACACTGCTCCTTAGCTATATCTGTGCCGTTTTTGTACAGGGGCAGGTAGCTCTCACTATGCTTTGAGATTGGACTGGGACTATAGCCATGTATCACTGAACCTGGCTGACTCTTTCCTTTCCTTTCCTTTCCTTTCCTTTCCTTTCCTTTCCTTTCCTTTCCTTTCCTTTCCTTTCCTTTTTCCTTTCCTTTCCTTTCCTTTCCTTTCCTTTCCTTTCCTTTTTCCTTTCCTTTCCTTTCCTTTCCTTTCCTTTCCTTTCCTTTCTTCTCTCTCTCCTTCGCCCCACTCTCTTGTTAAGATATTTTAAATTTATTTTAACTTTATAAGTGTTTTTGCCTGCATGGATGTATATGTGTCATTTGCATGCCTGGTGACCAAGACACTCGAGGACGTTGGATCCCCTGGAACTGGAGTTACAGATGGTTGTGATCCAACTTGTGGGTGTTGTGAACTAAACCTGGATCTTCTGCATGAGCAGCAAGCCCTCTTAACCACTGAGCTGTCTCTCCAGCCCCTGGCTGATATTTCTTAATCTGTGCTTTTAAGTCTCTAAATGTAATAAAGGTTGCAGTTTTGCTCGTGTGAATGGTCATATTATCTATTGTCATATCCCAAATAGATTTTTGTTACTTTTGAAGTAAGTTTTTGTTGTTGTTGTTTTTTTTTTTAGTTTGTTTTGGTTTGGTTTTGAGACAAGGTTTCTCTGTATAGCCTTGGCTGTCCTGGAACTTGCTCTGTAGACCAGGCTGGCCTTGAACTCAGAGATCCTCCTGCCTCTGCTTCCCAAGTGCTGGGATTTAAAGGCATACACTGCTGCCGCCAGCACTACCTCCACCATCTGGCACAAGACATGGAATAAATAAGCTCATAAAATATAATCTGTTTTGCAGGGGGTTAGGGGTAAGGGGAATCCAGGGCCTCGTGCATGCTAGGCAGACACTGCCAAATGAGCTATATCCCCAACCCTAAACAGAAATATCTTACATATGTCAAATGTAGTGATGTGGGTTTGTAACCCCTGCGCTGTATTTACATCATTTACTCAGACACACACACACATACCCTCCTGAGTCCGTTTAGTATTGCTCAGATGTGTATGTTTAGGGCTGACAATTTGGGATTAGATAATCTGTCGTAGGCTTTGTCTCTAGAAAAGACTCGATTCTCCTGTTCTCAGCAGTCATTGATTTCGTAAAGCTCTTCATCAAGGAGTTGGGTCATGAGAGTTCCCCATCCATGTTGGCATGTCAAAGTTAGTGTCACTTTTCAGGTCTTATTTAGGCAACCATATTTTGAGATTTTATGGGTATGGCTTCCTTGCAGTACATGGCAGACAATTTTAAGCAGCTGTCGTGGTTATCCACTCCCTTCTCTACAGTGTCCCCTGAGTCTTAAATGTAAGGGTTGCATTGCAGGTGTATCACTTGGGGTGGAGGATCTCTTAGTTCGTTCTTTTTTACTTAAAACGTGTTTTCCAAAGTTAATGTTGGTAGACATGGAGGGGCTTCTGTCTGATCAGCATCATAAGGACTCTGGATGGAATAGTTGTAGTTGTTACTTGTTTTTGCTAATGTAGTTTCAACTTGTTACATTGCTATTATTGTTGTATTGTAGGTTATATACTTTTAATCTCAGTACTCAGGAGGCAGAGATAGGCAAATCTCTGAGTTGAAAGCCAGCCTGGTCTACAAAGTAAGTTCTAGGATAGCCAGGGCTACACAGAGAAACCCTATATTGAAAAACCAAGGGGGAAAAAATTAAATCAACAGAAAAATTCAAAATATCTTCATATTTTTTTTAACTTAAATTCACAAATGTTTAAATTTTTGAATAAAACTTTTTTAGGTTTTTTTTTTTTTGTGTGTGTGTGTATGTGTGTGTGAGTGTTTTGTCTACATATGTCTGTGCATCTTGGACATACCTGGTGCCCTTGAAGCCAGAAGAGGGGGTCAGTTCCCCTAGAATTGGAATTATGGATGGTTGTGAGCCAGATATGGGTCCTGGGACCTTAACTGTAGTACTATACAAGAGCAAGAAGTGTTCTTAACTGCTGAACTATCTCTCCAACTCCTCACAAATGTTTATCACACTAATTCTATTAATTTTAAAGGAAAAAATGGCATTATTCTTGTTTACTGGGTATAGCTGTCTTTTATTTTTCGTATCACTCTCAAGTCTGTCCACATACCTACTTTTTTCTTACTTTTATTTTTGTGGTATTGGGAATTGAACTCTGGGTCTTGTACTTGCTGGCAAGTGCTCTACTACTGACCTACATCCTAGCCTGCTTGTTTAAATAATGGAAGACCTGGCATACATTCTTGGCCTGTGCTTTTGAATTCCATTTTAATCTTCATTTATATGTGTGCTTTTAGATTACACCTCTTTGCATTATTATTGGTGGTTATTCAAGGAATTTTAATCTTTTAGGTATGGTTACATTTGTCCTCTGTCTTGCTCTTTGTTATGAGTGTTGTATATGACAGTCCAAATATGATGTCTATCTAATTAACCCCAACAATATAATGCTTTAATTTTTACTTTAAACAGTCTTTTTTTTTATTTTTTATTTTTTGGTTTTTCGAGACAGGGTTTCTCCATGTAGTTTTAGTACCTGTCCTATATCTCGTTCTGTAGACCAAGCTGGCCTCAAACTCACAGATATTTGTCTGGCTCTGCCCCCTGAGTGCTGGGATTAAAGGCTATGCCACTGCTGCCCTGCCCTCAACAGTCTTTTTTTTTGTTTTTGTTTTTTCGAGACAGGATTTCTCTGTGTAGCTTTGTGCCTTTTCTGGGACTCACTTGGTAGCCCAGGCTGGCCTCGAACACACAGAGACCCGACTGCCTCTGCCTCCCGAATGCTGGGATTAAAGGTGTGTGCCACTACCGCCCGGCTCAACAGTCTTATCTTAAAGAAATTAAAAGCATTTAGAAGGATAACTTACCATTGCTAATCTTCATTTAGTATTATTATGGTATCATTTTCCCTTTATCTTTTGTTTCTAGACTTCAGTTATATCTTGTATGAGATTTTGACATTATTCTGTAGAACTCTTTAAATATTAATTATTAAGATTTAGTCACATTATTTTATGTGTGTTTTACCTACATGTGTGTATGTGCACTACATGCGTGTTTGGTGTCTGCAGAGGTCAGAAGAGCACTTCAGATCCCCTGCAACTGGAAATACAGATGATTGTGAACCACTATGTGGTTGTTGGGAATCGAACCCAGATTATCTGGAAGAGGAGCCAGTGTTCTTAGCTACTGAGCCATTTCTCCAGTCCCTTATAGGATTTTAAAGGATTTCCTCCTTCCCTCTGTTTTACAGATTTGGTTTAAAAAAATTGGGTAATTTATACTAATCAGTAGCACACAGTCAAGCATATCCAGTGATGATGATGATATACTATAATTATTATATGTAGTTTTCTATTTTAGAACTTTCAGTTGGTTCTTTTTTATTTCTGTTGTTGTTTTAGGTCTTATTTGTTTGCTTGGTTGGTTTGTTTTTCAAGAGAGGGGTTTCTCTATGTATCATTGGCTTTCCTGGAACTCACTTTGTAGAGTAGGCTGGCCTTGAACTCACATAGGGTTCCCCTGTTTTGTTCCTTAAGATGATGAGGTCTTCATAAGCCTGGCTGCTGGGATTAAAGGTGTGTGACACCACCACCTGGCCCCTTGTCTGTTTCTTTGAAGCAGAAATAATATAGTGCTTTCCTTGTCCTTCTAAGTAGGAATGGAAAAAACCCCTCAGCTCATAAGCCAGTTTTAACTAGTCTTTGCCATTTTTGCAGCCTCTCCTCTTAAAAATAATGATGAAGGCTCATTGGACATTTATGCTGGGTTGGACAGTGCTGCTTCTGGTATGTAAATTTCATAAAACATCTCATTTTGTTTGGGTGGTTTGCTCTGCTTCTTTTATTGTTATTGACTCTTAGTAACTTACAGCTCTGAAATAATACGCCCTTTCTTTGAGATGATTACACTGAGGTAATTTCTTTCTGGCCTAAAGCTTGATCAGAACATATTAGCACACAGATTTGTTCCTCTAGGAGTCAGGTTTAATTAGGTCTTTGGAAAAACATTTCATACCATTGAAATGGTAACTGGTGCTGTTGAATATACATCCCTGCCTATGTTGTGACAGAGAATACTGTTGCTGTGTCTTCAAATGCATCAGTAAGAATGGCACTGGTGCTGTTGAATATGCATCCCTGCCTATGCTGTGACAGAATGCTGTTGCTGTGAGTGTCTTCAAATGCATCAGTAAGAATGGCACTGGTGCTGTTGAATACGCATCCCTGCCTATGCTGTGACAGAATACTGTTGCTGTGAGTGTCTTCAAATGCATTGGAAGAACGGTAATGGAGTGTCTGGCCACCTGTCCAATTAGAGCTTTTCCACAGGCAGATCTTTCAGTGTTTTGTTTTGTTTTGTTTTGTTTTTTGGGGTTTTGTTTTGTTGGTTTTTGATTTTTCAAGACAAGGCTGTCCTGGCTGTCCTGGAACTCATTCTGTATCCCAGGCTGGCCTTGAACTCACAGAGATCCATCTGCCTCTGCCTCCCAAGTGCTGGGATTAAAGGCGTGCGCCACCATGGCCCGTCTTCTTTCAGTGTTTTGTAATAGAGATAATTACAACACTGGAGTCTTTGAAACAGCCATTTTTATGTAATGTGGCATTCCTGCCATCATCTATGAAATCAGTGTAGGTTGTATGAAATACAGATGAGGAGAAATGTAACCCTTTGAAGTAGGTGCAACTTTAAGAATCATAACACAAAAAAATAATAGTGTGCATGTATAAAATATAAAACAACAAACTATTCTTTATGCTCACTAAAATGTTTTGATAAAACTAATTCACAAAAGAACCCTAACAAATATTTTAATAGAAGTTTTGTTTGTTTTCAGACAGTACTGCTAGATCGTGTGTGTCGTTCAGAAACTGTTTAGATTTGTATGAAGAGATCCTGACTGAAGAGGGAACCGCAAAGGAAGCAACATACAATGACGTATGAGTTGTCACTGTTACTAAGAAGTTAGTTCTGTAGCCCCTGAAGAGAAGGCTGCAGCTTACTATTGAACAAATACTCTGTGTTTAGAGATTAGTTCTTTTTTTTTTCAATTTTTAATGATTTATCTTTATTTTATGTACATTGGTGTTTTGCCTGCGTGTGTGTCTGTGGGAGTGTCAGACCCCCTGGAACTGGAGTTACAGACAGTTGTGGCTGCTAGGAATTGAACCTAGGTCCTCTAGAAGAGCAGCCAGTGCTCTTAACCATTGAGCCATCTCTCCTGCAGCCCCAGGAAGTAGTTCTTAAATTAACAGTATTTAAGGTAGTTTCTGCCTCTGACTTGTTTTTCCAAGAAATGCTATCTGAATATATAAACTTTAGTAAACCATTACTGTAATAGAACAGTTTATTTTTTCATTATTTATGTTAAAGTTGTGTTACATAATGTGTGCTGAGATTTATATGAAACAAATTTCTTTTAACTGTATATTTGAATATTAAGGTTCAGAAGTATAATATGAAGCTTATCATAATGTACTATCAATGGGCTGAACTTTAAAAACTAACAATCTGGGCAGCCTTGGTGGTACTTGCCTATAGTCTAAGTGCTTGGGCGGCTGAGGCAGGAGGATCAAGAGTGAAGCAACCTGGACTACATCTAGAACCTGAGAAACAATGACAACCCAAATAAAAGCAAATGTAATCTGTCTAAATAACCTATAAGTACATCATAGCTAAGGAAGTACAATAATGCTTAAATTAGTCCTTTTGTGTTTTACAGTTGCAGACAGAATATGGGAAATGTCAGCAGCAAATGAAAGAGTTGATGAAAAGGTTTAAGGAAATACAGACACAGGTATCATGGTTATTTCTTCCTTGTTAAACATTTATGTTTGAGTGTGTATGTGTGCACATGAGTGAATGGGTGTGAGTGCACTTGTTTGCACATGGTGTGGAAGCCAGAGATCATCCTTGGGTGTTGTTCCTCAGGCACCGTCTGCCTTGTCTTTTGAGACAGGGTTTCTCACTGGCCTGCGTCTCACCTAGTAGCTAGGCTGCCTGCCTCCCCCAGGGATCCAACTCTGTCCACTTTTCCAGTGCTGAGATTATAAGCATGTACAACTTTTTATACTCAAAATAACTTTTTATGTGAGTTCTGAGGAATCAAATTTACATCCTCATGCCTGTATGCCTAGCTCTTTACTAACTGAGCTATCCTCCCAGGCAGCCTTGTGTTAATGTTTTATTGAAGAACATGAAAACCTGGGATTGATCCCCAGGACAGACAGACCTACAGTCATACATACATGAATGAGTGTGGTCCTAGCTGCTTAGACTGGAGTGGGAGGATCATTTAACCTTGGGGTTGAGGGCCAGCCTGGGCAACATAGTGAGACTGTCTCCTTCTGTCTCCTTTTAAAAGAACTAGAGTTAAAATATTAAAATGTTTTCAGTTCATAAAAAGCTTCTTAAAAGCTTAATATCAAGACTGGATATGTGGCTCAGAGGTTAAGAGCACAGGCTACTCTTCCATAGGACCCCAGTTTAATTCCCAGCAACCACATGGCAGCTCTCAACTTGTCTGTAACTCCAGTTCCAGGAGATCTAGCATGCTCACACAGACATACATGCAAGCAAAACATCAATGCACATAAAAAATAAAAAGGAAGAAAAAAAAGATTGATACCCAGGTTTTGTGCATGCGAGGCAAGTGCGCTACAACTGAAGTATACCCCCAGCCCTATTTTCTTGGTCATTAGCAATTAAGGTCGTAAAGTATCGGCAGCGTATAAAGTTGTTTTCTTTCTATTTGTTAGAGATAGAATCCAAGGCCTGGATCTCTATCATGTGAGCTAAATATTCAGCATCTGACATTATTTCTTTGTGTGTGTGTGTGTGTGTGTGTGTGTGTGTAAAATTACATTTATTCTTTGACAATTTCATACATGTATACAATATACCTTGATCATATCCATCCCTCTCCACTTTGAAAAATATTTTTTGTGAATTTGCTATTTAATTATTTGATTATGAAAGTTATAGGAAAACTTACTCAAAGTTAAATGACATTGACATACATGCTCTGGATGAATTAATAATTGAGTGGTAATTTTAGAAGTGGCTGGATTAAAAGAGGATAGTTCTCTTTTGTTTGAGATGGTCTTACTGTGTAGCCCTGGTTGACCTGGAACTTCCTATGCAGATCAGTCTGTCTCTGAATTCAGAAATCTGCCTGTTTCTGCCTCCCAAGTGCTTGCATTAAAAGCATGTAACACCACACTCAGCTAAAAGAGAATAGTTTTGAGGAACAAAGATTAGAAATTTTTTTTTTTTTTGGTAGAAAAAAATGGGGATTCACAGTTGTCAGATAGTCCGTTTTGTGATTGTGCTGCAAAAATAAAGAATGTGACAGTGGTCTATCTACTTTTTTGTAAACTTGTTTTCTTGATTCTCTTTTCCCTGAAAGAACCAGCTCTAGATTCTGTTTTCATTTACTTGAAAACTAACACATCTTTGCATGGTTAGCTTGTTCAATAGGGTAATGCTTAGCATTTCTTAGTGGGTTTTTTGTTTGTTTGTTTGTTTTAAGACATGGTCTCACAATGTACCCTGGCTGGCCTGGAGCTTGCTATGTGGACCAGGCTGGCTTCCAACTTGCAGAGAATCTTCCTGCCTCTGCCTTCTGAGTGCTGGGACTGAAGGTGTACACCACCACACCTAGCAGATCATGTTTTAGTTATAAAAACTAAGTAGTTACTAAAACTAAACTTCAGTCTAATGGTCCAGGTAGAACTTGCTGTCCTGTGTTACTGCTTTTACAGTCCGATGCTTGTCTGAAGTATTTCCTATCAGGTGGGCCTTTTCTGATGTTAATTATCGTCTCAGAATCTCAGCTTCTGCATCCAAGCAATAGGAAACCTGAGATAAAATGTATAATGCCTAGCATTAGTTAGTATTCAACAATTAGTAGAAAGCTGGACACGGTGACATATACCAGTAATACACCCCCACACGTTGGAGGCTGAGGCAGGAGGATCATGAGAGTTCAAGGTTATCATGATATGTACAGGCAAGCTTTATCTTAAAAAACCCCACCCCACAACAACTAGTTATTATAAGTAGCACTATTGACAATTCTGTATATTTTTGTCTGTTAATAGATCTTATTAATCTGTGTCTTAGAACTTGAACTTAAAAAATGAAAACCAGTCTCTTAAGAAGAATATCTCCGCACTGATCAAAACTGCCAGAGTGGAGATAAACCGTAAGGATGAAGAGATAAATCATCTTCACCAAAGGTATCACCATGGATGTCATCTGTCACCTTTCACATGAAGTATGATTTTATTTTCAGTCAAAGGAGGAAATATGTATTTCATTAAATAGTTACAATTCTAATATAAATGGCAAATACTCTGCTAATGGTTTATAATGATAACTATGGTTACTGATGGAACATTGCCACACACTTCCAAATACATAGTTTTCTAAATCACTGGGCTCTTACTCTAGTACTGCTTAGCACAGAAATTCACTGTGTGTTTCCTGAGTTCTGCTGGTCACACCTGATACTGAGACAGGAGAGCAGGGCTGGGGAAGTAGCTCAGGTCCAGTGAAGCATATGCCCAGACCACCTAGAAGGCAGAAGGCTGAGCAAGTGAAGGCACTTGAGCCAAGCCTTGACCCGAGACTAACCCGTAAATCCAGATGCTAGGAGAGAACCAATCCCACAAGTGTACTGTGACCTTCACACGTGTGCTGTGTCATGCTTGAGCCCTCCTCCTCCCCAAATAAGTAAACAAATTAATGTAAATTTTAAAATGACAAGAAAGAAAGGAGAAATATACACTTAACCTTTTGTTAGTAAATAATTCCTCTTAAGTGGTTTGTTGTTGTTAATTTTTCTTACTCTTCAATTCAGGGTGACGTTTTGGTCCAGGGGAGTTCATATCTATACGCCTACCCCATCAACCCCATAGACAGAATTGAAAGAATTGCTTACTTGCTGCTGCCATTTCTTCCCTTTCTGTTGTGTTTTGTTTTGTGTTTAAGGATGGACAGGGTGTCACCACATAGTTAAGGCTGGTTTTGAATTTGTTGTTCATCCCCCATCTCATCCTCCTGAGGCATGCATTACCACACCTTGTTTCAAATTCTGCTTTTGTAATGTGGGTTTGTTGTTGTTGCTTTGATTTTGGGTGGTGTGGAAAGTTGAACCCAGAGTATTGTGGGCTATGCAAGTTTTGGCTTTACCACTGAGCCCTTGGCACTTTTTTTTTTTAAAATCTCGTGTGTGTGTGTGTGTGTGTGTGTGTGTGTGTGTGTGTGTGTGTATACACACACGTGTACACAAGCTTTCCTTCTATCATGTTAGGTTCCAAACATTAAATTCAGGTTAACAAGTACCATCACCCACTGAGCCATCTTGCCAGCCCTTTGCACTTATTGAGCCCAGTCCTATTTTGCTTCCACTGGTCTACCAAAGCAGTTGTCATTTTGATCATCAGTCACTTCCACTAAATCCATCAAACAGTTTCTGACTGTCGGTTTAACTTGTTTTCTTGTGTGTTGTTTAACTCTGTTACCCTCCTGCTTTGAAGCAGCAGTCTCTCCCTATAATTACATTAGTAATATGATGATTTTTAATTACCTTCCTGGGTTCATTTTTCTGTCTTGGCTGTTACTTTGGGTCTCTCAAATATCAAGCCTTTGTCCTTTTTTTCTCTCTCTTTTAAATTTATTTTATTTGTTTGTGTGCTTGCCGGTGCCCATGGATGCCGGAAGGAACATCAGATCCACTTGGAGCTGGAGTTTCAGATGTTTGTGAGCTACCCAATCTTGGTACTGAGATTTGAACTCCGGTCCTCAAATAGAGCAGTAATGTGTTCTTAACCAATGTGCTGTCTCTGTAGTCTACCTGCTGCATTCTTTTCTTTTTCAGTTTCTTCAGAAGAACAATCTCATACATGCTAGGCCAATTTAATTTGTGTGTGTGTACTTTATATCTACATGAGTCTTTAAAGGGCCTTCAAAATTTATCCAAAAAGTTTGTTATGAAGCTTTTTCCATTGTTCTCTAGCTTAGTAGAAAACAATGTCATTTATTCAGTTAGTGTAAGCCAGACTTGTAGGAAGTGGGTGGCATTTAGCTTAGTGCTGACGTTAGAGTCCTTGAGAGAAGTTGCTGTTAACACCAGACTGGCAAACTAGAACACATCATCACTCTGCTTGTGATGCTTCCCTCTCAACCACTCCTCAAAGCCACCACTTGATGCTTATGTTCCGTGGTCTGGCACTGTGTTTATTTCTCTTCATTTATTCAGATGCTGTAGCCTGCCTACTCCCATGCAAACCAGTAGTAATGTCAGTGGCTTTTGACTGCCCTTGGGATAAAAGGTCAAATATCTTAACTTGTCCTCCAGTCCCTCATAGTACAGGCCCAACTACTTCTCAGGCCAGCTTACCTCTGCATGGGTACCACGGCTCTGGTGTTCTTTCAGTTCCTTCAGGTACCCCAAGGTCTGCCTTTGTGTGTGTCCTTTTTCTGCTTTGTGGAATGGCTTGTCCCTTTGTCCTCTGGTTTTGGCATATCCATCTTGTTTTTGTTGTTTGTTTGTTTTTAATTTTATGTGTATGAGTGTTTTGTCTGTCTGTATATATGTATACCATGTGTGTGCCTGGTGCCTGTAGAGGCCAGAAGAAAGTGTCAGATCCCTGGGACTGGAGTTACAGATGGTTGTGATCACCGTTCTCAATCTAGAGGAATTGAGCCCAGATCCTCTGGAAGAGTAGCCAGTGCTCTTAACCATTAAGCCCCCTCTCCAGCCCCTAATTAACCATCTTTCTGGCTGGAGATACTTATCTGGTCTCTGTGTCTAAGTTAGACTTCTTTTGTAGGTTTATTTATACCTGCAGTTCTTCAAATTATGAATGAGATTCCTTGGTTTCTGTCTTTTGCTTTTACTACAGTGGAAGTTTCATGAAGTAGGGATGTGTTTGCTTGGTCTGAGCATTTTCCCAGTTACTCTCATGTTATCTGGCGTAAAGACTGCCATTGTGTGGACCATTTTGCCTTATTTAGGTCTTTAGAAAGTAAAGGCAGATGTTTATGTATTTATTGACCTATGTCATTCCCAGTGTACCTTGTATTGACATTGGTTCCTGAATTGTTGGAGAAGTTGTTTGGGTTTTTTTGTTGTTGGTGGTGGTGGTGGTGGTGATGGTGGTGGTGGTTTGCTTGTATGTAGCTTTGATTTGGAACTCTGTTATAGACCAGGTTATCCTAGAATTCATAGAGACCCTTCTCCCTCTAACTCTCAAGGGCTGGGATTAAAAAAAGAGTATGCCACCATGCCCAGCTTGAAAAGGTGTGTGTGTGTGTGTGTGTGTAAAACCTTATTAATTGGTTTTATGTGGCTATGTATTATTTAATAAATATTCTACCAACTTTTTTCACTGTGAACTAGTATTATAATAGTAACTAGTTAGCATGTAGTTGAAATTTAACATTTACTGAAGCAAAATTGAAATATTAACATGGCTAAAGTAAACAGAAAAATTAAACATGTGAATACTGAAAAATGTACAATGTAAAAGTATATATAAAGGTAAAACTTTGAGGGCTTTTAAAATGGCCCATCTGATAAAGGAGCTTGCAGCCAAGCCAGATGTCGTGAGGCTCATCTTTGAAATCCTCATGGTGCAGAGAACCAACTCCCACCTGTTTTCCTGTGACCTTGACTTGTGTGTGTGTGTGCCCATACACACATACACCCAGGAATGAACACACAAAAACAAGTAAATATGATTAAATCAAAACTTTTAATGGTAGTACTCTATAGTCTGTACCAGAAGTTGGGACCTGGCACTGTCTTTTAGAAATTTGTGGTTTGATAAGTGGTGGGGTACATTACACATATATACAGCATGTGTTGTATTGGAAAAGTCTCTAGTTCTGTGACTTGCCTTTTGCTCTGTTAGTTGTATCTTTTGTGAAACAGAAGTTCTATCTCTTAGCAAAATGTAGTTGCTTTTTTTGTTGTTGTTGTTTTTGTTTTTTTTTCCCAGAGCTGAGGACCGAACCCAGGGCCTTGTGCTTGCTAGGCAAGCGCTCTACCACTGAGCTAAATTCCCAACCCCAAAATTTAGTTCTAAAGTATTTCCCTTTCATAGTTGCTGCTTATTATCACACTTCCCCAGTTGTCTCAGGTATCTTCTGGTAATTGCTTATTTTTCTGATTCCAGGGATTGAACCAGGGCCTCCCACATGTTAGGCAAAAGCTGTACCATCAAGTTACTCCTCTAATACCTAATTGACTGAGTTGAGATCTGTATTGGTTTTCTAATTTAGTGTGTCCAAGTAAGGTTATAGTCTTAGATACTGTGCATCAAGACCTCAGCATGTAAACTTCCTGAAGGTAAAGGGAATAAATAGTACAATTCAAACATAACAGCGTTCTATAAGGTGTACATATTGCTGATGGTTGTGGGTCTCCTAAGTCTTTTTCTTTAGGACACGATCCTCTTATTTCTGAAGTTCTGTTGTGGGTTTTTCTACACAGTGAGTACTGATTAGGAAGAGAGTTTTGAAAAGTCGTGATGTTGAAGTTCATTAAGGTGAAGTTATTACATAAAGATAATATAAGATACCTCCATTTTAAATTTTTAAAAATACTTGACAGTTTCATATGTGTATATAATGAATTTCATTCTCATTCTCCGATCTCTTTCCTCTCCCTCTCCTGCTAAAACTCTTCTTCCAAGAAGTCTTCCTACTTTTATGTCCTGTTCTGTGTGTGAGCAATTCGAGTTAAATTAAGGTTGCCTGCATGAGCATGGCTGGGAGGCTGAGCATAGGCAATTGCTTAGTAGCTATACAACTGGATAAAGTAACATTTTCTCCCCAAACAGCATTAACTGTCAGTGGTCCCTCAGAGAGGGGCTACAAATGATGAAATGTTGATGAGCTCAATCTGTGCAGACCTTCTGCTGGTAACTGCAGTTGCAAATAAAATCTATATTTTATTTTATTTTTTAAAAATTGAAATTCCGTGTGTGTGTGTGTGTGTGTGTGTGTGTGTGTGTGTGTGTGTGTGTGTCTGTCTGTCTGTGTAGGCCAACTTGTGGCTGTTGGCCCTCCCTCCAGTTAGGTGGAGCTTGGGATTGGAGTCCTTGGTTACCAGTCCCCAAGGCAAGCTCTTCTACCAACTGTCATGCTGGCTCACATATTTTGTCACTAAGAAGAACACCAATCCAAGCCATAACAATGGGCCTTTGTCACCCTTCTAAGGAAAGAACCACAGTTCCGTATGTCATCTGCCCCCGATAATGATCTGCCTTATGTCGAGTTTGATCATGTTTCGTCTAGGAAGACTTTCTCTTTATTCAGTCAGGTTATTGAAGGGAAGAAAGTAAGCTCACTTGTCCTAAACGAAGTGTGCTATGCTTACTTGGGAGCTGTGCACCTGTGCGGAGTCCAAAGAGAACTAACTGGCAGTGATGGGATAGAGTTCCTTTAAGCAAAAGCAAACGAGAGAGTTCCTTGTATTGAGAATGGACCCACTTAGTTGGAAACTGATAAATTCTTTGTTTTTAATCCAGTGTTTTCTTGCATGCAAATGCTTTGTCACTGCAGTACGCCCCCAGCCCAAATCGCTTGTTCATACTGGTTTTGCCAGTATCTAGGCCCTTAAATTTGAAAAATATGTCATATGTGACTAAAATGTAGAATACTATTAAGTATCAGTTAACTTTGCTTTTTTGTTAATTCTTGTTTCTTAATAGATTGTCTGAGTTTCCACATTTTCGGAATAACCATAAAACTGCAAGAACAAAAGACTCAAGATCCAGATCTCCCCATTTGGATGATTGTTCAAAGACTGACCACAGACTTAAAAGTGATGTTCATAAAGATGTACATCCTAACACTTCACAGCCAAACCTGGAAGAAGGAGGAAAATCACATTCTGAAGCACAGAATCCTTTGCACTTGCCTACGGGTATTGAGAAACATTGTGCCAACAATGTCTGGTCACGTTCTCATTACCAGGTTGGCGAAGGTAACTCAAACGAGGATAATAGAAGAGGAAAGAATGGCGTTAGACGTAGCCAGTGTAGCAGAGGACCTGACAGAGCACAGAAAGACTTGAATAACAGCTGTAGTGATGGAGAGCCAAGAGACAAAGAGGCTAACGGCAGACTCCAAGGAAACCCTGAGAAACGTGGAAGCAGTGAGACAAAGCCTGAGAGCCAAAGTCCCGAGAGCAAAAGCAGCACTGGTGTGGGGTATAAAAGTGAGCGCAGCGCCTCCTCTTGGGAGAAAGAGACTTCTAGAGAAAGGCCACACACTCGAGTGGAATCTCAAAATGACAAAAATCCAGAGAGACAAAATGGAAAATTACAAAATCTGCACAGGAAAGAGCTTCAGTCTCAAGACAAAGCAGAAAGAAAAGGTGATGTGAAGTTTAAACCAGCAGGAGAGGACCAGGGGCACCGGGGAAGAGTGGATCGGGCGTTGCCTCCTCATTCCAAGAGTGACATGAAATACGGCTTCAGTAAATACCATCCGGAAGAGAGGAGGGGAAGGGAAGATTGCAGAAGAGACAGAGGGGTGAGCAGTCACGGCTTTCAAGACAGAAGACGATCATCTTCTCTTTCGAGCAGCAGAAACAGCAAGCACTCACACTCCAAGGATGTCAGTGTTGCACACCAGTGGGAAAGTACACCTTTCAAATCAGAAAGACATAGGACTGAGGACAGGAGGAAAAGAGAGCGAGAAAACAAAGACGAAAATAGACACGTGAAAAATGACAAAAAATCGCCTACTGAATATTTGCAAAGGACTAATAAAGAAGCTAAGAAAAGCACTACTGATGTAAAGAGACAGATTGAGCCAAAAAATGGTAAATGTGAAGTCTCTAATGATGAGGTTTCTAGAGGAACAGGTAATAAAGAGTGTGCAATGAAAGTTGAAAATGGACCAAATGAAGGAAAAAGCAAAGACTTAAAGCTAAGCTTCATGGAAAAATTGAACTTAACTCTTTCTCCTGCTAAAAAGCAGCCTGTTTGTCAAGATAACCAGCATCAAATAACTGGTGTGCCCAAGCCCAGTGGCATGTGTAACTCACAGTCCTCGGAGAAGACCGAAACAGTGGCATGTCTTCCTTCTGTCAGTGAACCCAGTACAGAGGAAACCAAATCAGGGTTACCAGAGCCAAAGGAGGCTCTTCCAGCAGCATCTCAACTCAGGATCAGCATTGCAGAAAACAAAACAAAGGAAGAAAATCGACTGTTAGTTAAATCTGTTGAGAATACTATGCCTTGTGAAATGCTTGTTTGTGGCACAGAAATTTCCTTGCCAGCACATGCAGAGATAGAGCAAACAAGACCCTTGCTTCCTTCAGTGGAAGTGGAAGAGACGTGTGGTGGTACGAGGGCCACAGCTTCTGTGGTTATGGATGTTTTACCAGGACATGCTTCTGAAGCCTTGGACGGAGAATTGGACACCAAAGGACATAATGATTTGAATTGTTGTGATATTTCTGAAGGTGTAAAAAGGAAGGTGGTTCTTTCACCAAAAGCAGCTGTGGCCAGTGAGAGCCTTCTGCAGCCTTTGGTTGAAGAACCTGGCATTGCACTAGTAAACTGTTTGGGAGACAATAATCCTAAACTTGAATCTTCTCTTGAAGATACACCTATGGTTGAGAATAAATCTTGTCCTTTGGATCCTTATTTACCTAAAGAGACTTTTGTACCTTCACCACAGAAGACTGAGTTGGTTGACCACAAAATAGAAACTGGAGACTCAAACTCAGTGTATCAAGATGATGATAACTCAGTTTTGAGCATTGACTTTAGTCATCTGAGACCTATTCCAGAAGCCATCAGCCCTTTAAATAGTCCAGTGAGACCTGTAGCAAAAGTTCTTAGTGTGGAGAGCCCTTGTGTAATTCCCCAGTTTGATAACCGTCATAAAGGTAATAGTTTATATTATCTTCTATAAGTTGTCCTTTTGTCACAGTGTAGACTATATAAACAAAATAGGTGCTTTGGGGACTTACAAAAACTATTCATTTCTATTGTGTGATTGTGTGTATGTGTAAGGGGTTTGTGTGTGCCAAGGAATGCTTGTGGAGATCAGAGGACAACCATGGAGTTGGTACTCTAGCGCACCTTTATATGGGGTCTAAGGGTTGAACTAAGACCACTAAGGTTGTGTGGCAAGAACCTTTATTCTAGTTCCCCCCCCCCCCCCCCCCCAGTTTTTAGATTTCTGCGTATGTATAAATGCCTGCATGTGTGTATGTGCGCCAATTGTGTGCCTGGTGCCTATGGAGGCCAGAAGAGGGCACTGGATCTCCTGGAACTGGAGTTAGAGGCAGCTGTGAGTTGCCGTATGGGTGCTAAGAAGTAAATCCTGGTCCTCTTCAAGAGCATTAAGTCCCCTTAACTACTGAGCCACTTCTCCAGCTCCTGTGCCATCTTTTCTGATAACAAAAAAAAATCATTATTCAAATATTAATTAGAAGTGTACACTGAGGGGCTGGAAAGATGGTTCAGCTGTTAAGAGTACTGGTTGCTCTTGCAGAGGACCTAGGTTCAATTCCCAGCACCCACATGGCAGCTCACAACTGTCTGTAACTCATTCCAGGAGATCCAACACTCACACAGACATATATACAGGCAAAACACCAATGTACATAAAATAAAAATAAGTTTTTTAATTGTTATTATTAATTAATTTATTTATTTTGAAGCATAAGTATTTATTTGTAACAAAGGAGTTTGTATGGTGTTGAAAATCTACAACTTGTTAAATTCACATTTGCATTTCACCTTTTCAAACAAACATTTATAATCATTATTTTGTACAGATATAGATACGTAAATACAACATCAAGTTCAGTGGTCCTTTAGGAAAAAATAAGTAAGTTTAAGTGAATAAATTAAAAATAGAAGTGTACACTGAGCCTTTAATATAAATTTAAACAACTTAATTTTTTTTTTTTTTTTTTTTTTTTTTTGAGACAAGGTTTCTTTGTGTAGCTTTGGCTGTCCTGGAACTCACTTTGTAGATCAATCTAGCCTCAAACTAACAGAGATCTGCCTGCCTTTGCCTCCCAAGTGCTAGGATTAAAGGCATGTGCCACCACCGTCAGCCAAAACAACTTAAATTTTTTTATGCACTATGTTTTGATCTTGTTTTCCCTGCCCCAACTCCTCAGATCTTCCTCACTTCACCCATCCAACTTTATATTTTTCTCTTTCAAAAATCTCACAAAATTGCAAAAACACAAATTAAAAAAAACCAGTAAGTTTAAAAAAAAAAAAAATCACAAAACAAAATGAACCATAAAGCGCCCACACACAAAAGAAACGAAAGACCAAATAGTTTGTTTTGTGTAGGCCAACTACTCCTGGGCATGGTCCCTGTCCTGGAGTATGGTTGATAAACCAGTAGCACTTCATTAAAGGAAACTGGTTTTCCCTTTGCCAGTGGGTATCAATTACAGATAGTTTGATGGATGACTCCATCTTCCAGATAGAATTTAGACAACTCTTAATTCTTCTTTTTCCCTCCGCTGCTGGGAACTGAGGCCAGGGCCTCTTGTGTTAGACATGCACTCCTGCTGAGCTCCACCCCAGCTCTGCCATGCTTAAAGGTTTTATTGTGTGTATGTGTGTATGCAGGTAATGTCCAAGTGTATACATGTTCATGTGTGTATACACTAGTGTGGAGGCCAGAGGTTGATGTGGGATATCTTTCTCAATCACTCTCTCCTCGTAATGTATCTCCTTGAACCCGGAGCTCACTAATTTGACTAGTCTAGCTAAGTGAATTGCCAGAGGTCTCTCTCTCTGCCTCCCAGACCCTGGGGTTGCAGGTGCGCTACCATACCTGTGAAGCTTTGATGTAGGTGCTGGGGAGCCGAACTCCAGTCCTCACATTTGAGTGGTAAACACTTTAGACACTAAGCCGTTTTTCTACCGTCATCTTTTTTTTTTCCTGAGGCAAGTTCTTCCTGTGTAGCCCAGACTGGCCTTGAACTGGTGATCATCCCACCTTATCTTCGTAGGTGTTAAAATTGTAGTTGTATACTGCCATGCTCAGTTGAACTTTTTATTAGAAAGGGGAGTGATTGGACGAATTGTTTAGTTGTCTTCACACATACATCCATACATAATCCTCTTATTTTGTCGTGGATTATTAGGCCTAGGGCCTTGAGTATTCAAAGCCTGTGCTCCACTACTACTGAGGTATAGTCTTAGATTTCAGGTATACTTCTGTTGTTCAGAAGCTGTTATCACATAACACAGAGGAAGTAATGCTGATCACATGGAACAAAAAGTGTCCAGATGACACACTTGTTAGTTAACTGACCTTCTGGGACTTTTATTTTTCCCAGTGGTGGAAATCAAATCCAGGACTTCAGTGCATGCTGGGCAAATGCTCTACCACCGAGTCACAACCCTAGCACTTTTTGAGTTCTTTGTAAGACAAGAAATAAAGGCCAATGGAAATGATTATTGAGCATTAACATTTTGCCTTAAAGGGGAAAAGGTTATTAAAATAATACTTGGTTGTGTTTAAGATGCAAATGTCAGATGACTAAGACTTAGTGGTCATGTGATTTTAATATATTCTTCTCCACAGATGAATTTCCATCCAGTTCAATTCATTCTACCTTCAAGAATCAGTCTGGTCTAAATAAGGAAAATAAAAAACCAGTTCCCAGATTTGACAAATGTTCAGAAGCAGACTCTTGTAAGAATTTTTCTTTAGATGAATTAGAAGAAGGAGAAATTAGAAGTGATGATGAAAAGTCTGTGGCACAGAAACATTTGGAAAAGAGTGCAAGACCCAGAGCTTCTGCTGACGCACAGACGGGTAAAAGCAGCCCAGGGAACAGGAGGAGTACTGCACATGTGCATAAGGACCACAAGCAGACTGTTGCAAAACCCCCTCAGGACAGCATCACATCTAGTAAAAGACCAAATGAATCTAGGTCCTCAGGCACTGAAAGGAAAAGTAAAACCATGAGCATCTCTTGCTTGGAGAAAATCCTTCCACTTACTCTTGCACCCTCTTCTGTAGTGGAGGTTATGCACATGTTACGGACGCTAGGACAACATGTAAGGAAAAATTACATGAAATTCAAGATGAAATTTTCATTGATACAATTTCATAGAATTATTGAATCAGCAATTTTGAGTTTCACATCCCTAATTAAATACCTTGACTTTTCTAAGATCTGTAAGTCAGTGAGTACTTTACAGAAGAGCCTTTGTGAAGTTATAGAATCTAACCTTAAACAAGTGAAGAAGAATGGCATAGTTGACCGCCTGTTTGAACAACAACAACCAGATATGAAAAGAAAATTGTGGAAGTTTGTAGACGAACAACTTGATTATTTGTTTGAAAAGCTTAAAAAAATCTTAGTAAAGTTTTGTGGTTCTGTAAACTTTGGAAGTGACAATGGTGAAGGAAAACTTCAAAAAAAATGTAAGGAGAGAACCCAACATTCAAATTGTCAGAAGGGGAATATGAACAATGACAAAGAAATACACAGAGAAAAAGTGCCAAAATCAGAAAATACTGTGAATTTTAAATCTTCACTGGGATGTGAAAAATTTGAAAAAAAACATCAAAACCAAAATAACAGCAGTACTAGCACAGTAAAGCATGATGCAAAAAGAAATTTTAGCACTTGTCCTGATAATACAAAGAACTCTGAATGTAAAGAACAGTTTCTGGAAATGAACTGCCCAAGCACCCCCAAGCCAGGAAAGAATGAAGGAAATACCATGGAAGAGGCACATGTGTTGCAGCATGCAGGTGCTAAGCCAGAACGGAGTTTTGAGATCCTTACTGAGCAGCAGGCATCCAGCCTTACTTTTAACTTAGTGAGTGATGCACAGATGGGTGAAATATTTAAAAGTTTGCTGCAGGGTTCTGATCTGTTGGACACCGGTGTTAATGGTACTGAAAAGACAGAGTGGGAATTAAAGACTCCAGAGAAACAGCTGTTAGAGAGCCTCAAGTGTGACTCTGCACCGGCTTGCACAACAGAAGAACTAGCTTCAGAGGGGGCTTCTCCGTGCCCCAAAGTGATCAGTGATGATAACTGGTCTTTATTATCATCTGAAAAGGGTCCATCTCTATCTTCAGGACTCTCTCTGCCAGTTCATCCCGATGTGTTAGATGAAAATTGTATGTTTGAAGTATCTTCTAACCTTGCTTTAAGTAAAGATAATGTATACAGCTCAGAAAAAAGTAAACCTTGCATCTCTTCCATACTCTTAGAAGATCTTGCGGTCTCTTTAACAGTACCATCACCTCTGAAGTCAGATGGCCATTTGAGTTTCTTAAAGCCTGAAGTTCTGTCAACTTCAACTCCTGAAGAAGTTATTAGTGCACATTTTAGTGAAGATGCTTTGCTTGAGGAAGAGGATGCCTCTGAACAGGACATTCATCTAGCTCTGGAGTCTGATAACTCAAGCAGTAAGTCAAGCTGTTCATCATGGACAAGCCGATCTGTTGCTCCAGGCTTTCAGTACCACCCTAATCTGCCTATGCATGCTGTCATAATGGAGAAATCCAATGATCATTTCATTGTGAAAATACGGCGTGCAGCACCATCTACCTCCCCTAGCCTTAAACATGGTATGGTAGCTGAGGAGTCCTTGACATCTTTGCCTAGAACTGGAAAAGAAGCTGATGTGGCAGCAGAGAAAGAACCTACTCCATTTCAGAGTACTGTTTTTAAGTCTGTCGAAGACTTGGAGAATTCTGACAAAAATGTTGATAATAGCAAGCTAATTCATGAAGAACAGAACTCTATAGTACAAACACAGGTTCCAGATATATATGAATTTCTTAAAGATGCCTCAAGTAAGGTAGAGCATTGTGATCAAGTGGTTGATGATTGTTTCAAGATGCATCAAGTATGGGAACCAAAAATTTCTGAGAACCTTCAAGAATTGCCTTCAACGGAAAAAATTCCACACTCTGTCGGTGATCATCTTCCTAATACACACATAGACCTAACAAAAGATCCAGCCACTGAGACTAAAAACCTGGGAGAACTCATGGAAGTAACAGTTTTAAATATTGACCACTTGGAATGTTCTGGAACCAACTTAGATCAAGATGCACAGATAATTAGTAGTTCTTTACAGCCTGATACTATAGATGCTTTTATTGATTTGACACATGATACTTCAAATGAAGGTAAAAATGAAGGTAGTGAACCTGTGTTAGCTGTTGAAGGCTTGGAATGCCAGGTAATATGTATTGATGAGGATAACAATAAAGAAGCAAAGATGGGAAGGGCAGGCAGTCCTTTAGAATGCTTTGTTGAAGAAACTTGTATTGATTTGACCCCAGAGTCTCCTGGCTCATGTGAAATAAAGAGACATGCTTTAAAATCAGAACCACCATCGAACTTGGATTGTTTAGAGTTGCCTGGGACTCTGAGTAATGTTCACAAGAAGAGAAAAACCAGTCCTGGTCTAAATCATTCTTCTCAGAAAAAACAAAGAAAGGAAACAGACTTAAGTAATGAAAAGACCAAGAGACTTACTCAGAATTCTGATAGAAATGGTGATGCTCACAGAAAGCAAGCCAGCAAGAAAAGGGAACCTGCAGTGAATGACAATACATCTTTGTCATCAGAGGCTAGCCCCGTGGTGAAGGGTTCAGCAACAGCACTTGCTACGTTTCCAACAAGCCTTTCTGCAAAGAATGTTATCAAAAAGAAGGGAGAAGTTATAGTTTCGTGGACAAGGTAAGACTTTCCTGAAATGTTTGAAATCCTTAGGAGATTTTGAGAGGCTGGCAGTCTAATCTGTCGTTCCCTCAGAATTCTATTGCATCTTGAATGGGGACATGATGGATTAATTACTTTAGAAGGGGCTGAAGGGGTGGCTCGTTGGTTAAGAACACTTGCTCTTGCATAGGACTTGACTTTGGTTCCCAGAACCCACATCAGGTGGCTCACAACTCCAGTTCCAGTCGAACCAATGTCTCTGGCTTCTGAGAACATCTGAACTTGCATGCAAACACACACTCTTTTTCTCTCACACACACATATACACATAATTTAAAAAAAGAATAACTGGCCAAAATTAGTTGGCAGTGTATTTTGGTACAATCTAGCTATGGTGTAAAACAATCTAAATAACAGTTTTTAATCCAGAGATGTGAATGACTCCTCTTAATAGAGCTATTTATTGTGGGATTTGTTTGTTTTGTTTGGGAGGTGGTTTGTTTCGGTTTTGAGATATAAACTCACTCTGTAACCCTGAGTGATCTGGCACTCATATCCACCTGCCACTTTTTCAAAGTGCTGTGATTAAAGGTATGAGCTACCACATGGCTGGCTGGTTTGCTTTTGGATTAGGCCTCACTGTAGCACATGCTAGCCTTAAACTCAGGATCTTCTAAGTCTCCACACTGGGTTTCATTGCATTTATTTATTTACTTATTTATTTACTTATTTGCTTATTTAGTTGTTTATTTATTTGGTTTTTCGAGACAGAGTTTTTCTGTGTAGTTTTGATGCCTGTCCTGGATCTCACTCTGTAGACCAGGCTGGCCTCAAACTCACAGAGATCCACCTGCCTGTGCCTCCCAAGTGCTGGGATTAAAGGTGTGCACCATCGCCGCCTGGCTTTTTTTTTTTTTAACTAATTTTATTTATTTTTTATATTTTTTATTTTATATAAGAGATTTTCTAGTCATGTTATATATCAGCCATGGATTCCCCTGTCCTCCCTCCTCCCACCCCCAAGCCTTCCCCCCCAATCCACCCCCTATTCCCACCTCATCCAAGGCAAGGTCTCCCCTGGGGAGTCAGCAGAATGCATCAGTATTTTGCCTGCATATATGTCTGTAGGAGGGTGTCGGATCCTCTGGAACTGGAGTTACAGATAGTTATAAGCTGCCATGTAGTTGCTGGGAATGAACCTGGGTCCTCTGGAAGAGCAGCCTCTCAACCACTGAGCCATCTCTCCAGCACTGCTTTCATTACTTTTAACTTCCCTTTTTCTATTAAAAGATTTTCTTTCGTTTGGAAGGAAATTATTATTATTTTTTTAATTAAGAGAATTTGTTTAAAATGAAATACTCCAAAATTAAAAAAACAAAGGAACAAAAATATTAGAGTTTATACCCTGGTTTAGGTCTTGAAATAATTTTAGATTAATGGAACAGTTTTAATCTTAGTACAGAAAACTCCCCCATGTCTTTAACATAGCTTCCATTAAGACTAGAGAAATTAACCAGATCTGTAGCAGATCTAAACTGTTCAGGAGTGCCTTGTTCTAGTTATTAGAATACTATACTTACAAAGATTATGGTACTAGATTTCTTTTTTACTACTGAACTGTAGCTGGTTTTAGGACTTGGTAGCACACCTAGAAGGTAAATGCATGTGTGCTAAAGCATGTATATACACACCACCATATTCATTTAGCTCATGAATTGACAATGTCCATATACATTTGCTGAGAGAATAGCTCATTCTGATACCTGGGGAAGAACCTGGAAGGAAATTCTTACAAACACAGTTTAGAAAGGAGTGACAGATCAGTGAAAGTTGTGAAACAAAATAGGGGTGTACATAATGGATGTTTCTAAGCTATTTCATAAATAGAATGTACTTTGAGTTTTATGTGAACTTTTTGGATTTTGCATACATACACTTTTTACTATAGAATTTACTGAAAGTGGTGTTCCTGTTGAAAGCTATGAAGGCAGTGGAACTTATTACCTTTCTATGTCAACATAAAAAGCTAAATAACAACTTTTCCTCCTCAGAAATGATGACCGAGAAATTTTACTAGAGTGTCAGAAAAGAATGCCATCCCTGAAAACATTTACATATTTAGCTGTCAAGCTGAATAAAAATCCAAATCAGGTAATTACTCAGATTTTACATTTTTATTAGCTCAGAGATGTTGCTCCCAGACTTACTTAGATTTATTATTTTACTTAACTTTCTTAGTTTTGTGCTGGGGATTAAACCCAGCCACATGCATGCTGGGCAAGAACTCTACCGTTGGTCTATATTCCCAGCCCCAAATTAAATTTTCAACCTATCAAAACACAAAGATATTTATTGGCTAACTTGTTTAAATATATTGCTTCCTGTAGTACTGTTAAGTTTGATGATTGTATAAGAAATGACAGAAATGATCCAGATCCCCCCTTTATCTACATACATTTTTTTTTTCCCAAGGAACTAGATGGTAATGCTTGAGAATAATTGAGAATTAAAGCAAAGGTGTGAGTGAGACAGAGAGAGAGAGGGAGAGGGAGAGAGGGGGGAGAGAGAGAGAGAGAGAGAGAGAGAGAGAGAGAGAGAGGAGGGGAGGGGAGGGGAGGGGGGGAGGGGAGGGGAGGGGAGGGGGGAGGGGAGGGGAGGGGGGGAGGGGAGGGGAGGGGAGGAGACGAGACGAGACGAGACGAGACGAGACGAGACGAGACTGACTCTGACTGGGAGACTTGACTAGCCCAGTCTTAAATTTACTGTGGAGCCAAGGATGACCTTGAATTTTAGATCCTCCTGCCTCCACCTCAAGATTCCAGGGATTATAGGCATGTGCCACCATGCCTAGTCTGTGTAGTGCTGAGGATTGAACTCCAGTCTTGTACATGCTAGGCAGCATTCTCTCTCCCCAGGCCTGAAGATGTTTTATTTTTCTAAACATTATTTGTCTATTATTTACAATAATTTTACTGTTTATATATGTTTTATGAAAGTATTCATCAAAGCTTTAAAAAATGGATATATTTGTAATTATTTTTAATTTTTCAGGTTTTAGAGAGGTTCCAGCAGCTGAAGAAGCTCTTTGAGAAGTCAAAATGCAGGTAGTAGTAGGTCCATCACAGGAAGTTAATGCTGTAAGTGCTAGATCTTGTCCTTGTGCATGTCACAACCTTAGTCACTGGAGGAGATCTGAGTGTGGATGTGGAAATGATTAATGTCTCCTTACCTGCAGGCTGTTGTAGTGTCACCAGTGACGGCCAGATCAGTATGACTGGTTCCTTAGCTTAGTGGTTGTGGATAAGTCATTAATTGCTGAAATCCATTAATAAAATGTGTTTTAATTAATGAGTTATCAGTATTGCTGGGGATCAAACTCAATGCCTTGTGCTTACCAGGCAACTATTCTACCACTAAGCTACACCCCAGCCTAAAACATTTTCCTGTAGATGAAGAATAAAACATATAGCAATGTTTCATAACCACTGAATGTATTATGTAATCTGGTTTCTCCCTCTCTGACTATCTGTCTGTCTGTCTGTCTGTCTAAGACAGGTCTCACTATGTAGGGCCATCTGTCCTGGGTGTAGATGTGCAGACCAGCCTGGCCTTGAGCACAAAGATCTGCCTGCCTGCCTCTGCCCCCTGAGTTGGGGATTATAGTGTGCCACCATGCCTAGCCTCACTTTTTTTTCTTTTTAATGTATTTGGATATTTTGCCTGCATGTATGTATGTGTATCATGTGTGTGCCTGGTGCCTCAGGAGGCCAGAAGAGGGTGTTAGATCCTCTGGAGTTGTGGTTCTAGGAATTCAATCTGCATCTTCTAAAAGAGCAGCGAAAATTTTTTCTTTTTGAGACAGGGTTTCTCTTTGTAATCCTGGCTGTCCTAGAACTCACTGTGTAGACCAGGCTGGCCTGCATCTCACAGCAGTTCTTCTGGCTATACCTCTGGAGAGCTGGGATTAAAGGTGTACACCACCACACCTGACCTAGCAAAAACTCTTAACCACTGAGCCATCTCGCCGAAGCTCTTAGCCTCACTTTTTTTTTTTTTAAATCTTGAAAATGTGTTCACAGATATAAATCTGTTGTCATCTAAATACATGACAAGATTGACTTTAGTAAAAATTTTACTGTTTGAAGTCATGTTTCCTCAGCTTCTTCAGTTTTAGCTGTTTTATGTGGGTTGATAAAGCAATATTTACATTATACACAAATTTTTTTCTGCAGCACCTTAGCCAATTAAGTATTTTGTGTTTTTTTAAAAGATTCATTTTATCTTTATGTGTATGCTTGTGTGTCCGTGTTTGTGTTTGTACATGAGTGCCAGTGTCCTTGGAGGCCAGAAGTGTCGTAATCCCCTGGAGTTGGAATTATAGGTGGTTGGTTGTAAGCCACCCAGTGTGAGTGCTAGGAAATGAACTTGAGTCCTCTGCAAGAGAGCAGTAAATGCTCTTAACTGGTGAGCCATCTCTCCAGTTCCTGTATTTTAGATTTTTATGGAAGGAAAAAATATTACAGTATTTAATGTATCATTGTTTTTTTCAGTTTGCTTCTCATCAAAATTAATCGAATGCAAACATCAAATTTTAAAGCTAGACATGGTGGTACATCCCTGTGATTCTAGCACTTGCGAACCTGAGATAGGAAGATCAGTTCAAGTTTGAGGCCACCTAGCTACATAGTAAGTTCAAGGGCAGCTTGGGCTATAGTGTAAGATGGTCTCAAAAGCACCTCAAACAAAATCCAATTTTGAATTACGCTTGAATTAAATCTAAATGGAAATCATATTGGGTGCTGTTAAGAGGGCTCACTAGGTAAAGGCCCTTGCTGCCAAGCCTGATGACCAGAGCCTGATACGTGTGCTATGGAATACATGCCCCACCTCCTCCTCCTCCTCCTGCACAATAAATAAATGTAAAATTTTAAGAAAGAAGCCATATTTGAATATAGATCTTATGTGAAGGGCTTAAATATTTTTGAGTTATCAGTCTATTTCTAGCCCATTATTTTTTAGTTTGAATCATTGGTTTCTAACCCCTACTATGTCTGATCTTCTAATATCCATGTTCTTGGAAAGCAGTTGATTTGCTAGTGCGATCTTCTAAAGAAACTTAATAGTTTATTATGAAATTAAATTTCTGTTTGTATAGTTTACAATACAAGACTTAATGATAGACAATTTGGAGGACTAACTTATTCTAAAGAACTTTTAAAGTGTAGTATAAGGTATGCAATGGCATTGCTGTCTTTAAGAAATTAACCTCGGCTGGGAATGTAACACACATCTTTAATGATAGCACTCAGGATCTTTTGAGTTCCAGGCCAGCCAGAATTGCATGACACCCTATCTAAAAAAATTAATTAATTTTAAAAAAGGAGAAAAGAACTTCATGTGGTAGCACATGCCTGCAGTCCCAACACTTAGGGAAGAGACAGGAAGGTTAGGAGTTCAAGGATAGGTATACCAAGTTTGAGGCTAACCTGTCTCCAAAAAAGTTTAAAAAAAAAAAGAGCCTGTTTAATATTCTTTGAAAATATGATTCCTATTCTCTGTGAAGAGAATGTAAATTTGTGGAATGATTAACTTCAGGGGACAGGCAGGCAGGTCTAATACTCCAGCACTCAGAAGTTAGAGGCAGTAGGATTGCTACAAGTTTGAGCCCAGCCTAGTTTATGTGGTGAGTTCCAGGCCAACCTAGGCCGGAACCCTGTCTCAAAAAGGAAAAAAAATTAGTTCCTCCCTGACCAGCATAATAGGACATATTGTGGGTTGTGGGTCATTTCATTCCATTTTCGTGGTTTTAACTGATTTTCCCCCTGCACTCCAACTCTTATAACTTCGTTAAATTCTTGGGAGCAAAAACCAGTATATTAGTAATTAGCAAATTGACTGTGTATAAACTATTTTTTTTTAACCCCAACATTTATTATAAAAATGGGCATATGGGGCTAGAGAGATGGCTCAGCAGTTGAGAGCACTGGCTGCCCTTCCAGGGGACCCAGGTTCAATTCCCAGCACCCACATGACAGCTCACAACTGTCTACAACACCAGTTCCCAGGGATCTGACACCTTCACACCAATGAACATAAAATAACATTAAAATAAATTATTTAAGAAAATGGGCATATCAGAAACCCCCTGTGCATAGTGATGCATGCCTTTAATCCCAGCAATTGAAGGCAGAGGCAGGTGTATCTCTGTGAGTGTGAAGCCAGTCTGGTCTACCGAGCGAGTTCCAGGACAGCCAGGGCTACACAGAGAAACCCAGTTTTGAAAAACAAAATAATCCAATTATAATGTCAGTATTTTCTTCCATTACAGATGAGTTGCTGGATTTCACGGCGTTTCATTGATATTTCTTCTACACAGAAGCTTTGATTCCTCGTGTTTTAAATGAGGAACTAGGTGAAGGTTTTGTCTCAATTTTGATGACTAGATGATCATCTACATTTTTTTACTTACCTGGTCATCGTGATTGGACTTACTCAGATCAACAGTCTGATTCACTTACCTGTTAATGGTCAAAATATTTATTTTTAATCATTTAAAGTTGTTATCAAAATTAAAGGATAAAAGCAACAGGGATATAATACTGAAACCTTAATTTTGATATTGGATGAAATAACTTCTTCAGATTTTAAAAAATAATTTTGTAGCATTTTAAATGTAATGACTATTCACCTTTCTATTCATTTTTGTTTTTATAATTGCCTCTCATTTTGGAAAATTGTGAAATAATTTAAATAGTATATTTGTATATATGTATAATTATTATGTTGTAAAATACTAGAGTGTATGTGTCTGTGTGTATGTATGCACATAAATGGCTTTGCTAGCCAAGGATTTTTTTATCTGTATAAAACACTTTGTATAAACTTTGCTTTCAGTAACAGTCATATATAATAAAAACATGTAAAGTCTTGTTTTATTTTTTATTAGAATGCTTCTTTTATTGTGTTTAGATAATTCCTAAATAGATAATATTCCAAGGGAGATGGGGAACTATTTGAAGTGTTTTAGGAGGAGAGTATAACTGGTTCATTTACTGTGGGCAGGCTCATTAAATTTTGTTGCTATTGCCTGCTTTCTCACGTCATATATTGATACAGTTAACCCTGCCTCTCCTGCAGATGTCTTCACAAATACAATTCAGTCAACACAACAAGTGTCAATTTAGAAAAACTGATGTAAGCATTGTTTCATCCTGGATGCCTCCTTCTAGTCTCATCAAAATGGTGGGTAATAATAGTCCCTAGACTCCAAAATGGTGCCTTTCCCATTGCTCTTCCTGCTAAAATGTCCAAAGGGGGAAGTCCTAACTTAAAAGATTCTGCGGTAGATAAGAAACTTGAGGAATGAACTGGTTTTGTAGCGTGAGAGCTTGGCCCCTTCTCTGAATATCCAACATAAATTAGAGGTGGCTGCAGGTCATCCTCCAATGCTTGCCATTCCCTACCACCAGCCAGGTAAATGAATTCCTGAAGGAAAATGATGACAAAGAGATGGTACTGGTTCAAAAGGAAATAACACAGCAGACTGAAGAAGACCTTTGGAATTTAAATGGCCAATAAATATTAAAAGGAGAGACTTTGAGGTAAGAAGGATAAACAGGATAATGCTACATTTAAAATATTTAAAAGATGGGGGCTGGAGAGATGACTTGAGGGTTAAAAGCATGTACTTACTTGTCTTAGGGTTACTATTATATTGGTCAAACACCATGACCAGAGCAAATTGGGGAGGAAAGGGTTATTTCACTAACTTCCATGGAACTGTTCATCATCAAAAGCAGTTAGGGCAGGAGCTCAAACTGTAGGCAGGAGCTGATGAAGGCCATTTACTGGCTTGCTCATGTCTTGCACAGTCTGCTTTGGGCTGGGACCACCATAATAGGCTAAGCCCTCCAATATCAATCACTAACTAAAAAAAGGCCCTACAGGTTTACTGACAGCTGATCATAATAGAGGTAAAGTCTCAATTGAGATCCCTTCCTCTTGGATACTTTATCAGGTTTCAAATTGGGACACTGCTCTAGCAGAGGACTCAGTTATGGGTTCTAGCACTTATATAGCTGCTCATGAGCTGGGTGGTGGTGCACACTTTTAATCCCAGAACGCAGGAGGCAGTGGCAGACAGATCTCTGCCTCCCAAGTGCTGGGATTAAAGGCGTGCGCCACCACTGCCTGGCAATGGACACTTTTAATCCTAGCATTTGGGAGGCAGAGGCAGGTGGATCTCTAAATTTAAGCCCAGTCTGGTGTACATATCAAGTGCCAGGATACCTAGGGATATATACTAAGTTCCTGTCTCGAAAAAAATAAGGTTCCAGACATGGTTAAGTGGTCAAGAGTACTTTGAGTGATCCCTGTGTGCTGAAAGGAACTTGGATCCTCTGAAAGAGCAGCAAGTGCTCTTCACCACTGATTAATTTCCCAGCCCCCCAAATAAATTTTAAAAAAGTTTAAAGAATGAGTATGTTACCGGGCAGTGGTGGCGCACACCTTTAATCCCAGCACTTGGGAGGCAGAGGCAGGTGGATCTCTGTGAGTTTGAGGCCAGCCTGAGCTACAGAGTGAGTTCCAGGAAAGGCTCCAAAGCCACACAGAAGCTGTCTCAAAAAAGAAAAAAAAAAAAAAAAGAAAAAAAAATAGACTTACATGGTACCAAATGAGAGATAGAATACATCTAGACAGATGCTGAAACTTGTAAATATTAAGACTGTAAGAAATAGCCGTTTTTCAAGACAAAGTTTCTCTGTGTAACAGCCCTGGCTGCCCTGGAACTAGCTCTGTAGACCATACTGCCCTTGAATTCACAAAAATCCACCTGCCTCTGCCTAGAGAGTGCTGGAATTAATGGAATGTGCCACCACTACCCTGCTAAAAAATTGTAAAGTACTAGAATAAATTTGTATCTATTTAAGTTCTTTTTGGGTTTCAAAAATTGAAATTAGGTTGTCAGAATTGGGGGAAAAGCACCTTTTATCTGCTGAGCCATCGTAACAGTTCTACCTCCCTTAAAAAAGGCATGTGATAAAGGTGACAACAATATACATCAGTTGTACCAAAAAGCTCCCCACACAAACCAAAAAAAAAAACAAAAAAACAAAAAACCCACAAAAATCAAACAAAACCTCCTGAAAGAATTTTAAAAAATGCTTATAAAGGAGTATATAAATAAAATGTTATGTACCTCCATGCTATAATGCTTATTAGGTATTTTAAATGGTGTACTTCTTAATCCATTAATATGTAAACATATAAAATTAAATGAAGACATATTTTTTGAAGAAAAGAAGGCAGTGGCATATATTTGACTGCACCGTAAGAAAGGCATGTGTGTTTGTGTCTGTGTGATGGATGCATTTGGCATAGGAAGGCGTCTCAGACCTCGGTGTGTACCACCGTTGGGCTTTATGTAGTTTCTCCTCTTTACATTTTATATTTGTTCTCATGTTTTTACATATTGTGTGGAATCTTAACAAAAGCACAAAAATTACCTTCATTTTAATGGGAAAAGTTATATACACACTTTGTGATTTATGTTTTAGAAGATGTTTGAGAATAATTTAAGGATAACAAGGTTTAATACTATGTGCCTATATGTATGATTGTATTCTAATGACATTAAATATTAAAAAAAAAAAAAAGAGCTAGGCATTGGTGGTCCACGCCTTTAATCCCACCATTCAGGCAGAGACGGGAGACTCAAGGCCAGCCTGGTCTAAAGAGAGAGTTCCAGGACAGCCAGGGATACACAGAGAAACTGTCTCGAAAACTGTGTGTGTGTGTGTGTGTGTGTGTGTGTGTGTGCCAGAGAGGCCAGAAGAGGTCATTGGATTCCCTGGAGAAGGAGTTACAGATGGTTGTAAGCTATCCTATGTTGGTGCTGGGCTTCTTTACTGTAAATGCCCTTTTGAGATGACATTTTGTTTGACATTTGTTTAGCTTGTTCATGACATTCATATTAATAGTTAAATTCTGTGTACTCTACATGATTTGTTCCTGAATCATCATCATTATCGAGTGTGAAGGCCCACATATGCCATGGCGTACAAGTGGAAGTCACAATTCAACTCTGTGGAGTTGGTTCTTCCACTGTGACTTGGGTTCGGTAGAACAAACTCAGGTCATCAGCCACAAGAGCTTTTTCTCACTAAGCCATCCCTTCCCTCTGGCCCCTATTTGCTCTCTTCCTCCTCCCCACCCCCCGCCCGCCCTTGATTTTTTTGAGACAAGGTTTCTCTATGTAACAGCCCTGGCTGTCCAAGAATTCACTCTGTAGACCAGGCTGGCCTCGAACTCAAGAGATCCGCCTGCCTCTGCTTCCTGAGTGCAGCGACTAAAGGCGTGCACCGCAGTGGCCGGCTATTTCCAGTATTTGTAAGAATGCAGCTGAGCGGTAGTGGTGCACTCCTTTAATTCCAGCATTTAGGAAGAAGGAGACTGGCAGATTTCTGTGGATTCGAGGCCAGCCTGACCTACAGAGCGAGTTCCAGGATACAGAGAAACCCTGTCTCGAAAAATAAAAAACAACCAAAAAGGACTGCGTCACGGGCTGTTCTCTCACAATAATGCACTTTTCTGCGGGCGACAATCTTGGACAACGAATCTGCTTATCGTTCACATCTGATCTGTGCTGATACAGAGTTAGTCACCGTGCGCTTAGGTCTCACGCCCCTGAAGCTCCTCCCTTGGGAAAATCTGTTTCTGTCGGGTCAGGCACTGAAAAAAATCACGTCTATCAGTTATCCTGCCAGCCTAAAAGCCACTTCCGCCTCCCTTCCTACTAGCCGTGGCGCGGCAGTGACGCACTTCCGCCGAGGTGGGCGTAGCAGTAGTAGCGCCGCCGCAGTGGCCGCCGCTGGTTGATGACGTTTGTGGAGTCCTTCACCACGTGTGCGCCCGCTAGCCGGCTTTAAGTGGCTTTCCTTGCCTTGGTACCTGTTCGGCGGCGACCCCGCGGCCCCGTGGGCGCGGCCGGAGACCATGGAGCACCTCTCCGTGGAGCTGGTGGCCGGGCCGCTGAGGCTAATCGCCAACAAGAACGAGAAGAGCCGCGGCGAGCTGAACAGGTTCCTCACCAAGCCGGTGAGCATGGGTGAAGGGAGGCGGGCCCGGGCTGGTGAGCCCCGAGTCCCGAGAAAGGGCCTTTGTTTTTCGGGGTCAGCTTCCATTCCCTCGCCCCCTGCCCAGCGCTCAGACTGTGGTGGAGAGCTTGTCCCTCCGAAAGGAAGATAGTTGGTTTTTCTGCGAGGCTGCTTCTCTGTCCCTCAGACATGTGCATTGCCTAAGCCGCCCCTTACCTTTCCCCACCCCTGGTTTGCTTGCAAGCGTGTTTTTCTTTTTGACTTTGTCCCTTCTGTTTGGTACATTGACGGGCATCGGTAGCATTTCTTCAAGGCACAAGTCTCAGTGTAGCACTGAGACAGATAAATCTGGTTTCATCATCAAGGGAGTTTGCATCTACTTCGGAGATAGTTCATAAGCACACAAACAACTGAAGGTCAAAACAGGACAGCTAACTTTGGGAATTGGAAGGTGAAAAGATTCCCCCCCCCCCCATGGGTCTTGGGTTTTCAAGAGCCTTGCCTTCTTGACTACTGCCTGAGTTGAGCATCCTTACCAGGCAACTCTTCATTTGGCCTTTTAATTTTCTTTTTATGTTTCCCTACTTGCTCTGTGTGTAAGCTTGAGACTAGAAAAATGTGCTTTTGATTTTGTAAAACTCATTCGGTTGCGAATGCATTAGGTACATATACACTCCGTTGTTTAGTAATCAACAGCAGTAGATCGGATCCAATGCTTCTCTTCTGTGGGTCTCGACCCTGGAGTCCAACGACCCTTTCACAGGGTCATTTGAATTTCATTTCACAGGCCATTGGATAACACAGATATTTACATTACGCTTCATAACAATAGCAAAATTACAGTTATGAAGTAGCAATGAAAATAATTTTATGGTTGAGGGTCACCACAACATGAGGAATTGTATTAAAGGGTTGCAACATTAGGAAGGTTGAGAACCACTGGCTTAGAGTAAAGAACCTGAATCATTCGGAGCAGAATAGAATTCGCCTGAGAAAATTCTGAGCGTTTTTTCTGGGGAGGTTGAATCTATGTTCTACTACTGAATTATACCCTTAACTAAAAGGCATTTTATTTGATTGTTTTTTTCTTTAGAGACAGGGTCTCTTATGTACCTCTGGCTGTCCTGGAACTCTGTGTGTAAACCAGACTGGCCTTGAACTCACAGAGATCCATAGAATGCTGGGATTCCAGACATGTACCACCAGCCAGGATCAAAAGGCATTTCTGATAATGGATGTGAAAAACCAAACTTGTGGCATTTGTCTCCTGGCTTTCTGGCCTGTGGTTTTCCTAGCAAAATTGCTGTGGGTGGACTCAGCATAAGGCAGTCAAGAGGAAGAAAATTGTTTTTGGTGGGTTGAGTAAAAGGAGAAAATTGGTTTAGATGAGCTGACCTTGTGAAAGGCTTTAGTATTATGTCTTGTATTTGGAGTGTACATTCTGGATCTAGAGGTCTTACAATGGGAGAGCATTTGCTTAGCATACTGGAGACCCTGGAGTCAACTCTTAGCACCTAAGGGGATTGATTCATGCTTATGTTTTGGGAGTGGGGTTGAAAATGATTTGTATTCTTTTTTTGGCTAAGATTTTAGGAAGACTAACACACAAATATAGGAATCACTCAAGGCAAATTCTGAAAGTAATACAGAAATACCACAGAAGTTCCCTGGACTTAAGGAGTTTGGGATAAAATTCCTGATCTCTTCTCCCTGATTTATGTTTTGAATTCTAGCCCGTCTCAGGAATCTTTCTGTTTTGGATAATGTCTTAAATATTTTCCCTGAGTGTTGGTTACATTTCCGTTTCAGTTCTTTTTGTTTTAAATTTGAGGCTGACTCTTCCTGTGTAGGTTTGATAGCCTCAGTGCTGAGAGTACAGATGCATACTACCATGTTCACATAGACCCCCTAGTTTGGAAGCGAAAACGCTTCGTTAGACAGTAATATACAAAGATGTGAAAATTCCGACTCACAATGGAATTTGAGAATTGAACAAATTTTTAAAGATTGTTTTCTTTTTTTAAAATCCCTCTTAACCGGTGACTGTATCCTAATTCCAAGAACTAGGTGCCAACTGTTAGTGGGTGAGTGGGTGGGGTCATTCTGGGGATTGAATACAGGGCCTCACTGTACCACTGTACCACTGAGTCTACTTCCCACCCTCATTCTTTATATATGCTTAGTATCTATTTTGTTTGTTTTTTGAGACAGCATCCCATGCTGGGCCTATAACTTTCTATATAGACTAGCCTACTCACAGGTATAACTGCCTCTGGCTACTTAGTCCTGGGATTAAAGGTATGTGCCACCCTGCCTGGCCTTGGTATTATTTACTTTTGAGACAAGTTTCAAAAACCTTGAAGTCCAGGCTGGCCTCCATCTCAACATATATCTGATGATGGCCTTGAATTCCTTATTCTTCTGCCTCGAGTCTCTAAACACTGATTACAGGTGTGTGTTGCTATGGTGGGCTCATTTTCAAGGTCTGTATCTATTTTTTTTTCACTGCAACTATGATTCCTCCTTCACTTCGATCACTGTCTGTATTTACATTTATGGGGAGCAGAGTGTTTAACACCAAGCATAGGCACTGGGACATAGCATAGCTGAAGATTATTTATTTACTTACTTAATCAATCTAGTTATTTATTTGTTTGTTTTAGGGGGGCAGAGTTACTCTGTGTAACATCCCAGGCTGACTTTGAACTCACAGAAATCTGCTTCTGCCTCCTTTTATCCCTGAGTGCTGCAATTAAAAATGTGGGCCACCACCACCTGGCTTTGCCTGGCTATTTTTATTAATTTTTAAAAGTGTGGGGTGTGTGAGACCATGCATGTGTGTATCTGCCTGCCTGATAATTACAGGTAAACATGGAGGTAAGAAGAGGGCATCTGATTGCCTAGAGCAGTGGTTCTCAACATGTGGGTTGTGACCTCTTGGGGGTCAAACTACCCCTTCACAGGGGTCACCTGAGACCATCAGAAAGCACAGGTATTTACTCTGCAATTCATAACAGTAGCAAAATAACAGTTATGAAGTAGCAACAAAAAATAATATTATGGTTGGGGGTCACTACATGAAGAACTGTATTAAAGGGTGGAAGCATTAGGAAGGTTGAGAACCACTGCTCTAGAGCCCTGATTACAGGTAGGTGATTGTGAGCTGCCTGATGTGGGAACTGGGACCCAAACCTTGGTCCTCTGGAAGGGCAGTGTATGCACTTAACTCTCTGTCCACATTATTTCTCTCTCTCTCTCTCTCTCTCTCTCTCTCTCTCTCTCTCTCTCTCTCTCTCTCTCTCTCTGTGTATGTGTGTGTAATGTATTTTATTTTATGCTCGTTAGTGCATGTAATGTATGTGCTTCATGTGCTTGCCTGGTGCCTGCAAATCTCAAAGAGGGCATTGGATCCCCTGGAAATGGAGTTAAAGGTGGTTGAGAGCTGCCCTGTGGTTGCTAGGAATGGAACCTGGGTCCTCTGCAAGGGCTCTTAACTGCTGAGCTAGCTCTCTAGCCCTCTCCATTTTCTTTTACTTAATTGCATTTGTACTCCTCTGCAAGTCACTTAATGTCAATCTCTGTTTCTTGATTAAATATGTATGGTGGCTTTAAAATAGAGTAGTTGTAGGTAGTAATTGTAGAGCAAGAACTCTGGGCTGGTGATGTAGGTGAGTGAGTCTGTCCCTGCCTGGTATGTATCAGGCTTGATCCCCAGGACTGCCACAGCGAAACAACACAACTTTCAGCAGTATCAATAACTCCTCTGGCCTATGCTCTGTGATGGGAGTTTTCTGAGCTTCTGCTAGCTTTGTCAACCTTAGCTTTTGTTTATTTTGGAGATTTGGTGTCAGCTTTTTGGCCTCAAACCTTTTCTTTTCCTTAGTTTCTTTTTTTTCTTTTTCTTTTTTCTTTTTTTTCTTTTTTTTTCTTTTTTTGGTTTTTCGAGACAGGGTTTCTTTGTGTAGCTTTGCGCCTTTTCCTGGAATTCACTTGGTAGCCCAGGCTGGCCTTGAACTCACAGAGATCCGCCTGGCTCTGCCTCCCAAGTGCTGGGATTAAAGGCGTGCGCCACCACCGCCCGGCTCTTTTTCTTTAGTTTCTAATCTGTAAAATGTCTCCAGTTTATGGGCTGCTATGAAGGAGAAAATACCTGGAGGATTATAAATGCTATGGATAAAGTTTGTGGTAACTGCTATACATAAGGCTACTCTGACTAGAAAATACAGGTGAGGAATTTTACCCGAAGTGCCTGACACTGAGTGCTCAACAAACAACTGTAGTAATTATTATTTTAATATTTAATTTCATATTTATATTAAATTATTAATATAAATTCTTTAATATTTTGGGCTGTAACCCAGGTCTTCACTATGCTAGGCAACCTCTCTGCCATTGAACTACTCTAGCCCTAATTTATTACTATCCTTATTTGCAGTAATAGTAGTTTTTAGACATCCTGCTGTGTTTTCCAGACTAGATTTGAAACACCACCCCGACCCACCCCTAGTCCTCAGACCCCATAGTACCTGTGGCTACAAACTTGTTTCACCAAATTTGTCTATATTTTCCTTTTTATTGTTTGTTCGTTTAATTTCTTTTGATGCTGCAGTAGAATCCAGAACGTTGCACATGTTGAGCAGTTTGGTGTATGATCACAGGTTGACAGGCTCCAGTCCCCTGCTGCTGTCACTGTATCATCCCTTCTTGCATTTATCTTAGAATGCTTGTCTTTCCTCTCTTTTGCTGTGGTTAGTGTGGCAAAAGCTAAAACTTGGCGTTTATGGAAGAGAAGAGAAATGCACGCAGAGATACACAGACTGGGTTCTTTTCATGTGGAAAAGAGAACAACTTTATTTTGCAGTTTGGTGTATTTACGGAGCAGAGCAAGTTACTGGGAGCATCAGGCCTTTTCTAGAGCTTTAGAGGTCATAAGGGCTCAGAGCTACCTAATGAACATACTTCCCCAGAAGGCACACCTGAAGATGGTTTTCCTTCTGGCTATCAGGTTGCCTTGCTTATGAGCATGTGGAATGTGAATGCCAAGGGAAGAAGTAACCAAGTCACTGGCTGCCCTTGAAAGCTTACAGGCCTGAATAGCCATATTCTTTCAGTTGACTTCTGTTTGTTCTGGAAGACTGCTCTTTTGCAGTTGCCTTCACTAGGAACTCTAGAAAGAGTTGTTTCCTTTTTTTCACCACCCCTTTGTTTCAGTAGACTAGCAGTTGTGAACACCTTTAGAAGGACCAGCTTGAGTCGGGCGGTGGTGGCACACGCCTTCAATCCCAGCACTCGGGAGGCAGAGCCAGGCAGATCTCTGTGAGTTTGAGGCCAGCCTGGGCTACCGAGTGAGTTCCAGGAAAGGTGCAAAGCTGCACAGAGAAACCCTGTCTCGGGGAGAAAAAAAAAAAAAGAAGGAGCAGCTTGTAGATGGAGTGGGCAGGGAGCACCAACTCACAAAAAACAACATGGAGACTTACTGTTAATTATGAAAGCTCAGCCTATAGCTTAGGCTTGTCTCACTCGCTCTTATAACTTAAATTGACCCATTTATATTATCTGTGTTTTGCTTCATTGCTTTTTACCTCTCTTCCACCTTGCACCTCCTGTTTCCTCTCTGTCCTCTGGTATTAGGATAATGATCAAGTCCTGGCTAGAGTAGTCTGTGAGGCTGGACCATCTCAGCTAGCAGCCTTAAAGCTGTTCTGGATGTAGAACTCTGAGGAAACTGCAGCAGACACTCTGAGAGTTTTTATTGGTGTCTGGTCCCCTTGCTCTGAAAACATATCAACTTTCAAAGGTAATATACATATCTGCATTAACACATGTGTGGACTGTATGTCCCACCTAACCACTTCCTGCTTAGCTGTTGGCCATTCAGCTCTTTATTAAGCCAATCAGAAGGCATCTTGGCAAAGATACATTTTCACAGTGTACAAAAAGATTATTCCACAACAGTAGCTCTGGTGTCCAGTACCATGTCTTGCATTGAGGCATGTGATAACTACAGAGTGAGCAGATTAATCTACTTATAAATTGTGATATTCGAACAGTTTTATTGTAGAACACAGTTTTGAGAAACTTTCAGTGCTTCAAGCATAGGATGACATTCAGACTGTTTCTAATTCAGCTCCTTTGTAATAGTAACAGTTCCCTAGTGTACATGTGGAAAGAGAAGTCATTCTTCTTTTTTAAAGCAAGGTAGCCCTGACTGGCCTGGAACCAACTATGTAGACCAGGCTGACCTTGAACTCACAGAGATCTGCCTGCCTCTGCCGCTCAAGTGCCTCTTGAATACTTCACCATGTGCAGCTTTTTTTTTTTCTTAATACTTCAGGTTTATAGGGTATGTTAGAGTTCTTTTGCTCAAAATACTTATTTGATAAATGAAATTATAAGTAACTTAATTGGGATTAAAAAATCACAAAGGAAACTGACACACTTAACTCAGCTTTGAGAAGAGGTGAATTCAAACAGTGTACTAGTTTCATTTTATCTCAGTTCAAAAAATAGGCAAACCCACAAATAGGAAAAATGTTTCCCTTTCTTCCTGGGCTGCTTTTGGGAACTTGGATAAATCTGAATAATTATGCTAGTTGAATGAAAAAAAGAAATGAAATAAAAGGAGGCCATGCCTACCCCTAAAGTATGGAGAGAATTTTTATTGTAGAGATAAGGGAGAAGCATGCAGAGGGGAAGAGGCCAGGCTCAACAGAGTCAACCGGCAGACGAAACTGGACCATGAGAGGAGAGGGGAGGGAGAGCAAGAGAGGTGGCCCGGGTTAGCTGGCTGTGTAGCCACAAGACTAGCATGGCCCAAATGGCTGAGTTATATAGGGTCAGGCTGGGGAAGAGAAGTCCAGATCCTGGGAGGGAGAGGTTTGGGGAGGAGCCATAGGAACTGAGTGAGCCTTGTCCTAGGTTTGAGACTTAACACTAGTCGTTATAGCAAAGGAACTGAATTGGTTGCTAGATTTTGCTTTTTTTCTTGGTTTTTCAAGGCAGGGTTTCTCTGTGTGGCCCTGACAGTCCTGGAACTTACCCTGTAGACCCAGCCAGCCTTAAATTCAGAGATTTACCTGCCTGTGCCTCCAGTGCTGGGATTACAGTGTGCCACCATGCCCAACTGGTTACTAAGTTTTGATGAGAGCTTCTGAACCACTTTAAAAATGTCTTTTGTTCTATTTGATTATTTAATCTTACATTTAATGTGTGTGGACAATCTGTAGGGTGTTCTCTTCTTTCACCATGTGGGTTCTAGAGACTGAGCTCAAGTTGGCCACCTTGGTGGCAATCACCTTTACCTGCTGAGCCATCTCACTGGCCCAGTATTTGGTAGTTAACCAGTGTCTTGAGTATCCCTCAGACTAGTATGTCTTTTAACCACTTAAGTAAAGCCCACTTAAGCTTTGTGAAAGAAAAGTGAGAAAGCAGGAAGAGGTAGCCATGAGGCTGCCCCAGGGACTCTCACTTACAAAGAGACAGTTTCCCAAGAATGCAGGTACCTGGGTGTTGTGGTAGACTTGGGTTTGGAGGGTAAAACCTTGAACATTCAGTGCTTCATTGTCCCAGCAGCCAGGAAACAGGCTGGTGCACAAAAAGAGAAAGTTCGTTATGTGATTGTCCCGTGTTACTGCTACCGGTACACACTCACACTTACTCTAGCTGCCCCCTCTTTTCAGTTCTTGCATTTACACATTCAAGGTTTTTTTTTTTTGTTTGTTTTTTTTTTGGTTTTTTGAGACAGGGTTTCCCTGTGTAGCTTTGCGCCTTTCCTGGAACTCACTTGGTAGCCCAGGCTGGCCTTGAACTCACGGAGATCCGCCTGGCTCTGCCTCCCGAGTGCTGGGATTAAAGGCGTGCGCCACCACCGCCCGGCCACATTCAAGGTTTTAATAAAAACATTTTATTTTAGAAATATATTTATTGATTGAATGTTGTGTAGCCAAGAGTGATCTTGAACTTCTGATCTTCCTAACTTGCCTCCCAAATGCCAGGGTTACAGACATGAACCATCTTCCCCTATTAGATTAATGTGTTGGTGAGCAAATTCCCCAGGGCTTCATGAATGCTAGATAAGTACTCTTATCAGCCAAGCTAGTCCCCAGTCCTCAGTTTTGTTGTTTTGAGACTTACTATGTTGTCCATTCTGGCCTAGAGCTTCTGGGCTCAATCCATCCTCCTACCTTAGCCTTGTGGACAGCAGTAAGTGTAAGCATGTGCTGTTACTTAGCTTTCCATTTCCTTCTAGTTTTCTACTCTAACCCCCAACCCCACACACCTTACTACGTAGCCCAGGAAGTTTTGAACCTGCAGCCCTCATGCCTCAGCTCCCCAACTGTTGGGGATTACATGCATGTACCATTATGCTTGCCTTCATTACTTGAAATCTCATTAGGTAGTTTTATTCGTGGTAGGGAATTGAGAAAACTTAGGACAGCACCGGTTTAATGGTTCAACGTGTCTACCAAAGCTGGGGATGTGGCTCTGTAGTAGGGCCTTGATTCACTGCACTGTAAAACAAAACTTGAATTGGCCTCTCCTATTTTTCAGTGTGATGTCATTTGGAAACGGAGCCTTGCTGCCATAATGAAATCATCCTAGTTCCTTTTCTGTTGCCGTGATACCCTGACAAAAATAACACAACGGGGGAAACTTACTCTGGTTCACAATTGAAAAGTACTGTGCGTTGTGACTGGTAACTCAAGGCAACAGGAGCAGGAAGCTGCTGCTCAGTGTCCACAGTTGGGGTTCCAGAGGAGGAATGCTGCTACTTGCTTCTCTCCATTTCCACAGTCCACATCTGCCCAGGAGTGATCCTACCCCACTTAGTGACTCTTCCCACATCAGTTAACATAACCGAGGGAATCCCTCACTGACACTGAGAGGCTAACCTTGTAGAGAATCCCTCACAGATGTGTCCGAAGGTGTTCTTAGATGAGTCTATATTTGGTCAGTTTGACCATACTAACCATCCAACCATGCATCACAAAAGTAAAAATGAGATCAAAGGGCAGAGAGATGACCTTGGTGATTCCGACAGAGACTGAGAGTGGAGTGATGTAGCTGAAAGCCAAAGAACATGAAGGACTGATAGCCACTACCAGAAGCCATGAAGTGTCAAGGAAGGCTGATGCTCCTGTAAATGTTTCAGAGGGAATGTGTCTCTGCCAATACCTTGACTTCAGACTCCAGAAATAAATGCGGGCAGTACTGTTTGTTACTTTAAGCCAACCATTTATAATAGTGTTTTGGTAGTGCTAGAAGACTAGTTTAAATTTTTTATTTGTAAAAGTCTTTCTAAGGGGCTAGAGTTCAGTGATTAAGAACATTTATTTCTGCAAAGACCCATATGATAGCCAAGAACTGTCTATAACTCCAGTTCCAGAGAATCTGACCCTCTACTGGCCTTGATGGGTACCGGGCACATACAAGGTGTGCATATATATGTTCAGGCAGAGTACTCATCTACTTTAAATATAAATAAATAAATATTAAATTATTAATGTTTTCTTTTTAAGTCCCTCCAAGATCATTCTGAGACCACACAGTAGGATTTTGTGGTTTACTTCCTCAGACATCTCAAAGTGTGGTTGTTCATACTAATTTTGTTTTACTAATTTTAGGTTGGTTTATTTTCAGGAATTAATTTTATCTTCATTGTTTTTGGGAATTGAACCCAGAGCCCACTGCATGCTAGGTACTATCTCTGTAACTGAGCTGTATGCAAGCTACACCCGGACCCTACTTACTCTTGTAGAATATTTGTTTACACTGTAAAGATGTGTCTCTGCCTAAGGTGCCTTCTGATTGGTTTAATAAAAAGCTGAGTGGCCGATAGCTAGACAGGAGAGAATAGGTAGGACTTCTGGAGAGAGAGAGGATTCTGTGAAGAAGAGAGGCAGGGACTCACCAGCGAGATGCAGACCAAGTCGGACATACAGAGTGGAGGAGTAAAAAAAAAAGCCACATGGTAAAACATAGATTAATAGAAGCAGGCTAATTTATTTTATAAGAGATCGTTGGGGGCAAGCCTAAGTTAAAGGCCAAGCTTTCATAATTAATAACAAGTGTCTCTGTTGTTATTTGGGGGCTGGTGATCCAAAGACCGTCCGATGGATAGCTTGCCACACCTCACTTTCATGTGTGTCCTTTCTTAGAGGGGTGTTGCATCGTGCCCGGAAGTAATCATAGAATTATGTTTTCATTTCTGAAGAGCAAAGGAGATAGGAACACTGGGTTTTATATTCCCTGGACAGTGTTGAGACCCTGCAACATTTACTGTTGAGTAAAGTTGCATATCATTTAAAATGGAATCCCAAATATTAGTTTTCTAAAATGTCTGTAACCTCAGTGGACTAGAACTCCCAGTAACAAACTCTAATCTTTTATTGTAACAGAACCATACTTTTATTATGAACTCACTTAAGAAATTTAGAAACTAGTGTTTTGATTCTAAGCTAGATCTCCGATCCTTCCAGTACTAAATAATATTGTTTACATAGACATTTGTCTTGCTTTTCACTCAGGTTTGGACACCTCAAGATCGCCAGTGTATCCTGAATTCCTTGGCACAGTTGCTCCTGGATAAGGACTATACCCTTTTGCTTGGTCGCCAGTTGCGCCCTATCCTTTTGGATTTGCTGGAAAGAAATGCTGAAGCCATTAAAACTGGAGGCCAAGTTAACCATGATCTACATGAACGTCTCAGTGTGTCAATGAGCAAACTCATTGGTAACCATCCTGACGTTCTTCCGTGAGTAGCAGTTTGATTCATATTTCTCTGTGAGGTGATAACCTCTTCTCTCAAGTCTGGTGGGATGGCCCTTGCTGTAACCAAAGCACTTGGGAGGTTGAGGTAAGAGGCTTGTGAGTTTGGGGCCAGCCTCCACTATATAGCATACCCCCGTGGGTTTTGTTTTTGTTTTTTTAACATTTAGTTTTTAATTCTGTAGAGGGTGGCACAGAGGACAGATTAGGGTCAGTTCTCTCCTTCTGCCATGTGTTTCCTAGGAGTTGAATTCATGTGTTCAGGCTTGGTGGCATCAGCCATCTCCTCAGGAGCTTTTACTGAGCACCCCAGTCTAGCCTCAGTCTCTCAGTCTGCCAAGTGCTGAGAGTACTCCTGGCTTAGCTGTCATTATAAGTTTGAGGAAACCGCCATGATGTCCTCAGTCATCTCAGAATTTGGCAGGATGTACTTATGAGGTAGATGTGAAGTTGGATGAGAGTTCTTTCGGGAATCACTAAAAGGAGAACTAGCTTCCGGGGGCTGGAGCAATGATTCGGGGATTAAGAGTTCTTACTGCTCTTCCATAGGACTAGAGTGTGGTTCCCAGTACCAGCATCAGCTTTTGACACTTCAGGGGTCTGACAAACTCTCTGGCCTCCACGGGCACCCAAATTCACATGCATATAGACACACACAGACACATAAATAATAAAATCTCATCGGGAAAAGCAGCTTCAGACTAGGAGTGTCCCTCAACTTGACACCATCACCTAAGGCCTGGAGTTCAGTCCCCAGTACCACTCCCACCACCCCAAATCATCACATTAACAGTTGTGTTAGAGCTGGATTCTAATGTGTTTATGGTTACATTTGTAGTAAGTTGTGTCTCATGTGGGGTTTAAGTTGAGAAGACTAAGGGCTTGCCTTCCAAACAGTGTATTGCTTGATAGGGTTTTCATCTGGTCCTCACTTAAGAAGAAATGAAGGGCCGGGTGGTGGTGGCACACAACTCTAATCCCAGCACTCGGGAGGCAGAGGTAGGCAGATCTCTGTGAGTTTGAGGCCAGCTTGCTCTACAGAGTGAGTTCCAGGACAGGGCTACACAGAGAAACTGTCATGAAATACCAAAAAAAAAAGAAGAAGCAGCAATGAAGGGGCTGTGTTTTTATATGCTGTTGGAGAAGCAGACAGAAGTAGCCTTAGCACTGAACTGTGGTAGAAGTGCCATTTCTAGTGAGCTTTCCTGGCAGAGTGTGGCAGGATGACGTTAGAGATTCGTTAAGCTTAGGAATTAGCTGTCCGTTTTCCCACCGGCATCCGATTTTATGTTCTTTTGTTGTTTGGTTTTGGCCTAAAACTCACAGAGATCCACCTGCCCCTGCCTTCTGAGTGCTGGAATTAAAGGTGTGTGCCACCACGCCCAGCTAAATTTTATGTTCTTACATGAATGCTAGACAAACGCTTACCTTTTCATTTTTCCAAGGCAGTATATTTCATTTTTTTTTGCCATGTTCCAAAAATAATACAGCTTATAAAAGGCACTGTGCTACAGTAAATTTAAAATGTGTAGAGAGTACTAAGAATGTGACTCAGTGATAGGTCACTAATCTGGCATGTGCAAGGCTCTGGGCTTGATTCCCAGCACTGTAATAAAAGAAAACATAAAATCATTGTGTGTAAATGACTATTCGATGTATGGTTAAAATGAACTGTGGGTGATTATGAATAATGAGATTTTGATTTCTAGGGTGTATGTGTTTATTTTGATAGGGTCTCACTACATAGCCCTGGCTGACCTAGGATTCAGAGACATCCACCAGCCTCTACTTCCCTAGTGCTAGTACTAAACGCTAAAGACATGTGCCACCCGACTCCCTTCAGACACCCCCCCTTCTCCTGCCAGCATATCTCCTTCTCTGCTTTATGTCCTTTTTTAATTTTTGTAGTCCATTGAGTTCAATTAGTGCAGCCTGTTGGAATGCTGACTGATTTTTGGCTTGGTGCTGTGTAGGTGAATTCATGACTGCAGTGACCATGTCCTGTCCAGAAGACAGCATTTCACAGCTCCCCTCCCTGTCTTCTGGGTCAAAGAAAACGGTCTTTTGGGGGGTGGTTTGAAACAAGGTTTCTCTGTGTAACAGCCCAGCTGTCTTAGAACTCACCCTGTCAACCAAGCTAGCCTCAAACTCAGAGATCCACCTGCCTCTGCCTCCCAAGTGCTGGGAATAAAGGTGTGCACCACCACCACCACCCAGCAAGACAAAGTTCCTAAGCATGATTATCTGACACGTGAAAATTTCTGCCGTGGGTGCTTACTTGTATTATGCTTATTGCTTTTCTTTCAGTCACAGGCATAGTTTAGCAATTTCTGTATCAGTCCAGCATTAGAGAGCACGTAGCACACCAAATCCTTCAAGATTCCAGAACGGGCAAAAAGAGCATGTTGTAACAATATAATAAGGACTTGGGGTTCATGGGGGGAATAGCCTGAGTCCCTTTGCCAAAGGAGGAACTGTCTTCAGAACTAAGATTTCTGTAAATTGTAGTGCTGCTTCAGGCAAAAAGAGAAGATGAGCAAACCCCCCCCCCCACACACACCTCTGGCCTCTGGGTCAAACTGTAAATTAACTCATTTGATCTTACCAATCTCTGTCTCAGGTTTTTGATGAACAACAAACCTCAAACTTCTGTTAACATTTTCTCACATGTATTTATCTTGTACACATACTGGAGATTGTACAGTTTAAAAATGACTGCATAGCTCATACACAGTTAAGAGCGATTCATTGGCTCTTTTTGTATATTCATGTTATGTGCAACCATCAACCCAGTCATTTTTAGAATATTTATGTATTTTTTTCTCTTGCTTTTTGTTGCCCTGTGCATGCTAGGTACGTGTTCTACCATGCAGCTACACCTCTAGGCCTTTATATATATTTATATAATAAAACTCTTAATGTCATTAAGAACATATTAATTAATAATACAGTTGTTATTTATATTTTTAAGACTTAAGTATTTTAAGGCTGTTTTATGTTCATACATAATTGAGAGGAAGTTAAGGAAATTTTCTATATGTACATAATCCTTGCTGACTTTGAACTTAATGATCTTCCTGCCTTAACCTCTGAAGTTCTGGGATATAGACACCTGATACTAATTCTTTCAGTCTTCTCTCTCCTTTTTCCCCACCCAAATCTGAAGATTTATTTGCAATTTTGGTTCTCTGTTTGGAAAAGCCCCTTTTAATAACATTGTTTTTATTACTGCATTCTGTTTTTGTCTGTTAACTTGGTTTCTTTTTTGGGGATGGGGGTGGGGGTTGAGACAGGGTTTCTCTGTGTTGGCTATCCTGGAACTCACTGTGTAGACCAGGCTGGCCTCAAACTCACAAAGATCCCTGGCTCTGCCTCATGAGTGCTAGGATTAAAGGTGTGCGCCACCACCGCCCAGTGGTATTTGGTTTCTTCTAATTTGTAGTTGCTTGTTAGATGTAGTCTTCCCAGTTAGCACTGCTTTGGCTGTGTCCTGTACCTTTCGGTAGGTTGCAGCTTTAGTTCCCTTTGTGTCTGGGTATTTTTAAATTTCTCTTAGATATTCATGTGTGCCTCTGCCCATGTGTGTCCATATATCTGTACCAGTGTTTCTCATGGACTCTCAGCTTTTCCAGAGAAGAATGTATCTGCAGAAACCATTCAGTACATTTACTATAGCCTCTCAGCACAGAGATTACTTGGTCCTGCCCACCTCCTTACTTTATTTCCTGTCAGAAGAATTCTCCACTTCTCCACCTGTTACATACTGTTTCTCTTTGGTGATGTGTTCTTGAACTTTGTGTTTCATTTGTAATTAATGATTATTATTATTATTTGTGTGTGTGCTCATAAAGATCTCTGAATGCTTTTTGTTTTTTGTTTGTTTGGTTGTTTTTTTTTTATTTGTTTGTTTGGTTTTTGTTTTTCAAGACAGAGTTTCTGTGTAAAACAATCCTGGCTATCCTGGAACTAACTCTGTAGACCAGGCTGACTCGAACTTATAGAGAGCCACCTGCCTCTGCCTCCTGAGTACTGAGATTAAAGGCCTGCACCACCACTGCCCAGCTTTTCCTCTGTATGCTTTAAGATGTATCCTAAGCACCTGGTTTTGCCTCCCTGGCTCAGTCAAACATTTCTGTTTTCATTCTTCCTCTGTTTCTGTAAGTGGCTCTCCCTTACTCAGCAGCAGCATGTCAAGAAGAGTTAGAGCATGGATTTTCCTGTCTCCGGAGAGTAACGTAGTAGTGAGAATTCAGTAAGTGTTCTATGAGTACAGTCAGTAATTATCACTCAGGATAGCTCTGCTTTTGTGGGTAAAGCCTTGGTGATTGCAGCTTCTGATCTGGTGTCTCATGCCAGGGCCTGTTCCTGAACCGGAACAGTTTCAGTCTTTAGGACTGTGTGGCTTCAGCATTGTTCTCCCCACTGTTCTGAGGTACCAAGAGTTCTGTTAAGATCCGCAGTTCTGTCCATCGGTACGGATGGGCACTTGGCTGCTTCTCTAGGGAATGAAGATAGTCATTTCCCCAGTCCTCTCCCTGAGGATGGATGGGCACTTGGCTGCTTGTACCAATGAATGACGATGATACCTACCATCTTCCCTCCTGAAGGTTTGCCCTGCGCTATTTCAAGGACACCTACCCAGTGTTTCAGAGACTCTTCCTTGAGAGTTCCGATGCTAACCCCGTACGCTATGGACGCAGGCGGATGAAGCTCCGGGACCTAATGGAAGCTGCCCACACGTTTTTGCAACAGAGGCAGCTTGTTTTCCGGGAGCTCTGGGACTGGAGTGTGTGTGTGCCTCTCCTCAGGAGCCATGATGCTTTGGTGCGCTGGTATGTGATTTAGCCTATGCTTCTGACTTGGGTGGCGGTGGGGAAGGACAAAGAAAAACCCTTTAGATGTGGTTTTCCTTTTTATTTTCCTTCTCTGTGTAGCCTTGGCTGTCCTGGAATTCACTCTGTAGACCAGACTAGACTTGAACTCACAGAGATTTCCTGTCTCTGTCTCCTGAGTGCTGGGATTAAAGGCGTGCGCCATCATCACCTGGCTAGATGTGGTTTTCTTAAATTATTTATTTTATGTGTATGGGTGTTGTCTATAGGTTTGTACTCTTAACTGCTGATTCATCTGTCTAGCCCTAGATCATTTTGTTTCTGTGAATTTTTAGTTCTTACCCCCTTTATCCAGTATTGCTTCAGAAAAAGATGATATACATGGAGTTTCACCCTTTTTCCTGTGCTGCTAAATGAATTCATCATGTTTACTTTGTGTTTTACTCATAAGTGTATGTTGTGATAGGTAAGATTTCATTTTCTAGTGCTTAGCCGACAGGCACTTTTCTTAATCAACTGTAGGTCAGCAGAATTGATGTGTTTCCCTTTTCCTCAGGCATACAGCTAACTGTCTTGCTTTGGTGACCTGCATGAATGAAGAGCACAAGTTAGCTTTCCTGAGGAAGATTTTCAGTAGTGACGAATTGGTGCATTTCAGATTGAGGTAAGCATAGGCTTCCTGGAGGAGGTCTTCTGTGTGTTTTCTGTGTGGATTTCATGGAACTCTTTTTTTCTTTTTCTCTTAGGTTGTTAGAAGAGGCCCAGCTGCAGGACTTGGAGAAGGCTTTGGTTTTGGCTAACCCAAAAGCCTCCCTTTGGCACAAGGGAAAGGAGCCCCAGTACATTCAGGGACACCTTGTTTCAGCTGACCTCTCTTCCAGTGTGACGGCTGTCTGTGGTGTAGTGCTGCCCAAACAACCATCCGGTCTTGGAGAACAGGTATTATAGCTTCAGTAGGTGCTTTGCTCTGTAAACCCTGAATATGCAGTTTCCTTGGTCAGGGTACATGAATCACGTGTAATCCACATTGAGTTTGCTAAAGTGCTGTTCCATTTTAGAAGTTATGGAGAATTAAAGATAAATTCACCTTGAGTTTCTCTTGAGTATGCCCTTCTTCTCTTTTAAATCTGAAATTATAAATATAATGCCACCTGTGTTATGCCTTGAACTTTAGCAGAATTCAAAGCTGAGCATAGTTACACAAGCCTGTGGTCCCAGCTATTCAGTAGGCTGAGGCAGGAGGACTCTTGAGGCTAGCTTAAAAACACAGCCAGACTCTGTCTCAACAATAGAAAAGAACAAAACAATAAACCAAGGCTGGGGCTGAAACAGATTTAAGGACTGAGGATATAACTTGGTGGAAAAGCACTTGATTGGTTAGACCAGGATGACTAGACAAAACAGGAGACTGAAATTCTTATTGTACCTGAAAAAATCAGATGCATTGAAACATACACAATGCATTCAGTGCCCAGATTTTCCGTTATTCCGCAGACTGTGCATTCTTTTAGTATGTGTGTGTTTCTGCATCTGTGCAAGAGATGCAGCTTAGCATGTACTTAACATGTAGCTAGATTGCTAGTTCACGCATTGTTGATCTTACAAAGTTGTACAAATTTTTATGTGTGGGTGTGTGTGCCTGAGTGTATGTTTTGTACACCACATGAGTGCAGAAGCCCTTGAAGGTCAGAGTTTGTGTTGAATACCCTGGAACTGTAGTTAAAGCATTGTTAATCTTAAGTATAAAAGTATAGAATGTTGAAAAAGTAATAAAACAAAAGCTACTGGTGATTGATGAGGCTCTGAAATTGATTTAGAAATTATCCTGGTGTTGCATGAATCTCAAATGGTCTTATTAATAAAAACCTGGAGCCAGATACTGGGGCAAATGCTGAAAGATCAGAGAGACAAAGGAACAAGCCACAGTCAATTTTCACCTTATCTACTCCATGAATCCCCTGACTGAGTCCTCAGCTAAAAGGGCTTTTAGTTCCTGTCTCCTCATGCCTTATATACCTTTCTCTGCCCAGCCATTTCATTTCCTATCTCAACCGTCTTAGTGCTGGGATTAATGGCGTGTGTGCTTCCCAGATACTGGGGTTAAAGTTTTGTGCCACCACTGCCTGGCTCTGTTTCTCTCTGGACTGGATCAATCTCATGTAACCTAGTGTGGCCTTGAACTCACAGAGATCCAAGCAGATCTCTGCCCCGAGTGCTAGGATTAAAGGTGTGTGCCACCACTGCCTGAACGCCATGTTTTAGCTCTGTGGCTGACTTTGTCCTCTGATCTTCAGGCAAGTTTTATTAGAGTACAACAAAATATCATCACATCTGGGGCTGGAGAGATAGCTCCAGTGTTAAGAGCGGTTACTGGGCCAAGTGTGGTGGTGCATGCCTTTAATCCTAGCACTCAAGAAGCAGAGACAGCTTTTGAGGTCAGCCAGAGCTACAGAGTGATTACTCCTCTTGCAGAGACCACAGTTCAGTGTTCAGCCTCTTCAGCAGTCACAGCTCACAGCTGCATGTGACTCCAGCTCTAGAGGACCTGAAGCCCTCTTCTGGTCTTCATGGGCAGCAAGTACGCATGCGGTACACAGACATACATACAAAATGCCCATACACATAATATAAAATTATTTTAAAATTTAAAAAATAAAGACAGTACCTCGCACCTTTGCTCTACATAAAAAATAATTTTAAAAATATGAAGAAATTATCCTGAATTTGGTTAACACACTTGTCATTATAATGTAAAGTCAGTAGAACCATTGTTGCAGAACTTATCTTGTGTCATTTGGGGGAAGGTCTCTTATTAAATAGTCTTTTTCCTTCTCACTTTTCTCCTTAGGCAAGTGACAGGAGTTCTTCACGGGACCAGGAACTGGCTCTGAAATCCTTTGTGTTGGTTGAGTCTGTGTGTAAAAATCTTCAGACCCTTGCTGTTGCAGTGGCTTCTCAGAATGCTGTGTTGCTGGAAGGGCCAATAGGAAGTGGCAAAACTTCCTTAGTTGAATATTTAGCTGCAGTGACAGGTAGAAGGAAACCTCCTCAACTTCTCAAAGTCCAGCTGGGAGATCAGACCGACAGTAAGGTAAGTAAGTGGCAAGTATTGCTCGGTTGGGGTGTTTGCAGATATCAGCATTCTAACATTTATGCTAAGGAATGGTTATTGCCTGCCCTTTTGGCTTTTGGGGTAAGCTTTGTAAACTTTACATGCCTCCTTTCCTTGTTGAAATTTCACAGGACTTGTTCAAGGAAGTAGCCTTGTTATCTCAGGTGTATGATTTCTCTAGTTAACCTCTTTCCACAGATGCTACTGGGCATGTATCGTTGTACAGATGTCCCTGGAGAGTTTGTATGGCAACCTGGCACCCTGACACAGGCAGCCACAAAAGGCTATTGGATCCTTCTGGAGGATATTGACTATGCTCCCTTAGACGTGGTATGTCATCTTGCTAAACCCTTTGCTCTATACATCTTGTCTTTGAAGAACATTTTGTCCCCAGTGCCTGAGGATGGTTTGGTGTTCACTGTTTCACATGGAATGCTGTAGGAAGCTCTTTCATAGTTACCTGCCTAGTCTGACTTGAGAGATTGGGTTTCTTTGACTATCTCCTATTTCATAGAGTATTTATTAAATTTTGTGCTATTTCTTGTAATGATTGAGTACAGTGAGCAGTCTTACTACCTCTGGGCAATTGTTGGGAACTTGTGAGATCCTGCTTCCCAGATGTGGCAGCTGTAAACTAGGAGGATGAGGACAAATGAAGGGGGAAATAATGTGCTTGCATCTGTCTGCCCAAGAAATAAATACTGATTGTGGTTTTTTAGTTTGCTTCCTTCCTCCCTTCCTCCCCCCCACCCCCCACCCCCCACCCCCCACCCCCGCCCCTAGACAGAGTTTCTCTGTGTAGCCCTGACTGTCCTCGCTCTGTAGACCAGGCTGGCCTCGAACTCACAGAGACCCACCTGCCTCTGCCTCCTGAGTGCTGGGATTAAAGGTGTGTGCCACCACCGCCCAGCATGTTTTGTTTTGAGACCCTTTTCATTGCATGGCTATGAAATTTGCCTTGTAGCCCATGCTGACCTTGGGTTGGCATTACTTTTCCTCTGAAATCCTTAAACTGTGACCAAAAAGATGTACTAAGGATTAAGGTGTTTTTTTTTTTAGATAGGGCTTTTTTGTTTGTTTGTTTTTTTGAGATTGATTTTAAATTTTTTATAAGATGAATCTTCAAGTTGAGTGAATGTTGAATTTTGCATACTAGAGAAGACAAAAAATGGTTATGTGTTGTGCATTATTGTCCCACTAAATTCAGCTTGTTCTGGCTCATTCTTTAAGACTTAGTGAATGTTTTTAGCTTTGGAGCAGATTCAGTGAATTCTTCTGAATTAAGCTTATCATGCTGTGTGGTCATGTGTGTTTCTCTCACCTCTTGTAAGACCTTTGACTTCAAGTCCTGTTTGCAGCCTACTGTCTTGCTTGGTTCTGGGCCATCGTGAGCACTCTGTGAATAGTGAGTAAATAAGGTCTTGTGGTGGAGTGCAGATAACACAGAAAATCCACATGCATTTGATTCCAATTTGAATTGTGAAAACTGGATGGAGTTTCATTTAAAGATATGTCCATCATTTGGAGACAGTTTTTGTTTGTTGCTAACTTCTGTCTCACTGGTTTTATCAATGGGGTTTTGTGATTTAGGTTTCTGTGTTGATTCCTCTGCTGGAGAATGGAGAGCTTTTGATTCCTGGCCAAGGTGACTGTCTGAAAGTAGCTGCTACATTTCAATTGTTTGCAACCAGGAGGTATGTGTAACTGACTGTTCCCATTCTGAAATCCCTTCTTGGTGCTGCATATTGGAGCCTCTATGAATATCCCCCCAAAGTCCTGGGACATCAGGGAATGCCACACAACTTAGAAACACTTGAACTCAGTTTTCAGCTCTGTCATTGGTAGTCATAGTTGATTGAGCAAGAGACATTACCAGGCTTTTCCTTATACATTAGACGAAAATAATGACATGTTTTTGGGGCAGTGTGGTTAATGTGTAAGCATGTAGTTTGTCTAGAATAAACATTTAATATATATCCCCCCCTCATCCTGGAAATCTGTAATAATTTCCAAGTGTAGCTTTTGGTAACAAGCAGTCAACTTACTGTTAAACATGCTAATACCTTCAAGTATGTTTTGTTGAAGTCATTTATGCTTTGTAGAAGAGTCTTATCATTGAGATCTCAACACCCTGTGGCATTATTTGCAGTGATTTAAAAGTAATTTGGTAAAAATTCTATCATTCCTTTTTTTTTTAAAGACTCATGGGTCAAATGGCAGACTCTAATTTTTTATCTGCCATACTTAACCTATTAGTATCTAGCATTAAAATGGCAGCTTTTATTTATGAGTCAGGAATTGTATAGTAGTTACCCCATTTATCTATGATTTCACTTACTATAGTGAAATCATATGTTGGTAGGATTTAAAAATACTAAATGGAAAATTATGGAAATAAAAATCCATAACTTTTATAATATTGTTCTAATAGATTATTTTAGAGTTTTGTTGTAGAGACTTGCTGCATAATGCAGGCTGGCCTCAAACTCAGTTAATAGGCTTCAGTCTCTCTCAGGTATGAGGATAATATGTATTGACACCATACCTGGCTTTATTTTTGTTTGTCATCTCTTGCTTTGCCTAGTCAAAAATGTTTAGGTTTTGTACTGTCTGGTTTTAGTCATCCTTCATAGGTCATGGAGGTGTGCACCACACACAAATGAAGTAGGTTGGCTCTAACTGGGAACGTTTTATGTGTCGCTGTTTGTATTTTCTCCTTTAAAATGCAGACTCTTGAGCTGTGGAGGAAGTTGGTATCGACCACTGAATAGTCATGCTACTATGCTAGACAAATACTGGACCAAAATTCACCTGGATAATCTGGACAAGAAAGACCTGAATGAGGTGTGCAGTTTTGGAGAATAAGAGTGCTTTTCATTTTTATTTTTTGTTATGAAAAATTTCAGAAGCTCCTCTTAGGTGGAAATAGAGGGAGTGGTACACAGGAGCATCCCTAATTGAAATATCTCAAATCTAGAATTCAAGTTTTTGTTTCTTTTTTTTTTTTTTTTTTTTTTGAGTTCAGGAAAAGGTATTTAATACCCTGGAACTAAAGAAAGATAGTGCATTTTTAAAATAGCTATTACAGAATGTTAATCTCAGCACAAGCATAACATATTCTCAGACTCTTTTTGGGGTTGGGGGTGGGAGTTTCCTCTGTGTAGTTCTGGCTGTTTTTTTTTTTTTTTTTTTTTTTTTTTAAGATTTATTTATTTGTGTATTTTATGCATATGAGTGCTCTGCTTGCACGTGTGCCTTCGTAACAGAAGAGGGCACCAGATCCCATATTAGATGGCTGTGAGCCACCATGTGGTTGCTGAGAATTGAACTCAGGACCTCTGGATGAGCAGCCAGTGCTTTTAACCACTGAGTCATCTCTCTAGCCCATCCTGGCTATTAAACACACAGAGATCCGCTTGCCTCTGCCTCCCAAGTGCTAGGATTCAAGGCATGCGCCACCATGACTGCTGTTTTCTCAAACTTTATGTCCCAGTTTTATCTTGAATCTGGCCTGTATTCTCTGGCAATGCCTGCTCAGGCACTTATTACTGACAGGCTCATTTTCTACTCCCAAGCATCCCTGACCACATTATTTTCAGACAAGACAGGTGAACTCAGGGTTCCTTTTTTGTTTTAATTCTGTCAAACAGATGTGAATAAACACTTCAACGTTTTATAAAGTCTTGGAACCCGATGTACAAATGTGAAGCTCTCGCTCTACTGCAGTGTTAAGTAGCTATTGAACTGACGAGGACTAGACAATATGCTTTCAACTTCTACTTTCTACCTTTTAAAACTGAACTGCTTTTCTATCACTTCATTTGTGATCTGCTTTAATTTTCTTTCTTATATAACTTTTACATATTTTTATTTCTTATATAAGATTACATAATGAAGCTTATAGAATTATATTCAGGATTACACCAAGTGGTACCTGAGGAATTCTTTAATTTAGGTACTTGGGTACCTATGGTTTGGTTATTTGGGTATCTGGCTTTTGTTCTCTAAACTAGTTTAGATGGCTAGACTGTCTAGTTTAGATTGTCATAATTTAGTAAAAGTCGTTGGGGGAAGTCATGGAATTTAAGTATGGTGAATGGATGGAGGCAAGGACAGGTGAGGGTACAGATTATTGTGCTTGGTGAAATTTACAGATTTTATGGAGAAACCTATTTTCTGGTTGACTAATGTCAGCAGTTGTTGTGTGCTCCCCATCCCCATCCCCGTGCTCGGGCTGGGGCCCAGGTCCTACCCAGACCAGGGCAACATTCTGCTGCTGAATTGCATGTCCAGTGTGATAGGTCCTTTTAAGAGTCTCTCCTGGCTGTTAAAGTTTCTTTCTTTTTGTCCCCCGGAATCAGGTTCTTCAGAGCAGATATCCAAGCCTTTTGGCCGAAACTGATTACTTACTAGACATTTACATTGAGCTTACTGGAGAAAAACATTGCTGTCCAAGTGATAGTTCTGTTGGCTATGAACAGGCACCACAGGAAGTTTCAAGAGAAAACAGAAGAATGGTCCATGAGGGAAGAGAATTATCTTTAAGGTACCGGACTACATGTTGCTTTCAGTTGATAAGTTAAAAACGGCTTTGCTGGAAACTTCTTCCAATTAGAAGTAGGATGATCCTGACAAGTCAGGTTTACAGATTGAAACTATGGGTTGTATCATGAGATCAGATCCCCTTTGAACTGGGTAGGGCACATGCATGTAATTCTAGCATCCTAAGCGCCTGAGGCAGGAAGATCTTCCAGGCCAGGCTGTATAGCCAAACTGGGATACAGAGTTCACGTAGCTCAGAAACACAGGTTTAAAAATTAACTTAAATGGTTGCCTTAATCATTCTCTCAATAGAAGCCTTTTCTTAATAGGTCTTGGGTGGGGGGCACTTGAGACAGTCTCTCTGTAGCACTGGCTGTCCTGGAACTCACTTTGTAGACCATGCTGGCTTGAACTCACAGAGATCCACCTGCCTCTGCCTCTTGAGTGAGAGAAAGGTGTGTTTCACCACATCTGGCCTTTCTTAAGGTCTGAAGTAAGCCTTCTGGATTTACTCCATATAATGAGTTCTGTGTCTCAGTTCTCCATTCTCAGTGGGGATTAGAAGTGAGTAGGTCCCCTGAATTTGGTAGTATTTAGTCTATTTCCTTTCTTGTTATGAGTATGGGAGAAATGGGTATGGTTAAGGACTTAACCTCTATTACTTTCTCCTTCACGTTGGTTAGAATAATAGAGACATTTTAGTCATCAGGTAACCTGAGACTTAAGAGAGCTAAATAACCTGTTATGTTTTTAGCCTATATTTTTTTGTTTGCTTGCTTTTAAGGGATCTCCTGAATTGGTGTAATAGAGTTGCCTATGGTTTTGACAGTACATCTTCATCAGCTTCGTTACATGTTTTTCAGGAGGTAAGATGATGTTGGTTGTCTTCTCTGTGGCTGCCAGCTTCTCTAGTTACAGTTTACTTCCCTTAGCCACGTAGTTCGAGCTGCTTCCAGCTAATCAGATTTAACGAATGACTTACCTTTAAACAGGGTGTTACTCTAGAAGAGGTAAGGTTTTACAGTCAAACTACAGTGAGGGGAAAGCTTGACTAAATGGGTTGGTGTGGTACAGCACAGTGCCTCTAGAGCTGTGGTCTTTGTATCTGTACCATCTTTTCAAGTCTATCTTGGGGTTAGAGAAGTATGTGGGAACTATAAAATGTGATGTAAAAAGTGAAAATTGGGGTGTGTGTGTGTGTGTGTGTGTGACTGTGAGGCCCTTTAGGAGTAGGGCTTTGTTAATTCCCTAGGAACAAAGTAGGCTTCCTGAAAATAACGGACTCCTAAAACACTGACTACCTTTGACTATAAGGTGTTGTGGTTTCTTTTTTGAGGTTGAAAAGAGGACTACAACTCAGTTTGGTTTGCATTCTGTTATGTATGTGCTAAAGTTACTTTGAGTAGAAAGCAGCCTCCTTTGGAGTTTGTACTGCATACTTTCTGAACCTTGAAATGCTGTGTAGCCTCCTTTTTCTTTTGTTTTTTTTTGGGGGGGGGTGTGGCGGGGAAGGGGATTGGAGACAGAATTTCTCTGTGTAGTCCTGGCTGTCCTGGAACTTGCTCTGTAGACCAGGCTGGCTTTGAACTCAGATCCTTCTGCCTCTGCCTCCTGAGTGCTGAGATTAAAGGCATGCATTACCACCACCTGGCAGTGACATTTTTACTTTTATCCATCATTTTCCAATAAAAATTCTTTTCTTATTCTCTAAAACTTCTCATTTCTTATATGTAAATTCATTTTTGTCCCTTTCTGGTTAAAATTGAGATGGACAGCAGGACAGCAAAACCCTATCTTTTTTCCTTTATTTTTTATTTTATTTTAGTTTTTGTGAGGGGTGGGTAGGTGTGACATAGCATTTATGTGGAAGTCAGAGAACAACTTTCATTCTAGAGATCAAATTTAGGTTTATACCATATGAGCTCATCTCACTGGTTCTAAATGGGTAAATGAACTGAACATACAGCTGTTTTCTTGTTTGTTTGTTTCTTTTTAATCATTGTATCCCATACTGTCCTGAAATTGATTGTGTAGCACAGGATGACCTGGCTCTTTAGTGCCTCTACCTCCTGAGTGCTAGGTTTATAGGCATGCACCACTACACTTAGTTTTATGTTGCTGGAAATGGAAAGTGGTGCTTCTTATATGCCTAGAAATCGCTCTCGCAGCTGAACCATGTCTCAAGCTTACTTTCTGTTTTTTCTGTTAAAGATTTATTTATTTATTATGTATACAGTGTTTGCCTGCATGTATGCCTGAATGCCAGAAGAGGGCACCAGATCTTGTACATGGTTGTAAGCCACCATGTGGTTGTGGGTAATTGAACCTGGTCCTCTGGAAAAGTAGCCAGTGCTCTTAACCTCTGAGCCATCTCTCCAGCCCCAATTACCTTCTATTTTTGTATGTGTTTTTTTTGTTGTTGTTGTTGTGTAGCCTGGGCTGGTCTTCAACTTGCCACTCTCCTGCCTCAGTCTCCCCAAGGATGAGATTACAGGTGTGTGTGTGTGTGTGTGTGTGTGTGTGTGTGTGTGTGTGTGTTTAAATCCCCCCTCCCTTTTTAAAGTTAGGCATAGTAGCATATGCATATAGTCTCAGTTTGTGAGGTTCAGGCAAGAATATCACTTGTTCCCAGGATTTTGGCATAATTTTTTGCCACATTGTGAGAGCCTGTCTGGTTTCTCTGTTTTGTCGTTTTGTTTGTTTGAAGTTAAATAATTTTTATTTTTATTTCATGAGTATGGATATTTTCCTCTGTGTGTGTGTGTGTGTGTGTGTGTGTGTGTGTGTGTGTGTGTTACATGCATGCCTGGTGACTGTGGAAGTCAAAATAGGGTTTTGGATCCCTTGGAATTGGAATTAGAGTCAACTGTGAGCTACTGTGCGGGTGCTGGGTTCTCTGCAAGAGCAGTAAGTGTACCACCCTTCCCTCTAATAAAACAGAATGCAAAACCAAATCACCAATATACAACCTGCTGTAAAATTCCATCCTTCTCTTTAGTTTCTCCTTCTATTTCCTATTCTGTAACACTCTGGAGAGGGCTAATCTAGCTTCTGTGGCTTTCTACTTCAGATCCTAGACTTGACATAAGTAGAGTCATGCAATATGTTGCCTTTGGAATTCAGCTAATTCACTCTGCACATTTTCGTGATTAATCTTTGTAGCATTTATTCTTTTTTAGACAGAATAATATTCCAGTTGTTTATATACATGGTATTTAATGTTTTCATTAATCTGCTAATGGGTCTTTATGCTTTTATGTTTTGGCAATTGTGAAATATGGTTCTATAGATATTTCTTTTTTTCTTTTTCTCTTTCTTTTTTTTGATTTTCGAGACAGGGTTTCTCTGTATAGTTTTGATGCCTGTCCTGGATCTCACTTTGTAGACCAGGCTGGCCTCGAACTCACGGAGATCCACCTGGCTCTGCCTCCTGAGTGCTGGGATTAAAGGCTGGTGCCACTGCCGCCCAGCTCTATGGATATTTCTCTACAAGTATTTCATTAGTAAACAAGCAGTGTTTGTTAAAAATAGAGTATTTGTACTGGTTTCTTCCATCATGGTGGAAGTCATGGTGGCAAGGGTTTGAGCTGCTGACTGCACCCACAGTCAGGAAGCAGCGAGAACTTATGATACTCTATCATTTACTCTAATTAATGGATTGCTTTGTAAAAAGATTTTTTTAAGAGTGTGTGGGGGGGGGGGGGGTCCCCGTGTCCGTGTGTGTGTGTGTGTCTGTCTGTCTGTCTGTGCAGGTTCATGGATATGATTGCAGTTGCCCACAAAGGCCAGAAAAATGGCATTGGATCCTCTGGTGCTGGAGTTACAGGCAGTTGTGAGGTGTCCAACATTAGTGCTGGGACCTGAATTCTGGTCCTCTGCTAGAGCAGGATCACTGAGCCATCTCCCTAGCCCAACGTGTTACTCTTAAATCAGTTGACATCTCCCTTGGTTCTTCTAATAGGCTCTGGACTGTTTCACTGCCATGCTTTCTGAGCCGACAAAGAAACTGAAAATGGCAGAAATTATTGGAAGCAAACTGAACATTTCCAAGAAAAAGGTATGTGCTGTCCTTTACCCTGCATGCTGGAAGAAGGCTGGGCTCCCTGGCTGGGTGAGCTCCATTCCCTGCCAAAGGTGGCCTTTGCAGTGTTGATTCCTCTTTAGACATTAATGGTCCATTACTACCTGTCAGGATGGAAACTTGCAGTGTAACTCTCTGGTGTCGTACATTCTTAGAGTGAGTTTACTCCTGTCACCGATATCACAGATGCCTTGTTCTCTGGTGTCTCAGTGATCAGTTTGTTTTCAGGCCAAGAATGGTCTCAGTAATACCTTAGTCTATGCCTCATTGTACAGATTTTTCTTTCTTACTGTTTGAGTATTGTGTATTTATTTATGTTTTTAGACAGTGCCTTACTGTGTAGCTCTTTCTGGCCTGAAGCATACAGATCTGCCTTCCTCTGCCTCCACAGTGCTGGGAATAAAGATGTGTGCCACCATCCCCAGGCTTTTGTTTTTCCTTAATAATGAAAAGAAAATAGTTTAACACAAGATTGATTTTATTTTTTAGATCAAGATATGTGTTTTTGAGTGGCTGAGATTGTAACCCAGTGGTAGTATGTGTGTTGAACATTCATGAGGTCCTGGATTTGGTGTACAGAGGGGAGATCTATGTAGTTTTCATAAGGGATAAGCCTTTGAGCAGTGGTATTGGTATAGTTGAAGCCTGCAGAAATGTCTGAGTTAATCAAGGTGTTCTTACTTGAAACCTCATGTCAGTGATTATAATAGTAAAGAAATTTGTTGAGCTTTTGCAGTAGTAGGGGTGGTTTAGCCTCAGAACGTGGATTACCCTCCTGAAAAGAACTTACCTGATAAGTGTGTTCATCATACCAAGCGGCATGAAACCACCATGATTGGGTTAGAAGGATCAGTGTTTCCTTTACTGATTGGTGCAGGCAGGGGCTCTCTTAAGCATTGTGCCTAATTTATTGGCACAAACCTGAGCTTTACTCTGGGTTCTTTAAGTGATAAGGTAAGATGAATGGCTATTCTGTAGACTTTCAGGAGCCTCTGCTGCAGCTTTTCTTTCTCTCAGACAGACCTTGGATTCTTACTGTACGTTAGAAATGTAAAGCTGACAAGAGCATAGTGAAAAGCAATGTGTGTTTTGTTAGGAGTGGGTTTTTTCTATGGCTCTTGGTAAATGTCAGTGTGTTCACTTTATCTAGGCACAGGCCTAAGGCTTATTTGAGTGAGTGAAAGGTTCCGTTATAGTTCTTTCCCGTTGCTATGATATAGTCCCCTGACAAAGCAACTTCAGAGAGGAAGGGTTTATTTTGGTCACAGTGCCCAGTGAGAGCCCCTTCAAGGCAGGAAAATGACAGAGACAGGAGCTTGGGAGAGCTGGTCAGAGTGCGTCTACAGTCAAGAACCAGCAAGGAGTGCTGTAAGGTTGATGTTCAGCTTGCCTTCATTTATGCAGTCCAGGCACCTACCCAGGGAATAGTCCTGCCCAGAGTCAAGATGGATCTTCTCACTTCAATTAACATAATCAGGACAATCCTTCTCTTCACAGGCCTGGCCAGAGACTTTGTCTTCTGGGTAATGCTAAATTCAGTCAGGTTGGCAATTAACACTAACTGTCTTTGGTACCACTTCTTAGATGTGTGGTCAGGGTTTAAATAAGCATTTAAAAAACTTGGAATGTAAAAGAAACCCTTGATATAATGCTAACTTGGGTTTCTTGGAAGTAGACACTGCTTTCATGGTGGAGGGCTGATGAGAAGGGTACATTTAAGGTACTTTGGCTAAGGAAATGTTTTGAAAGCAGGCAGGTTTTTAACTTAGTTGAAATCTTTCTCTCCCACAGGCTGAATTTTTCTGTAAACTTTATAAACCGGAAATTGTCATTAATGAGTTAGATGTTCAAGTAGGTCGAGTGCGGCTTTTGCGGAAACAGAGTGAAGCTGTTCACATACAGAAGTAAGTAGAGTTTACAAGCCTGCATATTGTGTCTGAACAAAGCATGACTGGGCCACATTCCTCCAGTTAGATGCATGTTGAGGAATAATCATTTCCCAAAATAGGTTCTGGGAACTGGATCTTAATAGCTGCTAGCAGCTTGGAACTATTAGGGGTCCTTGATCTGATTTACTACAGTTTATTTAGTGAAATAAAGCTCAAGTGGACATCAGGCTGTACTGGTGTGTAAATTCCTTGATGGCTAGTATCATATAAAATTCTAAATAATGTGTATTAGAAATGTGTTTTTGACATTATGCTATTTGAGTTGTAGTAAATCACACTAGCCATTGAAGTAAAGGCCCACCACAATGTAATATGACCTTAGTTTAACTAAATCTCCCTTGTTCTATCTCAAGTCATATTCACAGATTCTGTTTAGACTCAACTTTGGGGGAAGACAGTTTTAACATGTTATAATTATGTATTATTATTTGAATATTTCCAAGATACATTTATTTTGTTGTATATCTGTATGATGTGTGTATGTAGTTTTGTGTGCTATGGCATGCAATGTAAAGATCACAGGACCACTTTGGGGAGTCATTTCTTTTCCTTCCACCACTTTGGTTTCAAGGGATCAAACTCTGGTTGTTAGGCTTTCATCATGGACAGTAAATAGCTTTACCCCTAAGCCATTCTCCAGCTCCTGTGTAGGTGAGGAATTGAGGCTAATGTAGACAGTGACTTGTTCAAGAATGTGCAATGCAAGCCGGGTGGTGGTGGTGGCGGCGGCAGCGGCGGCGCACGCCTTTAATCCCAGCACTCGGGAGGCAGAGCCAGGCGGATCTCTGTGAGTTCGAGGCCCGCCTGGACTACCAAGTGAGTTCCAGGAAAGGCGCAAAGCTACACAGAGAAACCCTGTTTCAAAAAAACCAAAAAAAAAAAAAAAAAAAAGAATGTGCAATGCAGGTTATGTCTTAGGTTTGGGTGTCCAGAACCTAGCATCTTAACCACAGCTGTTACCTCATTATATGTGACCTGTACCAGCTGAATGAATGTTTAGTGTTTGCAGAGCAGAGTAGATTTGTAGTTTGTATGTTCTAAGAATGTGGTACTATATGAAGACAATTACTCTGGGATATTTTCTCACTTTCTATTGGGTTGGTTTTTATATCCAACACTAAGAAAAGCTTGAAGCTCACATGTTTGTTTTTCCCTTTTATTTCCTTTATTTCACTGCTGGGACTTGCACAAGCTAGGCAAGCACTGTATACCGAGCTACATTCCTGGTTATTACGTGTAAAGTAGGATATTTTTAGATTGCCTGGCTGCCCTGAAGCTTGTTATCATTCTGCTGCGTCGTCATGCCTGGCCCGGCTAGCTTGTCAATCAGCCTTTCCTTTTCCTAGGAAGAAGTACACTTTTGCTGCTACTCGCCCATCCTCTGTTCTCCTTGAGCAGCTTGCAGTGTGTGTCAGTCAAGGGGAGCCTGTATTGTTAGTGGGAGAGACCGGAACTGGTAAAACGTCTGCTGTCCAGCACTTGGCTCGTGCCACAGGTACCTGAGAGGCTTGGGGGGCCAAGAGGGGGGCATAGACCCTAACTTGTAGGACTGGCCTCAGACTTGAGCTCTTCTTGCCTTAGCTGCCTGTGTGCTTGGATTGTATGCATGCGTCACCATGCCTGGTTTTATGTTTTTTTCTTTTAAATAATAAATCTAAGGATATTAAAGTTTAAAGTGGACTTACTCTACTTAACAATTGGTTTTCTTGGAAATAACCACTATTAACAGATTGGCTTTATCTTAATTATTTTATTGTCTATATACACACAAGCACAGGCATGCATATATGTATATATTGTTTCAAAATAAATCAAATTATACTCAGAATTATATATGCCACACATACTGCTTTTCTTTTCTTGTGGTGGAGCCCAGATTGACCTCCTGCTTATGAGCCTGGTGATCCTTCTGCCTCTGCCTTCTTGGATAACATTACAGGTAGGTGGCAAGACATGCTTATATTTGTGCTGTTTGTGCTTAATTTAGTTTATTAGATGGCCAAGTAGCATTTTACACTCTGGATATTGATTTAGTCCTAATTTATAGGCATCAGTTTATTGAAGGATCTTTTTGTTTGTTTGTTTGCTTTTTGTTTTTTGTGTTTTCAAGAGAGGGTCTCACTATGTGACTGTCCTGGAACTCACTATGTTGACCAGGCTGGCCTCAAATTCAACAGAGTCACCTGCCTCTGCCTCCAGAGTTCTGGGATTAAAGATGTGTGCCACCATCACCCAGCTGGAGGATCTTTTTGTTGGTTACAGTTTTTATGAATTCTAAGACTTCTGAAATTAATTGAGATGGTCAAAGAAAATGCGTTTGTGAAAACTTGCTCTGCCTTCTTAAGGAATGCATTGTGATTTTTTCATTAAGCTTTTTTTTTTTTTCCTGTTTTTTGAAAGAACTTGTCCCTATGTAGCCATGACTGGTGTGGAGCTCACTTTGTAGACCAGGCTGGCCTGGAACTCACAGCGGTCTGCCTGAGATTGAAGGCATGCACTATCATGATCTGGCTCCTTTAAATGTCTGAAGTAATTCTTTTCCTTTGTTTCTTAAAGGTCACCATTTGAGAGTTGTCAATATGAATCAACAAAGCGACACCGCAGACTTGCTTGGAGGGTCAGTGTGGTTCAAAAACTATGAAATACTGCATTGTGTTTACTGCTAGAGCTGGAGAATACCGTTTTCCTACAAAAGTCAAATCTGTCCTGCTTGGAGGTTATACAAAGACCTGGGCCCCTCCCCCTATCATAATATAGTTGGTTTTTAAGACAGGGTGTCAATGTATAGTCCTGGCTGGCCTGGAACTAACCATATAGACCAAGATGGCCTCTAACTCATCGGCCTGCCTCTGCCTCTCTAGACTAAAGGTACAAAAGACATGCGCCGCCATGCCTGGTGTGCAACACAGCATTGGACTAATTTGTCAGTGTATGAGCTTGAGGGCGCATGTGTGCCATCGTACACATGTGGAAGGCAGAAAACAAGTTGCATTGCATAGTATTAGATTAATTTTATTTGTGTGTGCTTGGAGGTGCATATCTGCCACAGCAGGAAGACAATTTACCTGAGTTCATTTTCTCTCCCACCCTCTGAATGCTGAAATCGTCAAGTTAGGAAGCAAGTACCTTTACCCACTGAGCCATCTCATTAGCCCCTCTTAAATTAAATGACACTTGAAGTCCTTGTGTTCAATGGAATGTTTCAATTATTAAGTAAATACTTAAGTTATTTATTGTTCTTTTGTTTTGGGGGGCAGGGTCTCTCTGTAGTCTTGGCTAGCCTTGAACTCACTATGTAGACCAGACCGGCTTTGAACTCATAGAGCCACCAGCCCCTGCTAAGATTAAAGGCCTGTGCTACCAGGCTTGACTCAAAGTTAATGCTCTTAATGGAGAAAGTTTAAAAAAAGCAGAAGGTTTATGTCACCCAATGCTTGTGTTGATCCAAGGAGGCAGTTTTAGAGTCTTAATCCCTGGTCTACATAAATGTTTTTGCAGGTCTGCTTTTTAACCAGGCATGTCTATAATACTATCTACTTTTATCTAAATATGTCTAGATATGTTTTTGTTTAAATGTGTCTTCAACAATTTGCAGTTTATGAGTATTCGTAACACAAATGACATTAGTCTTGCGTCATTGAATGTGGCCTGAGTCCTTCTCTTCTAAGAATTGGTAGTATTATGCCAGCCATTGTAAGGAGGATGGTTTTGTTCTATCTTTTTCCTATTGTTCTGAGGGTTTAACCCTCTAGTGCCTTGCATATAAAAGGTAAGTACACCAATATATCGAGTATATAGAAGTCTGACTATACCCTGATGGCAGTGAAGAATTTGAACCAGTGCATCTTAAACTAGTTTTGTCTGGTTCTGACTTGGTAAATAGAAGATATCTTTTTTCCCCGTGTTTAACGCACTACTCTCTTACCAAAGGAAAATGTTACATTTTTGTGTAGGTGGAAACATGCCTTATTTTCTGTAATTAGGTCTTTTAATTTATGTGACTACCTTATTTAAGAATCATTGAAGGCCAAAAGTAATTTTGAAAACAAATACAGAAATGAGAAACAAAATTCAGTAGTAGTCAACGAGATATGGTAATATCTTAGGCTGGAGAGATAGCTCAGAGGTTAAGGGCACTGGCTGTTCTTCCAGAGGTCCTGAGTTCAATTTCCAACAACCACATGGTGGCTCACAACCATCTACAATGAGATCTGGTGCCCTCTTCTAGCGTGCAGGCATACATGCAGGCAGAACACTGTACACATAATAAATAAATAAATCTTTAACACAAAAAAGATGATGATATCCTATTCCTAGGATGTATAATTAGTTTCATGTTTTATAGCCACGCTGAATACATTTAAATATAACAAATACTGTATTAAATATGTAAGGTTTCTATAGGCCTGAGTGGTTTACAAATCTGTCTTTGTAAAAGAAATTTATTACATGTAAAGGTAATTTAAAATGAAGAGCTTTAAAGCATTTCAGGTTATTTATACTGAGATTACCTTCTGATGGTCAGTCTTTGTATTTATTACCCCAGTGCTCTTTGGGGTTTTTTCCCCCTTTTAAACAATCTTTTTAATTCTGTGAGAATTTTATACAGTGTGTTTTGAACATAATAACCTTCTAACTCCTCTCATAACCACACTGTCTAACTTCCCATACCTTCCTTGCCAAATCTGAGATTTTTTTTTCTGTCTTTTTTTTTTTTTATCTTAAATATTCTTTTTTTTTTTTTTTTTTTTTTTTTTTTTTTTTTTTGGTTTTTCAAGACAGGGTTTCTCTGTGTAGCTTTGCGCCTTTCCTGGAACTCGCTTTGGAGACCAGGCTGGCCTCGAACTCACAGAGATCCGCCTGCCTCTGCCTCCCGAGTGCTGGGATTAAAGGCGTGCGCCACCACCGCCCGGCAAATATTCTTTTCTTTACTCTTGGAGTGCAGTTTGTTTCCCAGCTCTTAGTTGCTCTGATTCTTTTGTTTGGTTGGTTCTTGGTTGTTGTTTGGAGAAGGTTTCACTATGTAGCCCAGGTTGGCCCTGGGCTGGCCTTAAACTCGGTATTCTCCTTCTTCTACTTTCCAAATACTGAGATTATAGGACTGTGCCACCATACCCTATCTAGACCTTTGTTTTTTAATTAATTTTAAATGAAAATGTCGTTGACCCCCAGTGTTAAAAATGAAACTCTGGGTTTTCTTGGCGTTAGACAAGCACTCCACTCTGTAGAGCTGTATATATCCTCCACCCTCTCATTTAATTTTTGTCTTATTTAAATTGGGCTTCTGGTAGGCAACACACACATACACATACACACACACACACACACACACACACACACATACATACACATCTTTTTATTACTTGTGAGAAGAGAAAATCAAATTCCACGAGGGTGGGGATGAGAGAGCTTAAAAACTGCGTGGAAGAAGGGTAGGAAGTGTAGCTGGAACAGAAGTCGTCTCCCAGGAGGAAAGTTTCTGGCATAAAGTAGTAAAATATAGAGTACATGATCATATCACTAAGACTTGGGAAGAGGCTTGAGAGACATTGGAGGAAGAACCCAGTGGGTAAAGCAGGGAAGTTTCTCTTTGGGAGAAATTGAGACTGAAGAGAAGAAAAAAGATGGAAGAAAATTAAAGATAAATAAAATGACCAACCCTTAAACTTCCTTGCCATGCACAGGCCATTCTTAAATAACATTGAAAAGAGACGAATGAATGTGTGAACTCACTTAGGCCAACCCTGCATCATTTATTTTCATATCTTAGCACAGACTGTTTTCTGTTTTATATTTTCTGTTCTTTCATGTATCCGTGTGGAGAGTCCTATTCCTTTGTTGTAGCTATTTTAAGATGAATTCCCAAGTGTTGACCCAGTGTGTATCATACATACCTATTTATTCTTTTTTGGTTTTTTAAGACAAGGTTTCTCTGTGTAGCCCTGGATGTCCTGGAACTCGCTTTGTAGACCAGGCTGGGTTTGAACTCACAGAGATCCTCCTGCTTCTGCCTCCCTGAGTGCTGGGATTAAAGGCGTGCGCGTCTATTGCCCAGCTGTCTGCGTTCTTAACAGTTCTGGGGCACAGACTCTTCCCTGTGCACTTGAGAGAACTGTGAGGGCTAGGGTGATGTCACTTATTCAAGGTAGTAGCTAATCCAGAGTGTAAAGCCAGCCTTGTCTTGATGGTCTGTGCTCTTGGTTAGTACAGTACTGCCTTAGTTGGGTCTGGTCCAGTCCACAGTGTTTGTAAGACAGGAGTTTTCTGTAGATGACATGTGTGTTGTTTATGTCTTTGACCTGGTCCCGTGCTGTGGTCTTGTTGCTTTGCTTCTCTTCACTGCAGTTTTTCCATTTCAGTTACAGTCATCCCTTTCAGGCAGTGGACCTCTACCTTCCTGATGCTGCGACCCTTTAATACAGTTCCTTATGTCATGCTGACCCCAACCATAAGATTATTTCATTGCTACTTCATAACTGTCATTTTGTTACTGTTCTGAATCGTAATGTAAATATCTGATATGTGACCCCCACAGTCTCAACCCACAGGTCGAGAACTGCTGCCTTAAGTCATAGCAGTTCCTGTCACTGTCTTCCTCAAACTCTCTGTTGTCGTCTCAGAACATTTAGAACACATCAGAAGGTGTATTTTGGCCAGCAAGGTATTCATAACAAACTCTGGCACCTCTCCAAAACGGGTTCACTCTCCTTGTTGGTGGAGCTGAGTGAAATCCAGCCAGTTTCCTTTTCCTTTTTCAATCAGTTGAAACCTGTGTTGACTTAACTGTTTTTGGGTACTAGGTTCAGCCATGTATTAATTATACACTATTCTGGAGCGGCATCTTCTGTCTCTCACAGATTCCTGCTTAGTTTTCTTCCTTCTTTGATTTAAGCCTCTTTCAAATGTCCCCTCTTTGGGAGAGCATTTATCATTGCTGTATACATTGCCGGTACCCTTCTTGTTTACTCCTTTGTCGTAGTTAGTGTTAGTATAAACCATAGTACCTAAGCCACTGTCTGATGGTTTATAGGAATGTTTTCTGTGTTAGCATTCTGATTAAGTTATGAGCTACATAAGACAAGACCTTGTGGGTGGTGCTGATTCAGAGCCTAGCAAATGAAAGATACTCAATTCATCTTACTGAATAAATGAAGTAAAAGAATGCCTAGCAATGTGTTAGTGAAAAAAGTTTGATATTCCCTTTTTTATCCACCATTCTCTGCAACATGTTTCTCTGCTCAAAGCTGAGAGTAGTACTTGTCCCTGGGCCACCAGGGCTTGCATCTGCCACCCATAAAAACTTCTTGAACCATGGTTTGTCACCAAGTTCCATACATGTTCATTTAAATGTGATTTTTTATTTTACTAAATAAATAACATATCTTTTGTTGTCCAGTTAGGAATTTCAAACTTTTCATAGTACTTTTAATCTAAAATATTTAATCATTATAAATCTGTCAAACACTTGAAAGTAGATCACAGCTGAAAACTTAAGAAATTCTCGGTGTTGTTAGTCATATTTCTGATTTTGATTAGTTTGTATTGTGTTTCCTAGTTTCTGCTTCATTAATTTGTGAATCACTTTTACTTTTTTTTTAAAGGTTCAAGCCAGTAGACCATAAGCTTATTTGGCTGCCCTTACGAGAGGCATTTGAGGAACTCTTTGTCCAGACATTTTCCAAAAAACAAAATTTTACCTTTTTGGGACACATTCAGACGTGCTACAGGCAGAAACGATGGCATGATCTCCTCAGACTAATGCAACACGTACAAAAGTCAGCTATTGCCAAGGAAGGACGGGAGAGCCGGCCAGGTAAGAACGTGAAAGGCGTGACACTGGGGCTCATTTGGCAGGTGTAAAAGAGAGAAGTGGAACTTCGTGGTTCTTCAGGCCAAGGTGACTAGTTTTGAAGTGTTCCTGCTGCCGTGCTTGTAGACACGGTCCTATTAAGGTAGCTGGATGGTGCTGGTGTACAGCACTGCCTAGTAACCAGGATGACATTTGATCTGAGAAGAGCTGCCTTCCGTGGTAAGCAAGCTTTGGGAAGCTTAGTGGTCTTCACTTTGCTTCCTCGCCTATGAAATGGAAATAACATCGACTGCTTCTAAGGGGAAATGCATTACGGAGTACATGTACCAGTGAGCTAATGGTGACTGGCACGTGGTTAGCATTTTTAAATATTTGGATTTTGTCCCTTAACACTTTGTCTAAGATGCTTAACACTCTTGTGTTTCACAAGTTTTATGATTTTGTGTTTGAAAGTCATACTTTATCTGTATACAGCATGTTTATTTACTTTTGTATTACTTAGTCAAATTATGTGACAACTTTAAGGGAGGGGAGATTATTTTAGCTTGTGATTTAAGATTAATTCCAGTCCATCGGGATGAGGAGGTGTGGCAGCCAGCAAGGACAGTCCCATCTGTGGCAATAGGAGAATAAGGTGATAGTTGGTCACATCAGAGTGACCCTCACAGCAGAGAGCAGCTGGAAGTCAGTTCTCTCTTCCTACCACGTGGGTTCCTAGGTTGGAACTCAGATTGTCAGGCATGGTGACAAGAGCCTTTCTTCACTGAGCCATCTTGCCAACTCTAGAGAACAGCTGTAACTCAGGGCCAGGGTTTCGTTTTTAAAGGGTTGTTGTTAAGAGGCCTATTTCTTTCCAGCTAGCCCTCACTGTTTAAAGGTTCCATGGCCTTCTAAAAGAGCTGGCTCAGTGGTGAAGAGTCTTATGGCTCTGGAAAAGCACGTGACCTCGATTCACAGAACCCCTGTCTGCTGGCTCACAGCCATCTGAAACTCCAGCTCCAGGAGATTCTGACACTTCTGGTCTCTGTGGGCACCCACACTGACATACACACACAACACTTAAAAATAACAAATATAAATCTCAGTTTTAAAGAGTGATTTTTAGATAAGGAGCATGCATTGAAAAACATTTCAGACTCAAACCATAACACTTCAAAATTTAAGGAGATCTTGTCTGTATTCTTTCCTAGGGCTACTTCTGAAGGAGAAATGGGAAGCATTTGGCCTCAGACTCAACCATGCCCAGCAGCAAATGAAAATGACGGAAAATGCTCTTTTGTTTGCATTTGTGGAGGTAATTTTATTTATTATTTAGGTTGATAGATGTTGATCTGAAGGAGAATAAAGTCTGTGAAGCGTTATCATTTGTACTGTCTTTGTTGTTCCTGCTGTTACTAGACAATGTAAGGTGAAACAGTGTTCTTCCCACTATTTAGGGTTTTAATGAGCACAGGGAATATTTAGTTGAGGATAGTGTACTCTGTTACTTCACCTTCATATGATGGGACAGAGTACAAGCTCCAGCTTAGTTGTCTGTGTGACTGTCTGTATTTGAGAAAATGGTGTGGTTTGATCAGTGCCTAGTTTTGGTTCCAGACCATGGTCATCTCTTATTTGCTATGGGTAAGTACCATCTTGATTAAAATAAGCATCAGTGATATAGAGCTGAATAAATACTCATTTTGATAGTCTTTGATATACTCTGTGATAGGCTGTGAATTATAAACTGTATACATTCTTGATTTGGAAATTTAGGGGTCTTGGTATGATTTTTTGGGGTGCTTTTTTTGTCTATTTTTGACAGGGTCTCATTGTGTAGCCTTGGCTGGCCTGGAATTCAGAGAGATCTTGGATCAAAGGCATGTGGTACCACCCCTGGCTTGGGTGCTTTTAGTATCTAATTGGATGTTTTCCATCATCTGAATTTGTTGTGTGTTCGCTTGTTCGTCCATATAACTCTTGTTTATATCATCCTACTTTGTAGGCTTAAAGAGAGTTGACCATTTTGGACATTTACAGTTTACTTGGCCTGACACTGCCAACTGCCTGCATTTGTCATTTAAAGTATAGGTTCATTCATGGGAAAAATATACCCATGCCTCTGTTCTTAACCTTACTTGTGTAACTGCTTTGCTAACTGTGCCTTTATTTGAAATATGTGATCTTCCAGGGTACTTTGGCTCAGGCTATAAAGAAAGGAGAGTGGATCTTGCTGGATGAGATTAATCTGGCTGCTCCTGAAACACTGGAGTGTCTGAGTGGTTTACTTGAAGGATCTTCTGGCTCTCTGGTTTTGCTTGATCGAGGAGACACAGGTAGCATTTAATCCCCTTGGGGTTTGACTTGGCACCAAGTATTGGTCAGTTAAAAGTGTGATTCTTTTGGCTAGACATAGTACATTGGTTCTCCAGTGGGATTTATTATTTAGGTAAAAAAGTTCCTGTGGAAGTATATTGAGCTATTATTAGGTGCTCTGGGGAATGCAAAGAAGAAGAATGTAATTTGTGAAGGTATTTTAGTTGTAGATATGCAGACACTATCCAAATAAATACACACATAGGTCTTAGGTAATAAAAAAAAAATTAGAAGTAAACAAACAAACACACTAGAGAGAGAGGGAGGGTGTGCATGAGTGTGCATGCGTGTGTGTGTGTGTGTGTGTGTGTGTGTGTGTGTGTGTGTTTGAGCACGTACCTACCCATGCTATCTGTCTGCCTGAGAAGTGACCTTACTTCAGAAATCACATGGGTGGTTGGAACAGCCAGCATCAACTGGTCTCTGCATTGACCCTGGGTCCTGTGGCAGAATTTTTGAATGCTGAAAGTTGTTGAAATTTTCTAATTTTCTCTTTAGCTGAAAGTTGTTGAAATTTTCTAATTTTGTCTTTAACAGAGCCACTAGTTCGGCACCCTGATTTTCGTTTATTTGCATGCATGAATCCAGCTACTGATGTGGGCAAAAGAAATCTCCCACCAGGAATTAGGAACAGGTATGGATTTTGTTTTCTTTACTGGTAGTATTGACATAACCAAACTTCAAACGGTGGTTGAAATTCATTGGTCTCTTGTTAGAGGAATCTTGGTTTTCTTATTTGTTACTTCTCTTTTCTATGGCCTGTAGCGCATTGGAGAATCCTTCTCTATTATTGTTTATTATTTATGTGGCTTCTGCGGGTTGATTCTAGGCTGTGTACCTAGTTCATTGGTTGTTAGTATGATACTAAATGTTCTCAGTGGTATTTTGTTTTTAGTACTTACAGTAGCTTCATGTTTCTTTTTACAGTCTCTGTCTGCTATGCCCATTCCTCTCATCAGCCCAAAATACTGCTTCGTGTATTTTCTTAGGGTTTAGTTTTTTGAATATTGTAAGGATTTTGTTTTATTTTGGTGGTTTGGGTTTTTTTTGGTTTTTGTTTTTAGAGATGGGGTTTCTCTCTTAACAGCCCTGGCTATTAGAACTCACTCTGTAGACCAGGCTGGCCTTGACCTCACAGAGATCTACATGTCTCAGCCTCCTGGGTGTTGGGATTAAAGGCGTGCGTCACCACTGCCTGACAGATATTAGGATTTTTAGGCTATTTATATCGTATAATGTTTTTCTTTCTCCTTCAATCACAGTAGGTAGTTGTGCTTGGTATATTACTCTAGACTGGCTGTCATAGTCTTTTAGGACTTGGAATGCATTGCTCCTGGCTCTTCTGTCTTTCAAGTTTCCATTGAAAAATCATTTCAAAATCAGTTGATGGGTTTTTCTCTATAAATAACTTGACTTTCATTTCTTTTCTCTTGTAGCTTTCAGTGCTGTTTCTTTGATACGTTTGTTCAGAGTTTTAAAAATGATATGCCGTGGGGATTTTCTTTTCTAGTCTTGTCTGTTTGGTGTTCTATGTGCTTCTTCTATTTGTATAGGTGTGTCTTAAGTTGAGGTACAATTTCTTCTATTGTCTTCTTGAAAATCTGGGCTATGTCATTGATTGTGATTCGTCTCCCTAATCTGTGCTTATAATTCCCAGGTTATTTTTCATGGTGTTCCTCACTTCCTGTGTATTCCTTTTCCTGCATTCTTAAAAATGTTTTATATTTTTGCTTATTTGGTTCCAGGTCGTCTACTTTATCTTCCAGTCCTGGTGATAGATCATCTGCTTGATTCGATGTACTTTGTCAGACTTTTCTTTGAGTTTTTTAGGTGACTATTAGTTCTTCAGTTCTTTGGTGTTTCTGTCTCCTGATTGAATTTCATTCTCAAGTCCTGTATTGTGCTCACCATTTCTGTCAGCCTTATGTTTCTGTGTTAGTGGGCATCACTTAGGACTTTGTTTCCTTACATTCTTTCTCCATTACTTCATGGAGCGCTTGCTTTCTTCTTCAAACTCTTTGAATTCTTTGATCAAGTTTATGATTGTTCTTTTAAATTCTGTCTCCTGGGCTTCATTTCTACAAGACTGGTAGGTTTTGAAGATAAGATACTTACTGTCCTAATCTCTCATATTGTTAGTATTTTTGTGATGAGATCTAGGCATGTGAACTTTTTCATTAGTTCTGTATCTGATATGGACAGAAGAGAGAATGGGCCTAGAGCACTCAAATGGCTTCAGAAGAGTGAAGTCAGGTGGACATGGGACTAGGCTGGTGTGCAAGGTGTGCTTCCTGATCCAATCCTGTGCTGTGGGGGTGGGTCTGGCTGGGTAGATAAGTTGCATATGACATGGGAGGGGCCTGGTAGAAGCCTAGAGGTTGACTGCAAAGGACCAGGCTACACCCTAGAGCAGTGGTTCTCAACCTTCCTAACATTGTGATCCTTTAATACAGTTCCTCATGTTGTGGTGACCTCCCAACCATAAAATTATTTTTGTTGCTACTTCATAACTGTAATTTTGCTACTGTTATGAGTTGTAATGTAAATATCTGTTTTCTGATGGCCTTAGGCTACCCCTGTGAAAAGGTCATTTAACCCCAAAAGGGGTCATGACACACAGGTTGAGAAACACTGTCTTAGAGAATGATGTGGGACATTCTAATTTCTTACAAATGATTAATAATTTTCTTACAGGTTCACAGAACTTTATGTAGAAGAATTAGAGAGTAAAGAAGACTTACAAATTCTTATTGTGGATTATCTGAAAGGACTGAGTGTGAGCAAGAGCACTGTGCAAGGAATTGTAAAGTAGGTTCTCTTTTGCTTGTCTTTTCATGATTTCTTCCAAGCATTAAAGTCCATTCCATGCAGACACACACATTTTCATAATTTGCTTCTGTGCAGAGAAAACTAGTAGAAGAATTTGCTTTGAAACTGAAACTTTAATATGAATTAATTCCCTTAGGTTTTCCTAAAGAAACTACTTATACCACCTATGAAAATAAACAGGTGCTGTTCTCTTGATTGCGTCTATATTTTAACAGCTTAGTGTTTGAATTCCTAAATAGTAAATTGCTTGTCTTTTATCTTTCTCTGTGTCTCTTTCCTATTTAAAATTTGCATAGTAGCTAGATGAAAGCCAGAAGTAAGTTTGCTACTGTAAATTGAATTGTGGTGTGGGTTCGTGCTTTGAGTCTCTTTTTCATGTATTGAGGCCACGTGGAAAGAAGCATAGTGTTTTGTGCAGACAACCTGAGGTATAGTGTTGACTCAGGAAGCTAGAAACTGTCCTGTCTTTCTGAGAAAATTGCTTTCCTCCTGAAGGGAATATAATATGGAAAGGGGTTGAAATAGAATATGATCTGTTCACTTAGTATTTTATAGCTTGTTCCTCTACTCCATTCCCCTAACCTTTGGTGGTATTGAATAGCAAACCCAGGGCCTTGTACATGCTAAGCAGGTGCTCTGTAGCCCTGGCTGTCCTCAGCCTCCTGAGTGCTAGGATTAAAGGTATGTGCCACCACACCTAGGTATTATACTTGTTTCTTCTTTTTTATTTTCCAACATAATATTTTTATTGTTTCTTTGGGGTTTTCATATCATAGACCCCTATCACATTTGCTTCACAATCCTTCCCTGTCCACCCCTCTACCCTTTTGACTTCCCCCCAGCAAAGAAAAAGAAAGTTCATTTTGTGTGTTCAATATACTCACTGGAGCGTGGTCATACTCTCAGTGCCGTGCCCCTTAAATAGAACTGAGTCCTTCCCCTTCCAAATCCCTGCTGGAAGCCATTTATTGTGGAGAGCGACACTTCAGCATCCTATCAGAGTTTTTTGATGGCTTCTTGTTTCAGCTGTTACTATTTTGGGTGGAGAGTGGGGGATAGGGTGGAGGTAGGGTTGTCACAGAAGTCTTCGTGTCCCTCTTTCTTAACTGTGTGTCTGCAGTCATCAGTATCACTACCAACGCAGCTTCATTGCTCTTTGCTGTCCCAGGGAGTGTAGATACAGCCTTCCACATTGTTTATGGTGTCAGCACAAACTGTGAACAGGGCTCCAGGTTGCAGTGGGGCCAGAGACCCAGTCCAGGCCCTCTGACTCGGATGGGATCATGGCAATCAGCAAGGCTTCAGCCCCAGCATCCCCGTACATCCACCCAGCCACAGTAAGACCACAAATCCAGACATAGCCCTCTGTGGCAGCACTGAATGGGACATCACCATGGCCTTAGATGGCAGCACAGGCCACTCAGATCTGTATGGTCCCCAGCGGCAACATAGCCCATTATCATCAACGTGGCTTCAGGCTGCAGCACAGACCATGATCATCCAAGTGGCCTTCAGTGGTAGTACAGGCCACAGATATCAACACAGACCTGGCCACAGTAACACCACAGATGCAGATATTGCCCTAGGTGACAGGGCAGGCTATTTATGTCTGTGTGGCCCTCCGCAGAGGTGGCATTGCCCACAGGCATCAGTGTGGAATCAGGCTGTAGCATGGGCCACAGACATCAACACAGACCTGGCTGCAATAAGACCATGGACTCAGACATGGCCCTCAGTGGGTACAGGGACTGGGAAATCACCATCGTCTCAGGTGGCAGCATGGCTTCAGGCAGCAGCCCAGGCGAGGGACCTCCACTTGGCCTTCGATGGTAACACAGGCCACAGATACCAACTCAGATTCCTACTGTAGCAGAACTTGGGTCCCAGACATGGCCCTTGATGCCAGCCCAGACCCGGGCACCACTATGGTCTCAGGTGGCATTGCAGGCCACTCACATCAGTATGGTCCCCTGCGCAGCATGACCTACGGACATCAACATGAATTCATGCCACGGCACAGGCCATGAGCATCGCATGTCATTAGATGATAACACAGTACTCAGACGTCAACCCAGATCCTGACCACATTTAGAGCCACTGACCTGCTCATGGCCCTCAGTGGCATCATGGGACACAGTGGTTCAATATAGAAGGTGAACTGTTCCTCATCTCAGGCCTCTGTTGTTGCCTTGAGCTAGGGTGATGCTGCGGCCAGGCAGCTTGTTCAGGGGCTGAGCCGGAATCTGCTCCAGGCTGCTGCACCATCCCATTGACCCCACTGGGCAATGACATTGATCCACCATCGACCTCAGCCCTCTCTCATGCCCATCACTGCTGTCACCTCACCAGTTCCACCTCTCTCCACAGCACATGCACAGCTCTGCTCCTCCCCTCCATCACTCCCATGTCTTCATCATCTGTTCCCTCCTCACAGTGGTGCTGCAAGAGCCTACTGAGAGGAGAGGGTATGGGGGGGGTGTCTATACTTGTTTCTTTTATACATACAACTATTTATTCTTTTATTTATATATATATATGTGTGTGTGTGTGTATGTGTATCAGTGCTAGGGATATGCAAAAATGTAAGAGCCAGCTTTAGTGGCACATGCTTGTAATTCTGACACTTGAGAAAGCTGACTCTTGGGGATTGCTATGAGTTGAAGGTCAGCCTGGGCTACTGAGACCCTCCTTTTAAAAAAAAAAAAAAACAAAAAGCAAAAGAATTCTGAGTCTTTTTATGGAATTTCTACAGTTGCAAATAGTAATTAGGGAGTTACAATGAATAAAGCAAAAAAGACATAAAAGTGAGACAGACTTATCAAATGAAGCACTAGAATTATGTAAAATGTGTCAGTCATAGGGATTTATTTAAAGAACAACTGCCCTGCATATCCATCAGGCAGGGGCTTGGATTTCATCTGATTTGTGTTTGGTTTCTTTTGTGCATGCAGTTGATCACCAGTCAGAAAACTGCAGTGTGGAGTTCATATTTCAGTCTTCTCTCTTGGGAAGGGTAACAGTGTTAACAATATATACCAGGGGTTCTCATGTCTCCCTGCTTTGTAACAGTTTCTCATTACTAAGATAGACAGAGCTGGTGTTATTTGAAATCTCAGGAATTCTGTTTACGGTGTGTAGGTCTTCCTTTGCCTCTTGGGAAGAGTCTGCTCTGGAACACTGCATATGCATCAGTCTTTCCTTACTTTGTCTTTCACTTGTTACTCTCCTTACAAAACACAAGTTTATCCCTTACCATTAGTTCCTAATGAAGTAGCACCTTGAATTTCCTGATTTTGCAAAGATACTCATTACAGTGTTTGAAAGAGAAACTTCAGATTATGTGAAAAATAGATTTGTATAGGCTTAGATGTTTTGATGCATGCTGCAGGGTGTTGAATGTAAGCTCGACCATTTCTATTCTATGAAAATAGCCTTTGGATGCTGGGCAGCGGTGGTATATTCCTTTAATCCCAGCAGAGACAGAAACAGGCAGAGCTTTGAGTTCAAGGGCAGCCTGGTCTACGGAGTGAGTTCCAGGGCTATACAGTGAAACCTTGTGTAAAGAAAACTAAAAAGAAAGAAAAGAAAAGAAAATAGCCTTTGCAGTTTCAATGGAGAGGAAAAAACAGCAGAAAAATAATTACTGTTTAATAAAACTGTCTGAACTTCATCCTCTTTGTAGCTTCTACACTGCTTTGCGAAAAGAGTCTGGGACCAAATTGGTGGATGGCACTGGCCACAGACCTCACTACAGCCTTCGGACCCTCTGCAGAGCTTTACGGTTTGCAGCTTCCAACCCATGTGGCAACATCCAGCGCTCACTCTATGAGGTGTTTCTACTGTCTGACTGAGGAGCTGGGTGGATGGGTTCCCCATGAATGGGAGGGAGGGAGGCGGGTTGCAAATGCCGTCTCTGCCAGTGCTTGTCAGTCAATTTGTCTGTGACGTTCTGGACAAGAGCCACCCTGCTCTTCTACCACCTTATCACATTTAAAAGTTGTTCTGGGCAAGGTAGTGTTGGCACACGCCTTTCATGCCACAGAGGCAGGCGGGTCTCTTGAGTTCAAGGCCAACCTGAGTCTACAGAGCTGGTCTCAGAGTAGTTGAGGAGGTTAAATTTTGCTCCCCAAATAAGTCCAGCTTGTATTTATCTGTATTTGTTTTCTCTCCAGGGCTTTTGTTTGGGTTTCCTAACACAGCTCGACAGGGCATCACACCCAGTAGTTCAGAAACTCATCTGTCAATACATTATTTCTGGCAATGTCAAAAGTCTGCTGAAACAGGTGTGTTCTTTGGTGTTCAACTTGTTTAATATAGAAGCAAGGCAGAGTCATCACATGTTAGCTATTTGAGGAATATTTAGCTATTTGAGGAATATTTCTTTTCTTTCTTTTTTTTCCATTCCGTGTGTTAGAGTATTTGCCTGCATGTATGTCTATGGACCACTTGTTTTTCTGATATGTGGAGGCCAGAAGAGGGCATTGAATCCCCTAGAAGTGGAGTTAGTGATGATTCTGAACCACCACGTAGGTGTTAAGAATTGAACCTGGGTCCTGGAAGAGAAACCAGTGCTCTTAATCTGTGAGCAATCTCTCCAGCTCCTTGTAGCAAAATATTTAAAAAGACTGTAGATGTGTATTTGTGTATCATCACTACTCCACACATGGAGGCAGTGTGGCCTGGGAGAATGGAGCCTAAAAATGAGGTGGGCTAAATCTCATGCAGTAGCCAACTTCATTCAGAGCATCAAGCAATTTATACTCTGAGAGTTAAGAGGAGTCACCTGAGTAAAGTGTACAATCACAAGGACAAGTCACATGTTCAAAACATGTTTTTCCACAGAGGCATATAAACTAATAACAATAGCCAGTTGTAATGAATAATCCTAAGTAAACTCTCTCCTATTTACTACACCTGGGAAGAGCATGAAAATACATTCTAAGAACAATTCTGTTTTTGAAGAAACTGAGGTCACAAGACTTGTTTTCTGGGAGTTTTCTCACAAGCACTTAGAATTCTCCTCACACATCTCCATTATTGGTTCATGTTCCAACAGTGTATGTCTTAGATGGTGAAAATTTCACTTTTATTTCAGATTTAAATTCTATAGCTAGCCCTTTCCAAGCAAAGTGTAAATGTATTCATTTTATTATATATTTAAATTCTGGTGTGAGCTTATTGATTCATTGAGGTAAATTCTGATACATATTTTGTATAAGTGAGGCCGTTGTACAAGGATATTACTATGTTGCTTTCCTGGTTAGGGTTAGGAAACTGCTGAGATCAAACTTAGGATCTCATTCATGGTAGTCAAATACTTTACCCCTGAGCTGTATTCCTATCCCCAGCTTTCTTTAAAACAAAAACGAATGAATTTTATGTGTGAGTGTGGGCACACAAGAGAAGAGCCACAGTGTGTATGTAGAGTTCAGAGGATAACTTTCAGCACTTGGCCTCTCCTTCTCCTGAACTGAGTCAGGGTGGCTCTAATTCTCTAATGCTGCTTCTGTGTTGAATACTTCAGGCTAGTTGGCTTGTGAACTACTGTCTGATTCTCCTGTCTGCACTCCTCGTCTCTAGGGGCTCTGGCATTACTGATGATCATCACCACATCTAGCTTTTTACATAGGTTTTGGAGATTGAGCTCGAGTTGTCAGGCTTATGTGTCATGTCTCTAACCTGCCTTTTTATTTAGGCTACCCATATCTTGAATATTTTTTTTAATTGCCAGTCAATCATTGAGGTTTGTCTTAGTGCTCTATTGCTGTGAAAAGACACTATGACCAAGGCAACTCTTTTTATTTTTATTTTTTTTAAGATTTATTTATTATGTATACAGTGTTTTACCTGCATGTATCCCTGAAGGCCAGAAAAGGGCACCAGATCTCATTATAGATGGTTGTGAGCCACCACGTGGGTGCTGGTAAATAAACTCAGGACCTCTGGAAGGGCAAGCAATGCTCTTAACCCCTGAGCCATCTCTCCAGCCCAAGGCAACTCTTAAGAAAGAAAACATTTTCTTGGAGTTTTCCTTACAGTTTTAGAGAGTTAGTCCATAATAATCATTGTGGGAAGCAGACACGTACAGTGCTGGAGGAATAACCGAGAGCCCTACATCCTGAGCCACAGACAGTAGTCAGAGACCTGCACCTGGCATGGGCTTCCTAGTGGCACACCTCCTCCAATAAGACCACACCTCCAAATCCTTCTCAAACACTTCCATTGACTGGGGTCCAGACATTCAGACATGAGCCTGTGGGGCCATTCTCATTTAAAACCACCACAGGTGTTACAGGGGGTGGGGATACTGTTAAAAGCAACAACCATTTGAGTTTGATAGGAAATTACAAAATAACATCAGGCTTAAAGAAGCTGAGAAACTGTCACTAACTTGTTTTTATTGCTTGCTCATTAGGATGAGAAAGACAGGAATTTGAAGTTAATTTGGATTCAACATTTTAAAAATAATACATGCTTAACCATTAGAGGCTACAAAAACATAAGAAGATAAAACCTCTCAAGTTTCCTTTGTGTAATTTAACCTACAGATGTCTTGTAATGGCTGTGCCATTGCCCATATCACCTGTTGTCTTAGGATTTCTATTGCTGTGATAAACACTGACCAAAAGCAAGTTGGGGAAGAAAAGTTTACGCTTTATAGCTGAAGCAGAGACCATGGAGGAGTGCTGTTTACTGGCTTGTGCCTCATGACTTGGTCAGCCTGATTTCTTATACCATCCAGGACCACTAAGAATGCCATCCCTCACAATGGGCTGGGCCCTCCCACATCAGTCATTAAATAAAATGTACCATAGTCTGAATTAAAATACCGTCCTCTCAGATGTCTCTTGCCTGTGTCACGTTAACAAAAAAAAGAGCCAGCATACACATAAAGGATCAGTTTCTGTGGAGGGTAGTTTTGTGTCCTCTGGGTGATCCAGAATGTAGTAGTGTAAAACCTCTTCTTTCTTCTCTCATTACAGTGCTGGCTGGCCAATTTTTGAAGAGAATGTTAGATATTTTTGATTTAAAAAAATTGAGCCTTTTACTGGGTGAGGGAGTGGAACCACATATGTGAAAAAAATATTTTGATTCTGTATTTTATTTTTAACTAAACCTTTCTACTCTTACCTAATGTTAAAACCAATTCAAAAAAATTTGTTTTCATTCTTGAAAGTAATTTTGTGTTTATATTTAGCTCACAGGTTTTCTGTTGGAAGCATCCAGAGCAAAGTAGTGTTCTCAATAAGGACTTTTTACTCCCCTCTGAAAGAATGCCAAAGTTGACATAGGACTGTGTCATTTCTCAGAGTCTTTTGTCTTCTTAGCCTATTCCAGAACCCAAAGGTGGCCGCCTTATCCAGGTTGAAGGCTACTGGATTTCAGTTGGAGACAAGGAGCCTACAATAGATGAAACATATGTTCTGACGTCTTCTGTTAAGCTGAACTTGAGAGATATAGTCCGCGTGGTCTCTGCAGGGTATGTGTGGGTTTTCACTCCTGCTACTATGATGTTCCTACAAGAGGCACGGTGTTTACTTAGCCTACTTTCCTGAGCTTTGACAGAGCTTTGCTGGCACTCACTTGGCTAACTGAATTACTGCTTTCTAAAAACCTTTGCCCTAGGTTGTGTTGTGCTTATGTGATTGGTGGGAAAGACTTAAAGACGGGATTTTGACCATCATTGTAGTTGTTTTGTGTTTCTGGAGAGGTGGTTAAGTGGTTGTGCGTGCCTGTTGCCTGCTGTTCTTTGAGAGGACCTGTGTTCCCAGCACCATGTCCGGTAGACTTGCATACATATGCACATGCACACACACACACATACACACACACACACACACACACACACACACACTTGCAGACAAAAACATCCAAAAATAGAAATTGAAAGTAAAGTTGCTTTGTTATTTTATTTATTAACACTTCTTACTTATTGTTAAGTAAGTGACTAACAATTCCACTTTTACTTACAAATACTGCCAGAGAGGTTGGAATTGCTCATCTTAGTGTTTTTTGAGAAACAGTTGTCCTATAGACCCATCATCTCAAGATTGGGCATGGTCTGTAAGCCTTTAATCCTACTCCAACCCCAGCTTCCCTCTTGCTTTGACAGGAGGAGATTCTCAACCAGTTTAATCACGATTCAAGTTGCCTCAAGTAACTTTGGAGATTTGCATTGTAGTTGACAAAAATTTTATATATACACACACACACACACACACATGTATGTATATACGTTCAGCCAGGCATGGTGGTGCACTCCTTTAATCCCAGCACACTGAGGCAGAAACAGACAGATCTCTGTGAGTGCAAGGCCAGCCTCGTGTACATAGCAAGTTCCAGGCCAGCTGGAGCTACGTAGTGAGACCCTATCTCCAAACCACAACAACAACAACAACAAAAATCATAGAACCTTCTCAATGCATGAGTATCTTTTTAAGAAGGTACTCTTTTTAGCTTCCCTCCTCTTCTCGTCTCTTTTTCTAATTGCTTTGTTGACTAATGTTTACAGAACTTATCCAGTGCTCATACAGGGTGAAACATCAGTTGGTAAAACAAGTCTGATACGGTGGCTGGCTGCAGCTACTGGCAACCACTGTGTGCGAATCAACAATCATGAGCACACAGATATTCAAGAATACATTGGTTGTTACACGTCTGACACCTCCGGGAAGCTTGTCTTCAGTGAAGGTAGTGTTGTTACTGCACTGCTTGGATGTAGATTTTCATGCTTTTAGACCCAGTTCTTATTTTTATAGTCTTTTCTAATTGAGGCACAAGAACTATATCATAATAGAAGATAATTAAGGCTAATTCATAGGACGGTAGAATTCCTGCATTGGGCCAAATTTTGAACAAGACAAGGTGTAGAGATTCAATGAATAGGGTAAAGAGGGAGGTTTGGAATAGATAATGAGAAGTTGGTGATTTCATAAAACCAGATGGGAGAGAGAAAATTTAACAGGTTGAACAGGAGATATTTGTCAGCCCTGATTACTCTTGTGGGTAGGAAAAAACCATGTCAATTGCAAGTCTTATTTCTTGGATCAATAGTATCACAGATTGTTTGAGGATCACAACTAGCTGCAGAGAGTAATTTGCTTGGAGTTGTAATGATTGTGTAGGACTTTTGGTTGTACACATATATTTTAATCCTTGTCATTTCCTCCTAGGGGTTCTTATTGATGCTATGAGAAAAGGCTATTGGATTGTCTTGGATGAATTAAATTTGGCACCTACTGATGTGTTAGAGGCACTCAACAGACTGTTGGATGATAACCGGGAATTGCTCATAACAGAAACACAGGAAGTTGTTAGGGCACACCCTCGCTTCATGCTTTTTGCCACTCAGAATCCCCCAGGGCTTTATGGAGGCAGAAAGGTATGTAACATTTGCCTCCAAAATCTGTTTATTATTATGTGGAATGGTAAATTCCTTGTTAGGAATGGGACATTTTGGTCTCTCTTTGCATTTTTGTGGTGAATAGCAGGGCTGCTATTTTTGTAAATCAAATGAGTAGGTATTTTTTAAAAATAAGATACTAATTAAAAATCTGATTACATCACTCCCTTTCCTCTTTCCACTTCCATTATCTCTTCTTCCATCCTTTTCCATGTTCCTCCCAAGTCCCTGTCAAATTGATGGCCTCTTTTTCTTTGTTTATTGTTACATGTATAGATAGATATATTATGGATAGATTGGTAGATAGACAGAAGTACAAATACATAAATAAAACCTGCTGAGTCTCTTTTGTTTATGTCTATATGACTTTAGGGCCGATCACTTTGTATTGGCTATCTAGTCATGTGCTCATTGTTAATAGGCCTTTCATGCACACACATTTTATTTTTGTACATTGCCTAGGTGCTGTCTAGAGCCTTCAGGAACCGGTTTGTGGAGTTACACTTTGATGAGTTGCCCAGTTCTGAGTTGGAAACAATCTTGCACAAACGATGTAGTTTGCCGCCATCTTACTGCAGTAAATTGGTTAAAGTCATGTTGGACCTTCAGGTATTTTATATCCTCATCTGAACTTAAATTTAGATGGACTACGTTGATTAGCATTGGCATCACAATTTGATAGTTCTCTCAAGCAGGAGCACATCTGTCCATTTAGTTTTAGAGAGTAAGGCTTTTTGTTTGGTTGGTGGGTTTGTTTTGTTTTGGGGAGATCTTGTTCTAAAATATACCTGTTAATATCCATTTTTTGTGTGTGTATTCCAGGGGTTGGGGGGGTTGGGGGGGTTGACCCCAGAGCTCGTGTGTGCTGTGCAAACTTTTATTACTGGCCTATAGCTCCAGTGCCTGTGTTTGTACTTTTGTAAATCAGCACTTTTATCATTATAAATTTTTATGATATTTATATGATAACAGTTCCCTAGTTGTGTATATTATTTGTAATTTTTGGCAAACTACTTATTTTTTCAAGACTGTTTTCTTACGTTGCCTGGAGTAGCCTAGAACTTGTGACTTTTGTTTTGTTTTGTTTTCCTTTATAATAAAGATGTGAACCAAAGAGATGGTTCAGTGGGTCACAACACTTGTGCAGACCTGACGACCTGAGTTAGATCCCCAGAACACACTCAGCAAGGAGAGAACCAACATTTGAACACTGACCTTTGACCTGTGCTTACAGAGAAAATAAAATCTAGAGATGATGTTGGTTAAATCTGTGGTTATAACACTTGAGCAGCGGACATGATTACCTTTCATACTTCTCTTTTGTTAACTATAAAACTTTAGTTGGTTCCCTCCACCCCAAGGCTGGTGATAGATTCAGGGCATTGCACACACTAGTGAAACGTTCTACCAGCCCCTAAGGTTTGTCAACTTTGGAGGCAGAGACAGGTGCCTAATGTTCAAGGCCAGCCTGGTCTACAGAGTGAGTTCCAGGACAGCTACACAGAGAAACCCTGAGGGGGATGTTGTTTATCAGAAATTAATTAAATTGGGTTCTAGAAAGGTATTAATATTCTTGGTCACAACTTCATGTGTCTTGTGCGTTTTTGTTTGTGTTTTACAACCCATTGGGTCCAGTTAATGCTGTCTGCATGAGCACAGGCAGCATAACAGTATCCACACTCCTCAAAAGAAATGATTCCTCCTCCCTCAGGCGTCATCAGTTGCCAATAGTACATCAGTTTCATTCATGTTTGAATTTTGACTTGTTTGGTCTTGTTATACAGGTATCCCATAGCTGCTCTGAATTCATGAGTGCAACCATGTCAGATGTTAGCATTTCCTAGTGCTCTTCCCCATCTTCCAGCTCTTGCATTCTTTCTCCCTCCTTTTCTATGATGTTTCCTAAGCCTTTCTGAAGTTGATATAAATGTCCCATTTAGGGCTGAACATTTATAGTCATTCGAACTGTTATTAACCCTTTACATTGACTGTTGCTCACTGTTAAAAGACTTTCTCTGACCAAGATTAAAAAGGGCGCTAATTTATAAGCAAAAGTAGAAGGCAGATAACAAAATGTCTCTTTAGTAAAGTATCCATAGTAGATCACTTTCTAGGACCTATGTCTCACTAGCCATGGGCTTTTGATCAGGTTTACATTACCAGGTATGAATTCCCTCCTGTGGAGCAGGCCTCAAATACTATCAGAATACAGTTAGTTACCTGCATAATCATGGCACTGTTGCATTAGTGGGTACAGTTTGCCTGGCAGATCAGTGCTGTGGCATTCTGTCCACTGCTGGGTAAGTTTATTACTCACTTTTTCTCCCCCAGCAAACTGTATAGTTCCCTTTTATATTCTGAAAGCTAGTTGGCAGGGAAGAAGATTCCAGATCAGTCCTAACATAATTTCTTTGTCCTACAACCAAAGTATGTAGGGTCTTCAGTAGTAGGATTTTACCATCTAGTTATTTATAGCGGGCAACCAAAAGCAGTGGCATGTGTTGTTTTGACCAACAACTCATAGGCAGTTATCTCATATCTGGCACAGATCTTTTTTTATAACTCATGTCTTCTGAGAGGATTGTTGTTCACCCATGCAGGTGCCTCTATTCAAATTCCTTCTAGTTTTTAGAGTTTTATTTTGTAATTAATTTACAAAGTACTTGGTTTCCATAAGGGACTTTCCTGCATCTTTAGTTTCAGTTAATCCACCCTCCGCCCTTTCTTTTCCCCTTGCCTCCTGCTCTTTCCCACTTTATCCCCAGTGTCCTCCTTCTCTTTCATATCACATATGTTCTGCTGTCTCCTAGCCCCAATTATCTTTTATCTTTCATCTATTTATTCTCTTTTCTGTACGGGAGGTGGAATTTCTTTATTGTTTTTGCATATTAGTTTGAACATTTTTTTCCAGATAATTGTAGGTCATTTGCATTTCTGAGAAGTTAAATCTAATAAAATGAATTTGTTAAAAAATGTATGTAAGATATAATTTATGCTTTCTATTTAGTATAGTAAGAATCAGTTATTTGTTTTTATACTTTAATAGTCCTACCGTAGACGGTCCTCGGTGTTTGCTGGAAAGCAGGGGTTTATTGCCCTTCGAGATCTGTTCCGATGGGCGGAAAGATACAGATTGGCTGAGCAGACTGAGAAGGACTATGATTGGCTACAACATTTAGCCAATGATGGTATGTTTTAAATCATAAAATGATGCCAGATGTGTTTGTTATTAAAACAAATGCTTTCTAATTTGTGTATGGTGCATTCGTTTTCTGATTTGTCCCAGAAGCGGCCTTTCTCCCTCAGCCTCCCTTGCTCTTGTCAACAGTCATAGTTCTGGCAGGCCTCTGCTTCCTTGTGGTTTTCTTAGTTTAGGCTGGGTCTTGCTTTTCAGCTTTGAATTGTCTGAAGTTCATGATTCTCTTGCCACCTCCTGTGAGTGCTGGGATTATAGACAAGAACCACTATGCCCAGCTTCTGTGGGTTTTCTAACCTACTTTAGTGGCTGTGTGTGGAAGGTGGGCTCTAACATGGCCCCTTTAGAAATTACACAGGAGATTGGTAGCTTGTTACCTTTGGTGTGGTGACCAAAGATAGTCCAAACACTGATCTGATTATTTTAGTTTAATGCATGGAAAGAATTTATGTTATTTGCCATGAATCAAAGAACGCATTTTGTACTCTTTTGGTTTGGAAAGTCATTAATATGGACCTTTTAAAATAAGGAACATAAATAAAATCGGCCTGTGAGAGTTTTTTATTTCCCCCTCTGGTACTAAAGTGGTGGCTTGCTGGGGATTAGTCCTGTTATTAGAGTCATGAGGGAGGATGGTCCTTTAGAAGGTAACTTCTGGCCACTTACCTTCAAACACCCTAATGGAAAAAGTGGTGAAGTAGGAAAGGAGTTTATTCAGTATGGCTATGCCAGGAAGACCTGGCTGGGGCTGGCTGGGGCATGGGACAGACGCACACAGTCTAATGTCTTCAGTCCTGTCCTAGGAGCTAATGAGCTTTTGGAGGACAAGAAGTGGATGTAGTTAAGCAGTATTGAAGGCCTGGTGGATCATTTCTTAGGGTTGATTACACAGTGCCCTGTCAGCAGTAAGAAAGTTGCTGCTGCCTCAGAGTGGATTTAAATCTGGTCAAAGAATGTTTATCCATTAGAGCTGGTTTGTTTTGTTTTGTTTTGTTTGTTTTTGGAATAAAAGGTAGGACTGTAGGAGAGGACAACTCGGAGAAAGGACAAGGCTAGGTGGGCAAGATGCTATTAGGCCTTCAAGGTTAGCACAATGGCTGCACACTTCTAGGAGCTGTCGTGGTTAAAGGTGGCAATTGGCACTCCGTTGATTATGATGCCCCTGTGGACCTTGGTGATACCAATGTTCTTTAATCCTAGCACTTAGACTGAGGCTAGCCTGGGTTGCATAATGAGACTCTGTTGGAGGGGATAGATAACACATTTTTATGCTTTTAAAGTAGTAACACGTGATGAAGCATTTTTATCTATGTATGTACCCATGTAAGTCACTACTTAAACTGAGATTTAGATTATCCCCAAATCTCAGAAGCTTCCTTCATTTGTTCTTTTGAGGAAGGGACTCATTATGTAGTCCATAGGCCTAAGACTTGCTATAGCCCAGACTTGCCTTAACTCATCTGACTCGCCTTTCAAAAGATCACAGGCTTGTGCTACCATGCCTGACTTCTTTCTCTTGTAAGTGGAGGTAATCATTTCTGATTTTCCCATGAGCTTCGCCTACATGGGATCCTACAGTGTATACACTTTAGGTTCTGACTTTGTGTACAGAGGGACCATATCATCCTTTTTCCTTAAAATTGTATGGCAACCCATCGTAAGGCGATAAACTCTTACTCATAGACATTTGGATCATTTAATTGGGCTGTTGTGAAGATAGCTGCTCTGAACATCCGTGTATGTCTTTTGTATACACACTTGCTCATTTGTGTTTGAAGTACTTGATAATCACATTATTGGGGTTTGGCTCTAGTGCGTGATTGGGTTGGTATAATAGGCTCTTCTCGGTTCTCAAGGTGGTTTTTAGATCCCTGCTCCAGCAGCAGCGGGTGAAAGTTACTCTTACTTCATGTTCTCAGCATTCTTCACTATTATTACCAGATACTTAATTGTCCCTTTATTTCAACCTTCAGGTTTCATGCTTCTGGCAGGCAGAGTCAGGAAGCAAGAAGAAGCTGATGTAATTCAAGAAGTCCTTGAAAAACATTTCAAGAAAAAATTGTGTCCTCAGTCTCTTTTCTCCAAAGAAAGTGTTCTAAAGTTACTGGGTGAGTAGACCCAAACCCCATAGGAACATGAATAAAATTGTGCTCATTAGAGCCTACAGTTTTATTCTGCTTTGACAGGTAAATCGTCTACCCAGTCAAGTCTGTTGGAATCTCAGTTCAGCCATGTAGTGTGGACCGAAGGCATGCGGAGACTGGCAGTATTGGTGGGCAGGGCACTGGAATTTGGTGAACCTGTGTTGCTGGTTGGAGACACTGGGTAAAGCTCTGAAGCCATAGCTCATTGAGAAGTCTCAGTTTACTGCCGTGCGATCGGGTTACATCTGCAGGGCTGGTGAAGCACTTAGGAGTTTCTTTCCCTTTCCTTCTTTCTCACTGTTGTCTTCTCCTTCCCTCCCTCCCTTTCCTTCAAAGCAAGATCTGTTATTTCTTTACCTTCATACTAAATCCTTGCTTATGGAAACAAGTGTTTTCTCCTGTTGTGTCTTTGGGAACTGTTTTTATCCATTTATTCTTTTAAATGTGTTCAGTAGGTGTGGAGAGCAGTTACTAGTGTTTCTTGGAGAATCTCTAAGGATTGTGTTTCTTCCTCTCCCATGATTATGTTGGTAGAACTAAAAGAATGAAGTGTGTGTAGCTGATGGCTTTCTGTACAAAGGATTCGGGAGGGCACTGGTGTTCTACAGAGGGACAACATGAGCCTGGGTTGCAGGGATCCTCAGTTGAATTAGGCTTGTAATGAGATCTCATCGGCTCACCTCTTGCTGATACAATGTCTATGGCTATGTAGTTGGAACAGATGCTGCTTATTAATCTGGTGTATATTTCTAATAGGTGTGGGAAAACTACCATCTGCCAAATGTTTGCATCCTTGGCAAATCGGAAACTATACTCAGTCAACTGCCACTTAAACATGGAGACATCAGACTTCCTGGGGGGCTTAAGGCCAGTGAGACAGAAGCCAAATGACAAGGTTTGTCCAGTAGTAGATATGTTTATTTAAAGAAATTAAAGTGTTGATATGTTTATTTAAAGAACTGTGGTTTGCGAAGTTCATGTAATTGGATTTGTAGTGGAAGCTCTAGTTCAGATTTATGTATGCGTGTATACACTGGTCTGTAGGGTATCTTCACAAATTTTTGTCCCTTTCTTGGACCCTTTCTTCTTGAAGAATGTGTGTTTTACCTGAGACATGTAGCTGTGTGTGTATTTAATTCCTCCTGCTTCTTTTCCAAACCATAGGAAGAATCGGACACAAGACTCTTTGAGTGGCATGATGGACCACTGGTTCTGGCCATGAAGGAGGACAGCTTTTTCCTCTTAGATGAGATTTCATTGGCTGATGACTCTGTCTTGGAAAGACTGAACAGGTGACATAAGTGAGAGGCTTGTCTTTACTGATGAATTTGTTGACCTGGTTTTGGTCTCCTGTATTTATTAATTCTCCACTCTTGATGCATAGGAAATGATGGATGTGCAGGAGTTGCTGTTCTTTTGGCTTCAGGAATCAGATGGTTGTTTAGTTTGTTGTTTTATTTTTTCCCTCAATAATCAGAAAAAATCAGTGTGGGATGATAGAGCTAAAACCAAATGAGCTTGAGTTAAAATGATTTTTTTAAGCAGATTATATGCTGACACTTCATTGCTTAATATTTTAAATGAAGCTAGTATTAGAATCCTAACTTTGATAACTGTAAGGCATTTCCACAACCTTAGACCAATTTAGTCCTAATACAGTGATACACATTTTTCTCTCTTATTGAGGTATTGTATATCATAAAATGTACTTTGTTTATATTATAACTGCAGTTCAGTGTTTAGTGACCTTAACTGAGATTTTCAGTCACCACAGTCCACTTAACATTAATACCATGTAGTTGGATCTCTCCTGAACAGTTAATTCTGGATTTTTTGCCCCCGTTTCAGGCAACCACCAATTAACTTTTTCTCTGCAGCTTTGTCTTTATTCTCATATATTCTGTGTTAATACTTGTTTTATATGTTATGTTCATGCATGTGAACATGAGTATGGACGAAGCAGTCAGCATTTGGGTGTCTTCCTCTGTTGTTGTCCACTTTTAGATAGTCTTTCACTGGTGCTGGAGCTCATCAGTTTGACTATACTCTTGCCAGCAAGTCCATGAATCCAAACTCAGGTCCTCATGTTTGTTCAGCAAGCCCAATATCAGCTAAGCTCTCTCCCCAGCCTGTTGAAGTGAAAACGGGAAGTCTGGAAGTCACATTAGAGCCCAGACTGGCATCAATCTGGCACCAATCTGTTGTTAGTTGTTGTTGCTCTTTGGGGGGCCCACCACCCAGCTTCCAAATAAATCACACATGGAGGCTTATTCTTAATTATATTCTTAATTATAAACGTCCAGTCTTTGCTTGGCTTTTTCTAGGCAGCTTTTCTTAATTTTAAATTATCCTGCCTATCTTTTGCCTCTCTGGGCTTTTCTTTTTTTTTTTTAGTTTCTCTGTTACTGGTTGTGTGGCTGGGTGGCTGGCCCCTGATATTCTCCTCTCTTTTTCTGGCTCTACCTTTTCTCTTTCTCCTCCCAGATTTCTCCTTCTGTATATTCTCTCTGCCTGCCAGCCCCACCTATCCTTTCTCCTGCCTCGCCATTGACCGTTCAGTTCTTTATTAGACCATCAGGTGTTTTAGACAGGCAAAGTAACACAGCTTCACAGATTTAAACAAATGCAACATGAACAAAAGTAACACAGCTTAAAATAATATTCTACAACACCAATCCTCTTGCCTCAGTTCCCCAAGTGCTGGGATTCCCAGTACGAGCCACCATACCCATGCAACTCTGTATTAGTGTTTTGAAGTTCATCCATAGCACAGTGTATGTTATCTGTGGGTTTCTTTTTGTTACTAATAGCATTGGATGTACACTACTTGTTCACTACTTACTTGTTTGTTGGTATTTTGTTATTTCCCAAAGTGGAAATAACAAAATAAATGGTGTAACAGTAAACCATTGCATTTAAGACACCCATTGTCCTGATAGTGCATTAGTAGGGCAGTGTAGAAAGAGGAATTGGTTTGTTTTTATCAAAAGTATGTTCCTAGACTAGTGAAATGGCTCTGGGTAAAGGTCCCTGTGAACCCATTTGGTGAAAGGAGAGACCAGTGCCCAGAAGTTGTCTTCTGACCTCCACCTCTGTGCTATGGAACTCAAAGGCCTCTGTACATACACACCCAAAATAAATAAGAAACTTAAAACAGAGAAATAGGTTACTCATCTTTATGATGGTGCATACCTGTAATCCCAACATTCGGGCAGAGGATGGAGAGTTCTTGACTAGAATAGGCTACATAATGGACTCCATTACACAGACACCACTAAACTGTTACCTCCACAGAGGACCTAGTTTGTTTCTTAAAAGAATGTTGGCATCCACAGAATATAATACAAAAGCCTTTTCTAATATTTTGTCCCAATTTTTCTTTTAGTGTCCTTGAAGTGGAAAAGTCTCTGGTATTGGCTGAGAAGGGCAGCCCAGAAGATAAGGACAATGAAGTAGAGCTCTTGACTGCGGGGAAACATTTCCGGATCTTAGGGACCATGAACCCCGGGGGCGACTTTGGGAAAAAAGAGGTAAAATGCTTCCTGGAGCAGAATTTTGGTTTAGTTTTTTACTTCAGCTTATGGACACCCATAAATGTAGTATGTTGTACTACATCTGTATAGTGGTTAACAATTCAGTGATGGATTATAAACTCATAAAAATGTATGTATAATTATAATCATTATTATTGAAAAACCGTATAGACATTTCTGTATTTGCCATTTCACTCCATGTGCTCAAGATGTCATGAATTTCTCTCTTCACTGACTTGTCCCTGTGAGTTGCTGTCATTCTGCCCGACACTTTAACTGTTCTGGGTTATACCTTGCTTTGAGAGACTCTCTTTCAGTGTCCATGTGTATTTGTGTTTGAGACAGACTCTCTGCATAAACAAACTCTTGAACTTGCTGCCTCAGCCTTCTAGGAATGCGTGCACAGATAGAACTCGGCTTTCTTAAATACCAAAGTGGTCTTAGGAGTGATTGCTAAGTGTCAAAGAGACGTCACAGCAGTGTTAGCCGTGGTGGTGCATACCTAGAATCTCAGCATTTTGGAGATAGAAGGTCTACAACAATCTTAAAGCCAACATGGACACGTGGTTTTATAGATAAAACATGTTTATACTTTTACAGGTTATGTAAATCACCAACATTGTAAGTACAGTTCCTTCTTTTCAGAAGGTTGTGCTTAGAATCAGGCAAGAACTAACAATCCTGTGGTTTTTAAAGCTCAGGGAGCTATTTGGTGAGAAGTGCAGAATTATGTAACTGGTCAAGTATAAGAAGAAAAATGAAGTGATCTTCAATGAAGCATTATGACTCTTTAATAACTTGTTAGGCGCCTAAAATGTGAACATGTTATTTTTTTAGTAGTATCAGAGAAAAAGAATGTTACTCTGCTTTAGAGATCTGGTTTCAGGATTGTTTACATTCACTCCCACACATAATGAACACACAAACACTTAAAATGAAAACAAACAATGTTGCATGGTTGAATACACTTAGAACAGTCTTAATAAGTGCAGGGTGCCCTATTAAGAACCCTAAGACCATTTGGTTGACACCGCCAGGGCTAGACCCACATCATTCCTTTCCTGCAGGAAATATATTGTATCATATATGTTGAGCTCAGGTTCTTAAACTGTGGCTTGTCACCACATGTGTGTCAGTGAATGTGGGGGATCATGAAAAAATTTGGCAACAGTAAAGGGTTTCTGAATATACAAAGACCAAAAACTAATTCAAAATCAATACATAATGATCCCAAGTATTCCTAGCAACTCTCACCATCTTGCACAATGCCATTTCACCGAAGTCTTTGCTCAGACTCATGACATACATACTTCGTCCTGTGAGTGTCACTCGCTCCCACACATAATATGGATGGCAGTGAACACTGCCTGATACACCTCTGCTCAGATTTAAGACCATTGTGTGCTGTGAACTATCCTGTCATGCTTTTACTGTGTGTGTAAATATGACAGTCTTACAGAAACAACTGGCTTAATTATAAAATAAGGAACTGTAATATTTTATAACAATACCCCCACCCCCACCCCACTCCCCAAAAACATCAACAGCAAAAAGATTGTTAATTTGCCTGCCGCCTGCCAGGTTAGCTTACACTTTGCATAAGACAAAGTGGCTGGCTACCTTTTACCTAAGGTAGAGTGAGGTAAGCTCTTAATAGAGCATGTACTAAAGACATTGGTCATCTAGATGGCCAGTGTGAATGTGCGAACATGAACCTAGCTGAGCTGTTCCTTGGTACAGACATTGTTCTTGACCTCTGAGTAATAGACCAGAGAGATGATGGATGGTTACTAAGAAGTTGATGAATAACTATGCACCTGTAACACTGCAGACTTCTGTCGGTCACTAGCCATTCTGAGTTTGGAAAAGGAAAGTAGAATGTAACTAGTAACAGAAGCTATCTGACTGCAAGAGCAAAACAGATTGTTGTATGAGAGGTGAGATGCATGCCTCTTTGTATTTTCTCTCACTTTGAGCCTCAGGACAGCAGGCTCTATGGGAAGATAGTTGTTTGTGTAACTGAATAGAAAGTAAAGGGACTGACTGGTACTGGAATCCTGCCATTGCTACCACTTGTTTCTTGAGGCCCTGAAGTTCTCCACAACATCAGTAAACAGGGGTGATAATGCCAGCGTGAGGGGTGTCCTAGAGATGGATGTGGTAACATCTGTGAGGATCCACTAAACTTTATTCGCTAGCAGAGGGAATAAGAGAGGATCCACCATTTGCTGGAGTCACTTCTTTTCAAAGGACTAGTTCTTTAGCTTCAAAGGCTTTTAATTCTCATTAGCCATTGTGTTTCTTATAGCTGTCTCCTGCCTTAAGAAACCGATTTACAGAAATATGGTGCCCTCAAAGCACAAGGCGTGAAGACTTAATTCAAATAATAAATCATAATCTTCGTCCAGGATTGTCTCTGGGCAGAATGGGTCATAAAGGTGAGTTTGCAGGTAGTATTGGTGATGGGTTGGAGGGGAGGGACAAGTCTTGTATGAAAATTATTTGTAAGTTTAATCAGTGTTATAAAAATGAAAAAGGCGCCGGGCGGTGGTGGTGCACGCCTTTAATCCCAGCACTCGGGAGGCAGAGCCAGGTGGATCTCTGTGAGTTCGAGGCCAGCCTGGGCTACCAAGTGAGTTCCAGGAAAGGCGCAAAGCTACACAGAGAAACCCTGTCTCGAAAAACCAAAAAAAAAGAAAAAAAAAAAGAAAAAGGCAGGAATAGGAGCACGACAGATCTTAGGAAATACAGCATTTGACTCTTACCGTCTCTGAAAGTCTTTTCCCAGTGTTTTTTCTTTCTATTTTCATAGGTTATTTGTATATGTATGTATGCATAGTTTACATACATATACGTGGACACGTGGAGACAGACTGAAGTTAGGACTGTCTGCCGTTGTTCTACCTTACTCGCTGAGGCAGGTCTTTTGGTCACCTCCATAATACACCAGTGGCTCTGGGGATCTCCCTTATCTCCTGAGACTGGAATTAGAGCAGGACACCATGCCTACCCAGCATTCACGTGGGCACCGGGGATCTGAGCATAGGCCCTTAGGTTTGGGTGGCAATCACTTTAAGCTCTGAGCCATATCCTTAACCCTTTTAATCATTACTACCTTGAAGAGTTTTTATTTGAATATTCATTTTTATGTGTCATAAATGAATCTTTTACTATAAACACCTAAAAACAAAGGAAATCAGAATAATATTTAAAAACTCATATACAAGTGTATTGGAGTTGGCAAGTCTTAAAACATCAAGTCTAAATAGGATTTTAAAGCTTAGATTGGTTTAATGTATGTTTTTTTTCTTTCATTTTTCTTGATTAAGAAATTTTCTGCTCACTCCACATATTATCCACAGATCCCCCCTCCTACCTCCTCCCACCCCCCAGCCCTCTTTCCTAAGCCACCCCGCATCTCCACATCCCCCAAATCAAGGTATCCCATGGGGACTCAGCAGAGCCCAGCATACTGAGCCTAGGCAGGTCCAAGCCCCTTCCCACTGCACCAAGACTGTGCAAGGTGTCACACCACAGGCACCAGGTTCCAGAAGCCTGCCTATAGACCAGGGACAGATCCCAATCCCCCTGCCTGGGTGGCCCCCAAACAGTTCGAGTCAAACAACCATCTTCTGTATCCAGAGGGCCTAGTCCAGTCCCATGGGGGCTCCACAGCCACCAGTCCACAGTTCATGGGTTTCCACTAGTGTGGCCGGTCATCTCTGCATGTTCTTTAAGACTTCTATTGACCTGCCTTTGAGAATCATCAAATGCTCTTAGAGGTTACCTCTGTGGTACTATGGAGGGATGGTGCAAGGTTTTGTTTTGTTTTGTTTTGTTTTAATCTTCCATGTCACTTCTTTTATTTATTTTTTTATTTTATAATTTAATTTAATTTTACATATCAGCCACGGATTCTTTTGCTCTCTCACTCCCCACCCCCCACCCTCCCGCCTTCCTCTCAGCCCACCCCTCATTCCCATCTCCTCCAGGGTAAAGACTCCCCTGAGGATTGAGTTCAACCTGGTAGATTCAGTCTAAGCAGGTACAGTCCCCTTCTCCCAGGCTGAGCCAAGGGTCCCTGTATAAGCCCCAGGTTCCAAACAGCTCATGAACTGAGGACAGGTCCCGGATGCCTCCCAAACAAATCAAGCTAATCAACTGTCTCACTTATCCAGAGGGCCTGATCCAGTTGGGGGCTCCTCAGCTATTGGTTCATAGTTCATGTGTTTCCATTCATTTGGCTATTTGTCCCTGTGTTTTTTCCAACCTTGGTCTCAACAATTCTTGCTCATACAATCCCTCCTCTTTCTCACTAATTGGACTCCTGGAGCTCCACCTGGAGCCTGGCCGTGGATCTCTGCATCCAGATCCCTCAGTCATTGGATGGGGTTTCTAGCACGACAATTAGGGTGTTTGGCCATCCTATCACCAGAGTAGGTCAGTTCGGGCTGTCTCTCGACCATTGCTAGTAGTCTATTGTGGGGGTATCTTTGTGGATTTCTGTGGACCTCTCTAGCACTTTGCTCTTCCTGTTCTCATGTGGTCTTCATTTATCATGGTCTCTTATTCCTTGTTCTCCCTCTCTGTTCTTGATCCAGCTGGGATCTCCCACTCCCCTAAGCTCTCTTTCCCTCGACCCTTGCTCTTCATTACCCCCACTCACATCCATGTTGTTCATGTAGATCTCATCCATTTCTCTGTCATTGGGCAGTCCCTGTGTCTTTCTTGGGGTCCTGTTTTCTAGGTAACCTCCCTGGAGTTGTGAGTAGCAGCAGTCTAGTCATCTTTGTTTTACATCTAGTATCCTCCTATGAGTGAGTACATACCATGTTTGTCTTTCTGAGTCTGGGTTACCTCACTTAGGATGATTTTTTTCTAGATCCATCCATTTGCCTGCAAACCTCATGATGTCGTTGTTTTTCTCTGCTGAGTAGTATTCTATTGTGTATATGTACCACATTTTATTTATCCATTTTTCAGTTGAAGGGCATCTAGGTTATTTCCAGGTTCTGGCTATTACAAACAATGCTGATATGAACATAGCTGAGCAAGTACCCGAGTGGTATAGCTGGATCTTGGGGGAAATTGATTCCCAATTTTCTAAGAAAGCGCCATATTGATTTCCAAAGTGGTTGTACAAGCTTGCATTCCCACCAGCAGTGGAGGAGAGTTCCCCTAGCTCCACATTCTCTCCAGCATAAGGTGTCTTCAGTATTTTTGATCTTAGCCATTCTGACAGGCATAAGATGGTATCTCAGAGTTGTATTGATTTACATTTCCCTGATGATTAGGGATGTTGAGCAATTCCTTAAATGTCTTTCAGCCATTTGAGTTTCCTCTTTTGAGAACTCTCTGTTTAGCTCTATAGCCCATTTCTTAATTGGACTGTTGGGCATTTTGATGTCTAATTTCTTGAGTTCTTTATATATATTCTGGATATCAGTCCTCTGTCAGATGTGGGGTTGGTGAAGACCTTTTCCCATTCTGTAGGCTGTCACTTTGCCTTGTTGACGGTGTCCTTTGCTCTACAAAAGCTTCTCAGTTTCAAGAGGTCCCGTTGATTGATTGTTTCTCTCAGTGTCTGTGCTTAATGTATGTTTTTATTGTAGATACCAATTGGACTAAATTAGGAACCTAGATTTTGTTCGGAGACTCAACATACAGTACTTTGTAGTTCCCTTTTTCTACTTAATAATACAGAAAAGACACTTGATTCTTTGGGATTTTTTTTGTTGTTGTTGACATGCTTTTGAAACATGTCCTGAAAGATGGTTCTGAAAACTGGACAGTTGTGAGAATCGCCTCCATATTACCTGCTGTTGCCCCGCTGTTTCAGGAGAAATTGGCACTGCAGTCACCCAGCATAGGCAACCTTTAAGGCAGACATGGCATAATAATTTTCAGTTTTTCATCTGGTGGTTGATCAGCGATACAGTGTAAAATCTTTTGGTTTTATTTTGATAGAGGGTCTTGGCTAGGTTGCCTAGGCTAGCTTCACACTTTGGATCCTTCTGCCTCATCCTTCCAAACACTAGAATAACAAGCATGTTCACCCCACCTGGCTTGTTCCCTACCTCCAAATGTTTACTGTTCATTTCAGAAGTTTTATATAGAGTTCTTTACATTTCATTGACGACACTTTGAATCTTTATGTACTACTTAAGGACGTTCTTTATTTTCAATTGTTTTATGATAAGAATCTTTATAAGAACAGCCATTCGCCGGGCAGTGGTGGCGCACACCTTTAATCCCAGCACTCGGGAGGCAGAGCCAGGTGGATCGCTGTGAGTTCGAGGCCAGCCTGGGCTACCAAGTGAGTTCCAGGAGAGGCGCAAAGCTCCACAGAGAAACCCTGTCTCGAAAAAACAAAAAAGAAAAAAGAACAGCCATTCAATTTGAATTATAAGACAAATTTCTATGAAGCCTCACTCCATTTGCCAAATGGATGAATGCCTAAATTAGAAAATCACACATAAATGAAAGAACTAAAGTAATGCCACTGAAAAGTTGGCAGTACCCATTATGGTAGAAGAAATACTGACAGGTGCACATTCACAAAATGTCTTATAGAAGCTAAGAAACATAGACCTTGCCTCCCCTCTGTTCTGGGATGTCTCAGAAAACAGTTACTTTTGCTTCATTCCAAGGGGCTGACATAGCTGAGGTGATGCTGGATTTCATTGACTGGCTGACTCACCAGGAGTTTGGACGAAAGTGTGTGGTCAGTATCAGAGATATTCTGTCTTGGGTTAACTTCATGAACTCAATGGCGGAGGAAGCTGCTGTGAGAAGGCTAGAGACCATCTCTCCTGTGACGTCTTTTGTCCACGCCGCATGCCTGGTGTACATAGACGGAATAGGTTCAGGTATGTTTTCTCTTGGGGACAGTGGACTGTCAAGAAAGAGGAGAGTGGGAAAAGGGAACAAAGCCAGACCATATATTTTTAGAATCACTTCAATTGGATATTTCCAATACTCAGCCCCTTTTCCTCTTTATATTCTTTGAAAAAGTTGGCACTTTTCAGAGTGGTTAGCCAGGGAGAAAGCTCAGTGCATAAAGGAATTTGTCACCAAGAGTAATGACCTGAGTTTGATCCCTCAAACTCACATTGTAGAAGGAAAGAACTGACTCCCACAAGCTGTCCTCTGACCTCTCTATTCATGTGCTGTGGTACTTGTGTGTATCCTCCCACCCCACCCACCCCCCACAATTAGTAAATTGAGGAACCAAATGATGAACAGCGCTATATATTGTCTCCAGATCAGTTTGTGATTGGGTGACATCAGTTCGTCCCTGAAAACGCTGCTTTATAAATTGAGGAGAATGTTGGATGTGCGTTCTTCCTTTTTCCTTAGGGCTGCTTTACATTGGAAGCTGTATTTAGCCTGTAGTTCTGCTGAGGTCCTTTTCCTCACAGAAGCTCTGAGCTGTCACTGATCACAGTGGGGTTGATGGTGCTATTCCCTCATGTCCTGATACTCTCTTATAGGGGTAACTTCCTCTGGGTTTGGTACGGCCCTCTTGGCTCGAGAAGAATGTCTGAAATTCCTCATAAAGAAACTTTCCAAGGTAGTCCGACTGACAGAATGTCAGAAAGATGAGTTGAAGATTTATGATAGACTGAAACCCAAAGAATTCACTGGTGTGGATGACCGTTGGGGAGTTCCCCCATTCTTTATACCAAGAGGTAAGAGTGGTTTTGAATAAGTGGTTACTCTCCTCCTGTAGCTTAGAAAACTGCTTCTGTTAGGGCTTCGTCTCGTGTGTGGGACGCAGGATTGTTTTTCACGTGGTGAAGTTCTAAACCTCACTAAAGCTAGCAAGCCCGGAAGTGAACTACATAGCCCTGCTGTATTATAATGCATCTTAACTGTAAATTGTATTCTCTTACAAAACTAGGTTTGTGAATCCTTAAGAGCTGGTAGTTTTCCTCAGTCTTCCCCTCAGGGCATCTGCCATCACCTGACTGTTGTGCGGAGACGTAGAAAATGTCTGTTCATGGTGTTGGGTGGATGAATCAATGGTTAAATGAGAAATGAAATGTAAGAGACAATAGATTTCACTTCTGATCCTGGCTCTTCTGCTCGTTAAATTTCCTTTGCCAAATATTTGTTCATTAATTTTGTGGTGCTAGGATTGAAGCCAGGGTCTCTGGCATGATTACACATCTCCTACAGCAGCACTCTTCATATCTATGACTGTTACTTCCATGTCACCGTCATCTGTTGTCTAGTCCCTGCCTCTGTGAGTCATAATTATCGAGCAGATGAAATGTACAGAGGCACAGTGATAGTTAGGGAAATACCTCCTCAGAATGATGGATTATACTAGGGATGTGTAATACTCGAAGTGTAGTTTGTGAAAGAGATGTCGGCTGCTAGACCTATCTTTGTGGTGTGTGTGTATAGTAAGTAAGTGGAAAGATGGTTTGTACTAGGCACAGTTGAGAAAAGTATGTTATGGGCTTTAGAATTCCTGTAAGGCATTTTATAGATCCAGAAGTGGGAGAATCCTGAAAGAGGGGATAAACATGTTCACTCTAGTAGTACTGACTGATGGTAACCTATCTGATGGATAGATATCCTTGGGTTGAGAGGTGTATAGGATTTGGTTATACTCAGCTTGTGTCTCACTGTGTTTTTCTTTACTTAAGGACCTGTCCTGAATGGGCACAATATTGCTGACTATGCACTCAGTGCAGGCACCACAGCTATGAATGCCCAAAGGCTCTTAAGAGCTGCTAAACTGAGCAAACCTATTCTCCTGGAGGGCTCACCTGGTGTTGGTAAGACAAGTTTGGTGGCTGCATTAGCAAAGGCTTCAGGAAATACCCTGGTTCGAATCAACTTGTCAGAGCAGACGGTAAGTTTCAGCAACCTAAAATGCATATGGGATAAAGAGAAGTAGGATTGCCTGTCTACTTATAAGGATTTCTGATGAAAAATCATGACTCTTAGCACCAAAACTATGGCATGCGGGGATAAGTATCACAGAAGTATCCAAACTAAGTCTTCAGCATTCTTCATAGCCGGCACCTGCAGTATTCTTCTCTTATTTAGATGTTTTAATTCCAATTTTCTTTTGACAAAGGACTACTCATTTGTCTATGTAACGTACCATTTAATCTTTTTCCCCTTTCTCAAAAATCTTAGAAGTAAAGTAACTTTTTAAAAGTCTTATGAAAATGTGGGACAGAGATGAAAAATTGATCACGATCTGGGAGCAAGGCCCTGGCATTGTTACTGCTTTTGCTAATGTTTGTGCTAAAGCTCACCAATTAATCTCCAAGAAGAACTAATGATCTGAGCATCTGTTCAAGGAGATTGATACTTGGTGCATTTTGATCAGAAAATTCTTAGGGCATGCTTGGGCTCCTGTCAAGAGTGCCCACAATAGTTGGGACACTACATGAAAAAGAGAAAAGGTCAGGGTCAGGGAATATTGTATGAGGTCCACCCAAGCATTTATCATTTGGGAGTTCATGGTTTTACGTTCCAGTAGATTTATTTTTCTTTCTTACGTGTTTGTTTTCTCTTTGGTAATGATGTGACCTTTTGTTACAGGACATAACTGATCTGTTTGGAGCAGATTTACCTGTGGAAGGTGGCAAAGGTGGAGAGTTTGCCTGGTGTGATGGCCCCTTGCTGGCAGCTTTGAAAGCAGGCCATTGGGTTGTGTTGGATGAGGTGAGCATCAGGACCAAGATGGGATCACAGATGGGTGAAAAGCAAAACCAGGTGTTTTAGTGGAGGAGTTCATGGAAAGGACAGACCACACTAGTAAAAAGATCCTTTAATTTCATTACTAGTCAGAAATGACCCTTGGCAGAGTGCACGTGCAGAAGGGTAATTCATTTTGTCTTCCTCAGTTCACTGGCATTCCTTTACCAAGATGTACTTCATATTGAATTTTCACCAGAGAAAAACCACATCTTTCTTTATTCTCATGTCTCTGGCAAGCTTGCCATATTCACATTTATTTCAGAAGTGCTTTATAAATTGTGTCAACCACTTGAGGTTTTGATAATGCTCCAGGGTAGCTGGGAATATGTATATACACACACAATGATATACAAAAGTATAAAAATCAATAAGTGATCCAAGTTAGATATATATATAGTGAACTACTCATCTGAAATGAAAGCCTATCATGACACATGCTAAGTACTGAATCTTTTGGGGGTATTCAGTCTTAATTCAGAAAGTGGCTGGATGGGGATGGCAGTTTCACTGGATGCACACCTCTCCCCTGGTCCTAGATGACAAGGGGAGGGTTCCATGAGAATCAGTCAGATGATTTGCTGTCTGCTGCTCAGGGCAGATACCAAGGAGAGACAGATACCCGTGGTTCTATAGGGGAGCAGGTGAGAATATTTATTAGTCAGCAAAAGAGAAAGCTTAGATTTAAGCTAAAGGCCACACTGGCTGTATTCAAACTTGCATTCAGGGATTGCAGGACATTCTAGAGTTGGATACCCACTTAGAGGAACTTTCTATTTAGGAATATTCAGAAGACTTCACTGTGCTTATAAGACATGATGAGGTTCTGGTAGAAATAACTCAAGATGATTGCATTGTAGTGATTTGCATTCTTCCATTTAGTTTTTCAGTGTTACCTAAAGACCACTCGTGTCTCCTATCTGTGAGCTCTGACTCAGAATCTGAAGGCCTATATTTAGTTAGTTCTTTTCATTCTTTATGTCCCCAATCACAAAACTATTGTTGAATGTTAACTGTAGTGTAGTTGGGTGTTTCTCGTCCCAACTCTTTGTTCCCAAATACCTGGCATCTGCTTCCCAAATAACTGCACAGAAGTTTGTATTAATTATAAATGCTCGGCTGATAGCTCAGGCTTGTTACTAGCTAACTTTTACACTTAAATTGACCCATAATTCTTATCTGTTTAGCCACATGGCTTGGTACCTTTTCTCAGTACGACATTCTCATCTTGCTTATCTGCCCTTGCTGGTGACTTCTGACTCTGTCCTTCCTCTTCCCAGAATTTTCCTAGTCTGGCTCTCGCTCAATCTCTTCCTGTCCAGCTATCGGGCAATCAGCTTTTTATTAGCCAATGAGAGTAATAGATAGTCATAGTATACAAAAAAATTGTTCTATAGCACTGTAGACCCACTTTGTGTTGTCATATCACAAATTTGAAACCCACTTGAAGATTTTGTTCTGTATTTGAGGGTGTTATTACAGAGACCAGTGTAAGTTCATTATAATTTACATAATTAAATGTGTTCGGAAGATTTTAAAAGTTGTTTTGTTATGTTTGTTTTTTTAAGTTTAGTCTGTATATTTCCTTATCTTAACTTATATGTGGGTAGGATCAGTGGTTTGCTGGTTAAGAGGACTTGTTGCTCTTTCAGAGAATGGCTCTTCAGTTTCCAGTACTCACATTAGTGGTTCACAACCATCTATAACTCCAGTTCCAAGGGATCCAAGAGCTTCTTCTGTCTTCAGCAAGCACCAGGAACACATGTGGTGCACATACATACGTGCTAGTACAGCACTAATGCACATAAAATAAAATAGATAAATCTAAAAAAAGTTTGAAGTCATATTCAGGCTTTATATTCATACATCCTTATAAAATTATTTATATATAATAAAGTTTACACCTACCCCAAATCTCTTACAATATATGAGAAATACAATTTGAGTTTCTCTGACTTCAATCAAGAAAACTTTACTACTCATAATTACTGCTTTGTCTTTTGTTCTAGTTATACACTGAAATAATGAAACAAATATTTACACTTTCTCTTCCAAACAGCTTAATCTGGCTTCTCAGTCCGTACTAGAAGGACTCAATGCTTGCTTTGATCATCGAGGAGAAATTTATGTACCAGAGCTAGGCATGAGCTTTCAAGTTCAGCGTGAAAAGACCAGGATTTTTGGTTGTCAAAATCCCTTTAGACAAGGCGGTGGGAGGAAGGGCTTGCCCAAGTCTTTCCTTAACAGATTCACTCAGGTAAGATTCCCTGCTGCCCTGGAAACCAGTTGATGCTCGCATGTCCACTATGTGTATGATAGAGGACTTGCTGAATGGTCCTCCTTCCCTGTCTTTATCCTGTGTGTACTGTGACCTGGAGACTTTGGTGTGTTATCATTTTAGAAGACAGTGAGGTTACTACCCTTATAAGGACTTCATAATTGTGCTCTGGCATAGAGGCTGGTCATTAATGATTTCAAGTGATGATCTTTTACAGGTTTTGTAATGAAAGTAATGTATTTCAGGATTAAAATTGAGAATAGAAAAGTGCCATGAGCTGGGCATGGTGTCACATGCATTTAATCCAGCACTTAGAAAGCAGAGGCACGTGGGTCTCTGTGAGTTCAAGGCCAGCCAGGGCTATATATAGTGAGACCCTGTCTCCAAAAAAAAAAAAAAATCCATGAATAAAATCCAGTATCCCTCCTTCTATCATTAGCAAAATCTAAAATGTTATATCTTTATTCATTTTTGCAAAGGGATGTGTTTATACACTTGCTTATTTTAGTTGGCATTTTTCACAGTTTGATTAATTTAGAAATTTGAAAGTGCCTCTAGATGTTAGCTCTAATATCCTGTTCATTGATAATTAAGAATTTTTTGAGTATCATTTAATGATGTTTATTGTACTGGAGAGGTGGCTCAGCAGTTAAGAGCACTGGTTGCTCTTAGAGAGGACCCTGGTTGATTCCCAACATGGCTGCTCACAACCATCTGTAACTCCAGTCCCAGGGGATCTGACACTCTCTTCTGACCTCAACTGGCACCAGGCACAAATGTAACTTTTAAAAAGGAATGTTCATTATGAAAATTGTCAAATACAAAAAGGTTGGGTGAATTTTAAAGCAATCATGTTTATACTAACAGTCTGAATCTGAAAGTATTTAAGAATACTTGTAGGAAATTGTTGAAAACAAATGTAATCTAAAAGTGAATTGCACAGGTCTCTTTTCTCTAATTTACTAGATAAAGCTTAAAAGCCAAGCCTGTTACCTGTATTTCGAAACTAGTTCTTCATTGTAAGAAATTTCTAAAACTCAATTATTGCTCTTTTATATTAAGTAGAACTAGCACAGAGCATTGTAGGGTTGTCGTTTTCTAGAGAAAAGCATTGATATTGTGTGATGTTTGGGTTTTATAGGTCTTTGTGGATCCCCTTACAGTAGTTGACATGGAGTTCATTGCCAGTACTTTGTTCCCAGCCATTGACAAAAATATTGTTAAGAAAATGGTAGCTTTCAATAACCATGTAAGTACCAACTTGTATTTTCCTTGCTCTTTTAAACCATCATTTTCTCAGAACAAGACTACCAAATTCCCGGTCTTCCGAAAGAAAATTACAGTATTCTGCACATTTGTAGTGGGATGCGTGCTACCCCTTGATGGCTATGTCCTTTCTACATTGTGGGCATAGCAGTGTTGTGTGCACGGTCTTCTTGGCCTTTGGAAGTTTAGGTTAGGAGGAGTCATTTGAATCAAAACTATTAATTTCCATTTTTGATCCCATATGTATATGTAACATAATGTTAGTGCAGTGCTGATAGGATACCATTTTCAATAAGAATGTCTTATTTCTAGATTGATCATGAAGTGACTGTTGAGAAGAAATGGGGGCAAAAAGGGGGACCCTGGGAATTCAACCTCCGAGACCTCTTCCGCTGGTGTCAGCTGATGCTGGTTGACCAATCTCCCGGCTGCTATGATCCCAGTCAGCATGTGTTTCTAGTTTATGGAGAAAGGATGAGAACCAGGGAGGACAAAGAAAAAGTGAGTCTCCTGCGTCTTCATTTACTTTTCCTGCTAACAACTGATTTCTTCTGAAGATAGAAGAGGCTCAGAAAAACACCAGAGCACTTGGAAATTCGGACCTTGCTAGAACATAGCCTAGCACAGTTCTGAATCTAGACAATTTGCTTCTGTGTCTATAATTCCCCATAGTCACGAACCTTAGACCAGAACTGTCAGGACTTGCCTGGTTTCTATTTTTAGCATGATTCAAATAGAAACAGCATGGTCTTCCATAAAGAGCTTTATCTCACCTGCTTTCTAGGTACAAACGAGTATTGCTGTAACCCAACAGAACAGAAGGATTTGCTGGGAGTTTTATTGTTAGGTTCATAATTAACTGTCAAATTATAACATATTTTATCTAGAAAGCGTAAGTAGATATAAAGAAAAGATAATTTTTTTCTTTTTTCTTTTCTGTTTTGTTTTTCGCCCAACAAGAGAAGTTAATTTGTATCTGAATGAGCTGTAAATACACCTTTGTAAAGAGAACGTGGCAGTCATCTGTACCTCTGTCCTCTGACTGAGAGTTTACTGTGTTGCCCAGGCTGGTCACAAGTGTCTGGACTCATGTGATCTCCCCTGCGATCACAGGCATGCTTCACTATACCCTGTTCTTGTGCATTTGGGTTTGTGCTAGTCTTACAATGACGTCTCCAAACAGGTGTGGCAGGAAGTGCTGTCAGTCGTGGAGTCTTAGAGGAAGCAGAGGCAGTTGATAGGGTGGACCCAGTTTAGGTGCTCTATGCTTTGCCCGCTGTTAATTTTCTACTAAATCTCACTATTTCAAACGGAATTCATTGGAGAAGAGAGAGATGGCTCAGGGCTAAGAGTGCTGGTTGTACGAGCATGAAGACCAGAGTTCAGATTCCAGCACCCACCATAAGAAAGCCAGGCACAAATCCCCGCCCTCCCCGCCCCACGCCTATAACCCCAGCACTGAATGGGGTGGAGATGGGGACTGTGGGCTGCAAGCTCAGCTACAAAACAGGAGCTCTAGGTTCATTTGGAGTGTGATAGGGAAGACAGTGACACCCTCCTGGCCTCTGCAGGTGTCCACAACCCCCTCCTCACCATTTCCCGGTTTCCTCAGTCTGTCCGCCTATCTGTCCATATCTCCCTCTCTCTCTCTCTCTCTTTCTCTGAGAGGAAGTGAATTGATGTACATACCAGTCCATGTGTTAGAAGCAGTAATTCTTTTGGACAAATGTGAATGTGTGACAAATCACGTGAATTTCATGCCCCTCTTACTGAATTGCCCACGTTCACTTATTCATAGTATTCAGAACTACTCGACTTATTTCCTACAAAATAGCTTTCAGTCACTGGATCAGGAAAAAATGTTCAGCTAATATATTTGACTTTTTTATTATTGCATAATTCACATAGCATTAGCTAGTCGTTTAATTTGTTGGTTTCACAATATAAGCATCTCTGAAAATATGAAGTGAGTGAAATGCAATTAAAAACTGCGATACTGTAAGTGGAAGATTCCACACCTGACCTTACATGGAACGTCAGTCAAAACATAGACATACTAGCTGCGTGGTGGTGGCAGCACACGCCTTTAGTCTCAACACTCAGGAGGCAGAAGCAGGCCGATCTTAAGTTTGAAGCCTGATCTGCATAGTGAGTTCTAGGACTACATGGAGAAACCCTGGAAGAGGCAAGCATAGCTATTGGTTCAAGCTAGGCTAGTCTACTTTGAGAGCTCCAGGCCATTCAGGGCTACATGGTGAGACACTATCTCAAAAAAGAAACTGTGGAACCGGGTGGTGGCACATGCCTTTAATCCCAGCACTCGGGAGGCAGAGGGAGGTGAATCTCTGTGAGTTTAAAGGCCGTTCTGGTCTACAGAGTGAGTTCCAGGAGAGCCAGGACTGTTTCACAGAGAAACCCTGTCTCAAACCCCCCTCCCCCAAAAGAAAGAAACCACGGGCATACTAAAAACATCAAATTACCTTCATGCTAAATATTTAGGGTGTTGTTGAAACCTGAATGTTTAGACTTGTCTCATATTAGCCAGATGTCTTCTGTATATGCAAATAAAGAACTGGACATTTGGACTATTTCTGGTCACAAGCACTTCAGATGAACACTCAGCCTGCAGTACATTGATTGGCACGAAAATATTCACCAGTTTTCAAGTGGCTTGCTGTGGTCTGAGGAGAGTTTCCACACTCCTCCATTTCAGCATTGCTCTAATTGACCAAATTAGGGGGTTTGAATAAAAGATGATGAAAAGTAAAAATAGTGAACATTGAGGTATGAAAGACCCAGATAAATTGAATCCGGTTTTTAAAAAATCAAATAAAGCAGCTAATGAGTTTATTCTGTGGACTCTATCAGAACATTAGGGAAGGAGGTAAGCTTTAGTGTGAGCCAGAGACGTATGACAGCAAGATTTTGTTCCTGCCACTTAGGATTTCACCTACACTGCTCCACAGTGATCATGAGCTCTCCTTATTTTCATTTTCTGACTTTCATATATGATTATAAGAATATTGGTGCTTGTCAACTTGAAACAATTTTGGGGGGTGATTCTAATTTTTTTTCTTCCTTTATATGCTTGTTAATATTTTAATTTCCTCTACCCATCTCTCACTGACTCCCTAGGCTTTCAAAAGAAATCCGTAGATGAGTAGTTGATAGAAAGTGTCTAAAAGCAGGGTTGCGGGGAGTCTGTATTCTTGATTAGATGAATAGTTTATGAAGTGGAAATAATAAATTCTGCATTGCAGTGCTCTGGCTAGTACATTTTTCCTCATAATCTTCAGGTTAGTGCTGAAGGTTTTTTTGTTTATGCTCCCCACCACACACACACACACACACACACACACACACACACACCACCCAGGGTTTCTCTGTGAAACAGCCTGGCTGTCCTGGAACTCACTTTATAGTCCAGGCTAGCCTCAAACTCACAGAGATCCACCTGCTTCTGCCTCCTGCGTACTGAGATTAAAGGTGTGTGTCGCCACCACCCACCTGTGCTGATGTTTTTATGAAGTGAAAGCAAGTGTTTTATCTCAAGATTTGCTAAACTGCCCGTGGCTTCATTTTATTTTATACTATAAATTTCACTGAAATCTCAAGTAGTTTGAGATCATGTAACTATTTAATTTTAATTTTATGTGTGTGAATGCTTTGCCTGCATATATGTCTACATCACGTGTATGACTGGTACCCACAGAGGCTAGAAGAGGATGTTGGATTCCCTGGAACTGAAGGTACAGGCAATTGTGAGCTGCCATATGGATGCTGGGGATCAAACTGGGGTCTTCTTCAAGAGCAGCCAGTGTTCTTAACCACTCAGCCATCTCTCTGGCCCCATTACTCTGTTCTTGAGCTCGTTACTTTTGTTGTTAGTGCACTTTATGCTTTTTGTTTTGGTTTTTAACTCTGGGTCTTGATGTATCCGAGGCTGAACTACCACTGACTATGTAGCCCAGGATTGTCACGAACTTGTGTTTTTCCTGCCTTAGCCTCCCCATGCTGGGATTATGAGATGTGCTACAATCCCAGCCTTACCTTGTGGTGTTTGTACGACAACACTCAAAGGGAAAGGAAAGCTTTTGCTGCTGTTGTCCAAGGGCAGTGACTTGTCACTGTACTTGTTCTCTGAGGATCCAGTTCAGCATCAGGTAAGACTTTATAATGGTTTATATTCTCACTGCATTATCTTCCCTTAGGTCATCACGGTGTTTAAGGATGTGTTTGCTTCCAATTCCAAGCCATACATGGGGACTAGACTATTTCATATCACTCCCTATGACGTTCAGGTAAAGAAACTGGAATAACCCTTTGCCCTGTGACAGTTTTCCATGGCTTCTATCTCACTACATATCACTGCCATGTTTTCTTCAGATCGGCTACTCAGTCCTTTCTCGCAGCAGCTATGTTCCTCATCCATCCCGCCGGCCCCTGTCACTCCTACACCAGTCATTCCAGTCTCTGGAACCCATCATGAAGTGTGTGCAGATGAGCTGGATGGTCATCCTTGTGGGGCCAGCCTCTGTGGGCAAGACCAGCCTGGTCCAGCTTCTGGCACACCTTACTGGCCACACCTTAAAGATCATGGCTATGAATAGTGCAATGGATACTACTGAGCTTCTAGGCGGATTTGAGCAGGTATACCTGGTATACTTTTACATTGCCAGGCATAACATAATAAACTTGTGGCCTGTTGTGGGGATTTTTGTATTAGTGGTGACTATATATATATATATATATATATATATATATATATATATATATATATGAGCATCCTTTCTCTTTGGCCAATGGCTTTTCATGTGATCTGGAAATTGCAGGTTGATATTATCCGACCTTGGAGGCTACTACTTGAGAAGGTAGAGCACACTGTCAGGGTACTGCTAAGGGACAGTCTTCTTAACAGTGCTGATGACACAGAAGTAGTGTTGCGAGCCTGGAGCCATTTCCTTCTGACATACAAACCCAAATGTCTTGGTGAAGATGGTAAAGGTGTCACCATAGAGATTGTCAACAAACTGGAAGCAGTATTGCTGCTTATGCAGCGACTCAATAATAAAATCAACTCATATTCCAAAGCAGGTATGTGCTTGTGATTGTCATACGCTTAGCGTTTCCCATCTTATGTGTATTTATAGGAATATATTTGTGAATGTCGAGTGTCATGTCATATATTTAATACATGTAATGATTACTGCTGAAGACTTGATTGTTAACTTTGAAAGAAAAATGCTGAAAGAAAGATTTCAGATTGATGATATTGAAAAGGGAAATACAAAAACTGATTGCCAGGCTCTGTTCTTCGTTTTATGCTTATTCAGCTATAGGTCAATCCATAATATCCATCACTAACAAGTATTTTTTGTTTAGTTTTGATTTTACTTACTAGTACTTCCTCACAAAATGTGCATTTTCATTTTTCCCTCTGTCTAAGTCTGACTAGATGTTAGACACTGGTTTTAAACTGTGAGGAACTGCATTATATTTTTTATTAAAGTCTGTTGGACTTTTTTTTCCACAGGTAATAAATTGCTTATGAATCACTTTAATATTTTTAAGATAGCTTTTACACTTTCCAGGGATGGGGAGGAATAGCATTTCCTCTTGTGACATGACCCTGAAGCATCTGATTTTACTTGCTGAGTGCTCTGTGTATTTGCTGAGGGCGCTCCTTAGGCTGGTGGGCACTGAAAAGAGACTCAGTTTTCTTCCAGCCCAGTCTTCATACAGGTGACTTTTATTTAGATGTGCAGGTTATTTAGCCGAAGGCACAAGGTCCTCTTCCAGGGACTTTGGATCCTTCTCTGAGAAGCCCCTCCTTTAAAGTATGCTGCTGCTCTTTCCAGTTGCTCCACCTGGCCTCAGTTCAGTGAGACCACTGGCATCTTTGGTTCCCCCCAGGCCCCCTTTGTATTTTTCTATAAAAGCAGTTATAGGACTTCATCTTGGTGGTACACCATGTTGTGCTACCTCTTATTCTGTCACGTTTTCTCCCCAGTTCTCAAGTTAAAAATGGGAACTTAAGTCTGTTCTCAATTGCTCAAAGCAAGAATCCAATATAACATAATTTCTAACAAAACTGACCATTTGAAAAATTCTAGACAAGAGCTGTTAGTGTTCGACTATAAAGTATTTGTGAGCTATATCTATAGATAGATGGGTGGGTAAATATATAATCTCCCCATTCTAAAGGAAATCTAGTGGCATTAATTATACTTTTGTCAGCTTACAGCTCTTTAATATAGAATTATAATGTAATGGATGAGAGACCTTTCTTGAGACATTTTTAAAATTGAAACACACTACAATTATTCACCAGAGTCAACCCTGAGTATGTAGTTATTAATTTGTCAAGTTATTGAAAGCTTTTGTCTGTCCAAAACATAATTTTATTATCTCTGTTTAAACAAGTGTTGGGATTTGTTTGGGGGTTATCCTGGGTAGGAGGCTGAAGTGCCATGCTTTAACATTGATTACTCTTATTTACTTACTTACTCTTGTCTGCAATATTATAGACTTTGCCAAACTTGTCGAGGAGTTCCGGGGTTTCGGGGTGAAGCTTCTGCAATCAGCCAGTGGCCGGAGTCATGGAAGCTTTGAATGGGTTGACAGCATGTTAGTTCAGGCCCTGAAGTCTGGAGATTGGCTTTTGATGGACAATGTTAACTTCTGCAAGTAAGAACCCAATCATGCCCAGTTATGCCCAAATGTGAGTGGGTCTGCCTGAACTTGGTGTGTTTGTTAACTGTAAACACACACACTGAGGCTCTCTGTATTGTTGACCTATTGGCTTTCTCACCTCGCAGTACATCTTCAGCCGTTCTTAGACTACCATGTGGTGAACAGTCTGGGCTGGTCGTTAGATGACTAAAGTAAAGGCTGAGAAACTTGGATTGCTTTTCCATACAGCACTAGGCCTTTTTACCTTAGAGATTACTTGTTAGGGTCATTTTAAATACTGATTCTCTGAAATACAGGATATGATATACACAAACGTTAGTAAGTATTACTAATAATCACAGTTCATATTACTTTTTATCCTAGATTGAGAAAAAGGGCAAGTAGGAAGTTGCTATCATAGAAGCTATTTTTAAGTGGTTTCAGTTGAAATCCAGTTATCTTCAAGTGTATTTGATCATTTTAAGGGAGGAGGGAGAGAGCTATGTGGTGCTTTTTCCATGTTTTATTTATTCAGTAAATGTGTATACTTTTATAAAGCTGTGTGACTTCTGGAATAGGAATGAGAAAAGGAGTTGGCCCTTGGGAGAGATTACAGTGCTGTATGGAGTGCTCTCTGGAAGGGAGATGTGGGTCCAAAAGAAAGTGACAGCTTGTGTAAGAGTAGTGGAGTCATGGCAACATGCCAGCCTGAATATCATTTGAATTCTGTTGGTGCAGTCCATCAGTGCTGGATCGTCTGAATGCATTGCTCGAGCCTGGTGGTGTCCTCACCATTAACGAAAGAGGAATGGTCGATGGAGCCACTTCCACAATAACACCACACCCCAATTTCAGGTACTTCTATTTCTTATGTGTCTAATAAAGAATTGGGTGTCATCAGTCACAAAGGCAGACATCGAATAGAACCTCTTTGTAAACTGCACCATGTTCCAAGAAGGCGACCCGATCATTCTGTTAAAACATATATATTAAGGCCCTCCTGTTTACCGAGTACTTGCTAGGCTTCGAGGACAGCAGAATACAGAAAGAGGTGAGGTCCCTCTCGAGGGTTAGCAGTAAGGTGTAGAAGGTAAGAGGTTAGTCACAGTCCTTTGCTGATAGCCTAGGAAGAAGAAAGTGTGTCCCGTGTTACAGGGTCACATGGGTGGGTCTTGGGAGTTGAAAAGAAACAAGGATGGCGTCTGTGGTTTGTCTAGAGTAACTGGGCAAATGAGAAGCTGCTTATTGAGAAGGGGAATACTAGCAGAAGAGCAAGTTTGGTATAGGCCAGCCAGCCAGGAATCCATTCTTCTGTTCTCACGTAAGGTGAGATGTCAGATAGCTACATGAGGGTACGGAGGGACATTGATGAAGAGAAATTGACTGTTACAGAAGAGTGTGCTAGCTAGATTTATGTCACTTGATACAAACTAGAGGTGGCAACCTTAACTGAAAAAAAAATACTGCCACCAGATTGTCCTATGGGTAAATTTGTAGTCCATTTTCTTGACTGACTGGTGTGGGAGGGCCCAGCTCACTGAGTGTTGCTACTCCTGGTCAGGCAGTCCTGGGTACTATAAGAAAACTGAGCAAGCCAATAAGCTGCAGTCCTCCATGGCCTCTGCATCAGCTTCTGCCTGTAGCTTCCTGCCCTGCTTCAGTTCTGCCCTGACTTCTTTAGATGATGGATTGTGATGTGAAACTGTAAGCTGACATAAACTCTTAGGGTGCTTTATCACAGAAGTAGAAAACCTCACTAAGGCCAGAGTTCATTGCTCCCTTTGCTGCTCTATGTGGATGAATCAGCATGGTCTGAGTTGGGGTGAGTGTCTGAAAGCAAGACTTTCTAAGTTCTCAGCATAGTTCCTTAAGAAAGCAGGTATATGAGGATGGAGAACGGACTCAGTGGTTGCAGCTCTTATAGACATCTGCCGAGTTTAGTTACCAACACCCACACTGGGCACGTCATAACTATCAAAAAACTCCAGCTTCAGGGGATCTCACACCCTCTTTAGGACTGCAAGCACCACACATAGGTGCACAAACAGACTCAAATGCATATATATAGATAAAAGTAAGTATTTAGAAACAAAAGTAGGTATAGAGAAATGGATGCAAGGGTGTTGATGTGTTAAAAATAGAGGTATGGGTAATAGTATCACACAGTGAGGTGGTAGTATCTTCTTCGATGAATTTCCTGTAGGTGAGCCACATATAGTTTGCCCTTAACAATTGGTGCTAGAGGCCCATACCGTTAGTTTTTGGGATTTGATTTTTCTCTCTCCTTCTCAATTTCCTTTTTATTATTTCCTCTTTATTAGGCTTTTTCTCTCCATGGATCCTGTTCATGGAGAAATTTCCAGAGCTATGAGGAATCGTGGACTTGAAATCTATATTTCAGGAGACGGGGATGAAAGCATCCCAGATAACCTGGATTTGAAAGTTCTACTTCACAGCCTTGGGTTGGTGGGGGACAGTGTGTGTAACATCCTCTTGGCTCTGCACACAGAGGTCCAGAGCATTGTTAGAGGTGAGCTACTTGACTTCTAGGCCTTTGCAGTTGCTATCCTGTAGTAATTCATGTTGCTCCATTAGGTCTGTAGTCTAGAGTTCTTACAGTTGATATACGTTGAAATAAAAGTGATCAAGAAAGCATGTTTAAAATGTAATATCCAAATACCTCAGGAAATGGAGTTCTGCTCATCTGGAGGAAGAGTAGCCATCAGTGTGGTAAGCTCCATAAGGAGTTACAGAGATGGCTCAATGGTTATAAGCACTTGCTTTTCCAAAAGACTGGCATTTTGTTCCCAGCACCCCTGTCAGTGGACTCAGTTCCAGCTGCAGGGAATCTGACGCCCTTCTTGGCTCCTTGGACACCCACACTTGATATACAGATTGATACATATGCATGTAATGAAAATAATAATTGGGTACGTGCTCCTGTAACAGGGACCATTTGCTGAGTAATTCTGCTCTATGCTTTGAGATTCAAGAGCTTTGCCTTCATATCTCCTGGGTCACCATTACCCTTATGAAGGGGAAATAAGGTAGAAATAAGAGTTGGAACAGCTCTAATTTTTGTTGTTGTTTTCTTGTGATAAAAGGATGAGTAGTAATAAATGAAATACTATTTACTGAGTAATTGCTGTGTGCTGGGTGCAGTTCAGTTTGTCTGTTCTTCGTACATGTTCCCTGTCACAGATGAGGCTCAGTGGTTGATAATTTGTTAGAATTAGTTATACTGACAGTTGGGATTTATACTGCCTATTGTCCTTTATATGGTCATACTCACTTGGCCATCCTTGGTGTGTGTGTCCTCTTGAGATTAAAGATACATGTGACACCTGTAAAAGAGTTCTCAGATACATTGCTGGAGGCCAGGGAATAAGAGGGAAGGCAGATGAGGGGGGAGAGAGGAGTGTTATTACACATCTGTTGTGCCCTTGGGAGACCCTAGATATAAAACAAATACATGGTTAGGAGTCATTGTACAGAAGATTAAGAGCATATTTATCAGTTTCTATCAAAGGTTTTAGAAGACTGTTGGTCACATATGGCAATGTTTTATTTTTATAGGTTCTCCAACATCATCTGTTTCTACTCTCAGTCAGGCAGCCATACTCATTGTTCAGTACTTACAGCGAGGTCTGAATTTAGACAAAGCGTTTTTTGAAGCATGCTGGGATGTGTATGTCTGCTCTCAGCACTCAGCAGCAAACCGGAAGGTACTGTGAATATTTTATACCAGCATCTAAGTTATAACGCCGAGGTAGAGGAGATCACCTTTGTGGATAGCAACTTTTAAGAGACTTGACTGCTATTTTGTTCCAGTTAAAGATCTGGTGTCCAGGTTTTTTTTCTGGAAATTCATTTAAATGTAAATATTCCTTTTCTGAAACATTGGCAAAACAATTTAACTAATGTTGTCCATTAAGGAATGTGATGGCTAGATGAGCCTTGGAGTCTTTCACACATTGTCTGTTGGTGATTTGGATAGCATCACTTGTGTCAGTACTCTTGACTGTGTGTTTCACATTCTGTAGCTTGTGCAGGCTTTGCTGGAGAGTCAGACCTCATCTCTGCAAGTTCGGGAAACCTGGGGACACTCCATTCTTGCCACAGGGCTGTGGCCCGATTCTGTGCCTTCAGCTCTCTTTGCAACAGAAGATTCTTGCCTCTCTGTTGTCCGAAGTGACGGGCAGATCCTGGCATACTGCCTCAACAGGCTGAGCCTGAAAACTAGCAGCTGGACAAGGTCAGCAGAGCCTTCAGTATGTTCTCTTGGGTAGATTTGGCTTTTGCGGACATTGGAGAGCCCAGCATTTGTGTCCACTTATTATCACATTTTTAATGTTTATCATTATTATTATCATTATTATCATCAGTCCCATTTATTTAGAAGTCTTCCACAGAAGAAGTAGATACTTACTAGATTGATGAGCCCGATGTTCTGGTTATGGCTGTGATATGCTCATAGAGAGCAACCAATCAGAATGTATATGCACATACTAGGGATGGAATCCAGGCAGGGCCTTTGTCATGCTGAGCATATTTCTGCCACTCAGCTATACCCCATCCCTAACTACATGTTTCAGTTGTCTTTGCCTCTTCATCTCTTTGATATGGTATTTGCAAAGTCATTATCTTTGGTGTTTTGAAATGCCATGTGAAAGACTGTTCTAATTCTAACTTTTCTCATTCTGTGAGTTCCAGGAGTCAGCCTCTTACTTTGCAAGACTTAGAGAACATTATGCAGACTTGTAGCCCTGAGAACCTGACATTCAGTGCGGTGAAAGTGGATACTTACTGGGTCGATGAACCAGAAGTTTTAGCTATGGCTGTTAAATTGCTCATAGAAAGAGCAACCAATCAGGATTGGATGCTCAGAGTTAAATGGCTTTGTCATTTAGCCAAGAACATACCACAGGGGCTTGGTGAGTAGCAAGCTTGAATTGTCCATGTTTACATATGCTTCCCTTGTCCCAGTGCCTCGGCATGCATGTTAGTCTGTGACTACACTGTTTCCCACTGTATAGCTGGGAAACAGCAGAAAATTGTATTGTTTATAAAGCTGTTAAATCAGGGAGATGTCTGCCCTTTATGTAAGAAAAATGCCTCTGTGTTTCAGAGTCTGTCCTTCTTTTCAGTTCAAAAGGAAAATATACTTACTGTATGTAGTGTGTTACTTTTTGTTTGTTTGTTTGTTTTTAGAGACAGGGTTTCTTTGTGAAGCCTTTCTGTTCTGGAACTCGATTTGTAGACCAGTCTGGCCTCATTCACTGAGACCCACCTGCCTCTGCCTCCTGAGTGCTGGGATTAAAGGCATACACCACCACGCCCAGCTGCATCATATTACTTTTTAGCTTAAATGTTTTGTTTTGTTTTGTTTTTATGTACAAACATTTTCTCTGGTAACAGTGTTGTTTTTAATTATTGATTTCCCCTTAAGAGGCCCAAGATACTAATCCTGTTTTTTGATTGTTTGAGACAGGGTCTCACTATGTAGCTCTGGCTAGCCTAGAACTCAAAAAGTTCTACCAGCCTCTGCCTCCCAAGTGCTGGAACTAAAAGCATTCGAGGCCCCAATCCTGTTTTCATGTTGGTACTGCTAGACTTGCTTAATTTGTCATCCATTCAAAGCAGGAGAAAGCCAGTAACAGTTAACCGCCTACACTGTAAAGTGTAGGACATAGAATTTCTTGGTAATGGGTCATTCACATGGCTTGTAAGCAGAGTGGAGCTCCAGAGTTGCTTTCACTGCCGGCACCAAGGAGACAGGAGGGTATCTGGGGCTTATTGGCCGGGAGTGTAATCTAGTTGGTAAACAAACTACAGATAAACAAGAGACCCATCTCAGAGGAGGTCCATGGTTCTGAGCACCCAAGACTGTCCTATAGCTTTCCTATGCACATGGACCTGCACACACATCCATTAAAAAATGTCAGCCTTAGTAACTGAATGTATATGAACCCTCCGCTTCCTGAGAACTTGTTGATAAGCCAGTGAAGACACGTCTCTTGTTTAGTGACATTGGTAATCTGAGTATGTGTAAAGGAATTTGTGATCTTTTTATTTACATTGTTTTATATGATTGCCACAGAGAAGAACACAAATGAACAGAACACCAAGTCTTTGAAGTTACGTAACTTCTAAACTCCAGTGCTTTGTGTGTCGTAGGCACATTTCAGTCACTTGTGTATAGCCACTGTGTGACTGTGTCCCCACTGCAAAAAGTTCATTTGGGCGATGTGGCTTTGGGCCTTAACAGTGCTCTCCTTCCACAGAGTCAGTGCAGATTCATCTGGAAGGCGGTGCCACTGCTCTTAGAAATTTTTACTCCAGTTCCCTCTCAGCTGGAGTCAGGAATGTCTTGAAAATGTTACAGACAAACATGACGGGTATGTACCTGCTTTTAGTTTCTATCTCTAAAAACTTGAGGGAAAGACCTTCAGAGCTTCCACAGTCACCACGGTTTTCAGAAGACTTCATCTGTGCAGATGCAAACTGTCTTCCAAACTGTTGATTGTCCTTCATGAGAATAATGGTACACTAGAAAGAACCTGGGAGTGTAAAGGTGAAGTCAGCTGCGGGAGAGAGTGACTGGTAGAAAATGAGAAAATTGAGATTTTTATTTCTCTGTGGTCTCTTCTACTTTGAAGATTTAGTTTACTGTTACATTAACTAGAAGAGTTTTCAGCATAAAACATTTGACTTGAAGGGAAAGCTACACAGGACCATTTGCTTCAGATAATACAAAGCCTTGATGATAAGAGTTAGCCTTCAGCATTTCCTCTTTGCATGCCTGGCTAGTTCTGGTTCTGAGATGTGGAGTCTTCACCTGTTCCTCAGGTGGGTGCTTTAAGCCTAGGCACATGCAGTTCTTCTGCCTTAGCCTCTTCAGTAACTGTGCTAGGTAATTATTACCAGGCCTGGTCAGGGAAATGCTTTCATAAGTGAAGCAATCTTGAATTGTTTTATTTTTGAAAGCAGAGAGTGTTATAGTCTGAGGTAGGAAGAGGTTTGGGGACTCGTGGGTGTTTGATTTTGGAAAGGAAGTGGTAGAGAAGCTGCTGGATTGATACTGCAGTGCCATAGACTGAAGTGGTGTTCTATTCTCCCTATGAGCATTCATGTGGTCAACATGAAACAGTGAAAATAGTCATCCAAGGCTTGGTAAGTCAGGCATGCTAATTGCACAATTCTTTCCTTTTTCTTTAAACTAGATGACTTTGTGATTCCTCTGGATCCCCGGTGGAATATGCAGGCTTTGGACATCATTAGAAATTCACTGGACTTTGATCCACAAGCAGACCAGTCTGAACAACTCTTTGCCCTTCTAGAATCAGTTGCAAACAAGTAGGTGATGCCTGCAGCTCGAGACACTTCTTCCCTGGCCTTACCCTTTATATATCAAATAAGGGTGATGTGGGCTTTAATTTTATGAAACAAACAGTAGGTGTTGGATGCCGTTGGTTCACTCAGCGTTAGTGGTGGGCAGCATTTTATAGCTAACCTCTAGTCTCAGGACACTTGTTTCTTCTGCATAATTATAGGTCCCAGTAACTTCCTATTATCTCCTCATTCCCTCAGATGTTTGTCTGCTTCAGTTTTCCTCCTCCAGTACAGCAGACAGGAGTGACTCCTGCAACCTAAGTAGACACACATGTAAATTTACATGGTGGAATACATTTTTCCTAATTTTTTACTGCAATTTGTTTTTTTTTTTATCCCCAAATTAGCCATTAGTGTAATATTTTTAAAAATAAATGTATAATTGAAATCATGTATTTCATGCAGGTATGCTAATAATAAACGTAATTTTGATGAATTTTCATCAAGTGAGCCCATGAGTACGATTATGTCACTGATGCAGTGATAGTGACTATGCAGAGTTAATGTCAGATCAGGTTGGGACAATAGAGTGGGATCCAGAAGTCTTCTTAATCCCTTTTTAGTCCAGAAGTTGCAGAGACAGATGAGGAATGGGCTAGATGAAGGGACTGATGCTCCAAGGTTTGGAGTATTTCTGGATTGTGGTTATGGGTCAGTGGTAAAATATTTACTTAGTATGCTCCCTGCCGTGAGCACCCCACCCCCAAAAAACTTTGTTAATTCAAAAGAAGTTCTGTTAACCAGTAAGCAACTATTTCATTCCAGGACAATTATCTATCTTGACCGGGAAAAGAGGATTTTCACTGAAGCGAATTTGGTGTCTGTTGGTAGTAAAAAGTTAACAAGTAGTGTTTTGAGGATGTCTTTTGAGTTCCATAAAGGTAAAAACATTTTCCCTTTTGTGTTCTGGTTTTGCTGTTGCTGGAGTTAGGAGACATTCTCAGTAACTGCTGCTTTCAGATTTACTGTGATATGTTGACTTGATATGAACTATATCCCCTTAAGCAGTACTGATGATTCGCATTTAATGAACACTGGTTATCCCATGTTGACATGTCCTCACAGTCACTCTCCAAAGCTCAGTAGGTTCTCATAAACTAGGAACATGAGACACAGAAGTTGAAGATCACATACTTAGCAAGTTGAAGAACTAGCACTTCAAAAGCAGATTTCTTGGCTCAGAATATCTGTTCAGAAGCATTGATTGTGTGGAAGTCAGCAATTCTCTCTTCCTTGGTTGTTGTAAACCAAAAAGACAGCTATGTGATTTAGAAAAAAATCAAAACGATGTGAAAGTATAAATATTTTAAAAGCTCATTTTTGTCAACACAAACTAGAGTCATTTGAGGGGAAACCTAAATTAAGAAAATGCCCCCACCAGATGGTCCCAAGGGCAAGCCTGTGGACCCTTTTTGAGAGGGAAAGTGAACTGCAAGTTGTAATCCAAATAAACGTTGCTTTGCTCCAGATGTTTTATTACAGCAATAAAACCCCTAAGAAACTATCCAAATCTATGTGCACTGGGTTCAGTGTTTTGTGTTGGTTAATTTTTTAAAATTATATATACATGGAAGTATTTTGGTTGCATACATGTATGTGTCCCACATGCATCCCTGGTGCCCTTGGACAGCATCAGATCCTATGGAAATGAAGTTACAGCCAGGTAACAGCTGTCATGTGGCTGCTGGAACCATATGTAGGTCCCCTGAAAAAGCAGCAGGTGCTCTTAACTGCTGAGCCATCTCTCTGGCCCAGTATTTTTGTGTTTAACTATAGATATAAAATATGTAATTTTACTGGGTAGCTTGCATTTTCCACTAGGACATTATTTATTTACATCTGTAGGTATTCTGTGCCTTATCTGAAAATTTCATAATACATACAAAATATGCTTTTGATTTTGAGCTTTCTAATAGGCCTTTGCACTAGAGATAACATGAAAATCTAGACTATAATTTATTTTGAAAATGTCTGAAGATTAATAGAATGTTCTTGTTTTATTTGTGTCAACTCTAAGATCCAGAGAGCTATCACAACCTGCCCCATGAAATTGTGGCCAATCTTGCTGCTTTTTTTGAACTTTGTGATGCACTGATCCTGCTCTGGGTACAGTCTCCCCAAGCGATAGTTCCTGATACCCATGTCAATAAGGTGAGGCCATGCTTTAACCTTCAATGTTTTTAAAGAGTACATTTTGACATGTATATTCTTGTAAAACCATTACAACAATCAAGATAGTAAGATACTTCTTTTCATCCCTAAAAGCTTCCTTGTGTCCTTTTGCATTTCTTTCCTCTCTCTTTTTTTTTTTTTAGGGGTGGGGGGTTTTCGAGACAGGGTTTCTCTGGGTAGCTTTGCGCCTTTCCTGGAACTCACTTGGTAGTCCAGGCTGGCCTCGAACTCACAGAGATCCGCCTGGCTCTGCCTCCCGAGTGCTGGGATTAAAGGCGTGCGCCACCACCGCCCGGCTCTTTCCTCCCTTTACCCATACCTGTAATCATGTAGCCATTGAATGGAACTGTACAGTGTAAATCTGTGGTCTGGTTAGTTACTGTCCTGTTACTATGAGAGACACCTTGACCAAAGCAACTTTTAAAAGAAAGCATTTAGTTGGGGGGCTTGCTTACACTTTCAGAAGATTGGTCCATGACCATCATGATAGGGAGCCTAGCATCAGGCAGCCAGCCATGGCACTGTAGCAGTAACTGAGAGCTTATACCTTATCCATAAGTAGGAAGCAGAAAGAGAGTGAGACAGCCTGGCTTGGGCTTTTGAAACCTCAAAGCCCACCCCAGTGACACACCTCCTAATCCTTCCTAAATAGTCCACCAACTGATACCAAACATTCGAATATATGAGCCTGTGGGACCATTCTCATTTGAACCACCACAAGATGCATCCATGTAGATTCATTTATCAGTAGGTTGTTCATTTTTATTTATTTTTTTAAAGCATTTCTTTCGATTTATTTATTTGTTATACATACAGTATTCTACCTGCATGTATGCCTGTAGGCCAGAAGAGGGCACCAGATCTCACTACAGATGGTTGTGAGCCACCATGTGGATGCTGGGAATTGAACTCAGGACCTCTGGAAGAGCAGCCAGTGTTCTTAACCACTGAGCAATCTCTCCAGCCCGGTTGTTCGTTTTTTATTGCTGAGTAATAATCTTTTCTAGAAATGTTCTATAGTTTATCCCTTTGCCTGTTGGTGTGCATTTGGGTTTTACAATTAGATTCTAATTTAACTAAGCTTTCTTATTTATCATTGTCACATGTGGATTAAATAACATTTTAATTCCAATTTATTCTTGTAAATCTAGTAAAAAATTTTTAGTTACAGACCCCCTTTCCCCTAAAGGTTATCAAAAACCCCAGGAAGGTCTTGTTTGTATGGTCTGTCTGTCAATATTAGGACCATTTAGGAACTGACATGTAGAATATCAAATAGTCTCTTAACATGAATGATGTATTTTAATAAAAGTAGCCATTTTTTGAGTGGGAATTGGGAAGGAGAGTGAAACCTCCATAACTACTTCTTTCGAAGAAGAAAGCTGGGTTTCCTGCCTGTTTCTCAGATAGTCTCATAGTGTTGTATCCGTTTCAAGCTGTGAAGTACAGCTGGCTTCCTATAGTTCGGGAGGTTGAAAAGGAAATACTTCTACTTAGGACGGGGATGTTCTTTGGTGGCGCTTCATAACCCTGACAGGTTTGGATAGACTGAATTTACCAGTGGGGAACTTTTGTGCAATGCATTACAGGTCTAGTTTTACTTGTATGTTTGTATTGATAATTTGAAAGTGTTGGTCATTGAATTGATGTACTTCTCCTTATAATATAAAGTCATAAATTTCATCAAAAAAATTTCACCATTGGGAAATTGTTGACCTCTTGGTTTTGCTTACCCCTCCAAAAAAAAAAGTGTTTCTGTACTGAACATATACAAACCTTTTTGTTTTATATTGTCATTCTTTTTTTCTTTTTAAGATTTATTTATTTTTATTTTATATGTGAGAATGTTTTGCTTGCATGTATATGTATACACTGTATGTCTGCCTGATGCCTGTGGAGGCCAGAAGAAGGCACCAGATCCCCTACAATTGTAGCTACCTTGTGGGTGCTGGAAAGTGAACCCAGGTCCTCTGCAAGAGCAAATGCTCTCAAACTGAGCCATCACCTCTCCAGCCCTTTGTCATTAGTTGTGAATGCAGTGTAATAAGTTTTACATAGCATTTGCATTGTACTGTCTTATAGGTCATCTAGAGATGATTTAGCATATGCTTAAGTAAGTGAAGGTTATAGGCAAACATACTAATTTGTATGAGAGACTTAGCCATACTTTGGAGTCCAGAAGGAGTCCTTGGAACCAGTTCCCTGCATTCAGTGAGGAGCAATTGTATTTCAAATGTTTGTTGCTGTGCTTTTCTTTTCTTTGATGGGCTCCCCTTCCACCCCCAGTTTGAATCTTTGGGACTGAATCCAGAACCTGATGCATGGTAGGCAAGTGCTCTACCACTGAGCTAAATCCATAGCCTCCAAATACTTTTCTCAAAGGGAGAGGTTTACTTTGTGTATGTTCAATATGATTTTTGCCACCTAATCAGTTTGAATTTCAATTCAATAAACATAGTAAATAACATGTTATGAAAATAGCTTTAACCTCATGAAACTTCTAAATGTAACCACTAAAAGGAAAAAAATCTTAGTGAAACTATTTGTAAGATGCATAAATTATTGCTAGCTAGTTATAACAGTTAGATTTTGAAAATTAACAAGACAATAGACTAGATGAGGCTTCTTTCCCAAAAGAGCTGGGAACGTTGTATCAACAGCAGCTATTGGGGGGTGAAAATGGAGGTACTGGTGAAGTAAGCACTCAGAATAGCTACAGTTGCTTTTGTGATCATAAGTACAGAAGGGAAGATAGATACAGCACCGAGACCCCCAGCAGAGCAACTCCATGTACATTTGGTAGTGTCTAAGAAAACGGCAGCTGTACTGTAGAGAAGATTGCTTCTATGCTACATTAAAGTACAAAGAAGACCTTTGCTTGGTCTGCCAGTTTAGCCTTATACTACTCATGTTAGGCTCTCTTGGATTTTATTTCAGGTCAAACTGGTAATGAGTTGCCTTTGGTTTTTGAGATAAGGTCTCACTTTGTAGCCCAGGCTGGCCTTGAATTCAATCCTGCTTTCCCAAGTGCCAGGATTACTGTTTGTCCCACCATTCGCAACATGTATGTCTTTTACTGACTGATTGCCGTGGTTTATTTTGGTTTTAGATCTTAGGTTCTGTGCAGTGGCGGGACCGCTTTTGGATTGTGGCTGATACGGTGACAGTAGATGCCCCAGGTCTGGCTTTGCTTGCCCTCCACTGGCACTGGGTTTTGAAACATTTAATCCATCAGATCCCCCAACTCCTGGTGAATCATGAAGACAAGTAAGATTGCTATTTTGAATAGTAATGTTAATATCTGTAATGTTAAAAGATAAACGAGGATTTGAATTGAAAACTATTTCCTCTTGCTTTGGTATGTTTCCTTGGCATATTAGTAAATACAATAAAATATAAAAATGTAGAAGATTTCTCGTAGTGTCCAGCATTTTCCCTTTTTTCTTTGAAGATATTATAAAGAAGTACAGACTGTCTCGGAGCACATCACCAGTTGTCTGGGCACCCCAGCTGGCAGCTTTGCTGGCGTAAAGAGGCTGCAGGCGTTCCTGGGACGGCCATTTCCTTTTAAGGTACACCTGGAAATGTGGTCAATGAAACCCTGGGGTCCTCCTGGACCTGGAAGCTCAAGCAGACTTGCTTTTGCTCCAAAGTTAACCCTTCATTTCCTAAGACAATGCTACCTTCTATTCACGCCTGAGGCTGGGTAGAGCTTTATTACCTTACAGTCTGCCAGAGCAACTGGAGTATACAAACTGTGTAGACTACTGAAAAGAACTGCCTTTCAGCTCTTGAGCCGGCTCTCTTGGGTTTTATTTCAGGACAAGCTGGTAGTGGACTGTTTTTCACAGCTGCAAGTCCTTAGCAGAGCCCTTGCCATCAGAGAACAGCTGCCTGTCTTTGGGGAGTGTGGGTGGCAAGATGACATTAATCGTCTCCAAGTGGTTGCTTCGGAATGGAATTTGAAGAAAAGTCTCCTACAGGCCTGGGGATTGATCCTCAGAGCTAACATTCTGGATGGTGTCAATCTAGGTAATATTTTCTGGTGTTTGGTTTGTTGACAGTATCTTCTTCCCTGTTGCTCTTAAAGTTTTCCCCTCAGACTTTAGTCATTGGACTAAACTTCACAGATATCATTCAGTTACAGCATTAGAGGTATAGAAGTTAATATGATTTTACTAGGAAAAACTTAAAACCCATGTTGACCAGCCGGCTGATGAACTTTGGTTAATAATGGGTACAGCTGTGATCTCAGGTGTTGGGCAGCTAGCCTTGAACTCAGGTCGACCAGCTGGCTGATGAACTTGAGTACAGATTTGGACTCAGAGTACTTTGTTCTAATACATGTCTTTCTGATTGGAATTGAAGATGAATTGAAGACTCTTGTGAACAATCAGTGTTTCGAACTAAAATCCAGAGGACTTTCACGTGGCTTTCTGGAAAAAGCACATGAGACTTCTTCCGCATCCCAGCCAGACTTCAGCTCTTTAGTCCACCTCACCAGGAGTGTTCAGCTATGGCCTGCGACAGAGTACCTGGCTATGCTGTGGCAGTACAGAGTGACAGCTGATTTTGTAACCCAGGCTTGTCTGAGATGGTAAACACTTTTCCATTATTCTCTAGAGGGGGACAGATTCTCTTGCTACATTATCTTATGGATGTGTCTTGAGTGATTGCTGAGGCACAGAGAAGTCATTGCCGTTTTACAAGACAAATCTTCCAGAAAGGGCTTTGCTTGCTTTGGCTTCGTCCCTAAACCCATGAAGTGTCCCCCAGTACCATAGGCTCCGTGTGCTCCACTTTCCCTTATAAGGTAGCTCTCCAGTAGTTCCTTCATGGTTAGCACCCCATCCTCTCCCTGTTCATTTTTGGAATAGGTCAAGCAGACACCAGCAGATGGATGAGGAGATGAGTCATCACATCACATTTTGTCTCAAGCACACACCAATTGCACCTCAAAAGCTTTGGAATCTTTGGTCTTTGCTGCATTATCCCAAGGTAAAAACTAAAATCAAGAGGGAAGTAAAGCCTCCTCCTATCTTGGTTGATTAGATTCCTATGGCTGGTGCTTGCTGGGCATGGTATCGACTTTCAGAGTTCCATGTTGTAAACTTGGATTTTCAACTTCTGCTTTTAATAAAGGTATTATACAACTCCTGAGAGCTGGAATTAAAGGCGTGTGCCAGCACACCCACTGGCCTACAACTCTTAACACAGAAATATCCATTTGGTTTCCAATAAATGATGTAATAGTATTAACTGCTTAAAAATTCCTATTCTTTTTTTTTGAGGGGGGCAAAAAAAAGTCTTAGTGTTTTCTTGCCTCCCATGTTGAATGTGAAATGTGTTAAAATGTGGTTAATATAATTAAGTTAGAACATGCTTAACTTTTTAAGTCATGTTTAATGTATTTCCTTTGCTAATGTTACAATTGTGTGAATTATTTTACTTTCTGTACAAGTTTATAAAGCATCCCATCTTAGTTTATAAAAGTACAAACAACCTACGTAGCTTCACCAAGATAACTGAGGGCATTGAATCCGGAAGTTTAGGGTTAGTACCTTTTACTGGGTATTGAAGGGTGTTAGATGGCGGACTTGATGACTTGACTGATGGAAACTTTTTCAAATATTCTTTTACCTCTAGCTGTCTGCTGAAGAGGTTTCTTGTTTGTGGTCAGAGTTATTTAACTCTACATTTGGGTCTTTCTGGAGCAGTACAGTTACCACAGATCTAGAGTATTGGCTGACATGGAACCCTCTGCCTAATACACAGCAGCAGGAGGTGCCCAAGTCCCGATTGGACTCCACACTGAAGGTTTGTTGGCATAAAAATCCTAAAGTGCCTGTTCTTTCTGTGAAGCGATTGACTACAGAGGGGATTGTGATAGTCTGTTTTCTGGGGATGTTAAGCATCCTGTCCAAATCATGAATAATTTATGTAATTTTGAGTTAAAGTCACAACAATTTTCTTTAAAAAGTCATTTAGTCTTGCTGTGTGTGGTAGTACATACCTGTAGTCTCAACATTCAGGAGAACAAAGCAAGAGAATTACACATTCAAAGCTAGCCTGTGCAACATGTGTCCTAAGACACCAAAGTCTCTAATTTATCCCTAATCATAAAATAAAGTATCCTTGCATTTACTTACATTTCTAAGAATGCTTTCTTTGTTCGTAAGTATGATATGAAAGTGTGTCCAGCTTACTCTTATTTTTATTTAAGCATACTAGAATTTATTTACTTTTTTAATTTTTTGGTTTTTGGAGACAGGGTCTCACTAATAGCCTTGGCTGGCCTGGAGCTCACTATGCAGACCAGCTAGCCTTGAACTCAAAGAGATCCAAATGCCTCTGCTTCCTGTGTGCTGGGATAAAGGCATGTGCTACCACACCTGGCCAAAAAAAAAAAAAAAAAAAAAAAAAAAATTTTAATCTTTGTGTTTGGGAGGGATTGGAGTGTGGAATGTGCATGTGAGTACAAGTACTCAGAGGTTATCAGATCCCCTGGAGTGGAGTTACAGTGAGCTACCATGTGGGTGCTGGGAACTGAACTCGGGTATTCTGGAAGAGTAGTGCACACTCTGAACTGCTGAGCTTTCTCTCCAGCCCTATTTACTTACTTTCTAGTTAAAATGTTGGCTTTTATTACTCCCCCTGACTCCTTTCTTTTAAAAAGAAAAGTTGCATTGATTCTGTGTAAATTAGTCTTTTTCTGGGTGTTACTATAAGTAAGTTACTAGAATTAGTATTTTAACCCTTAATCAGTACAGTTGCATGTTATAAAAATAAATACATATACACATAAAATTAAGATTTTATATATATATATATATATATATATATATATATATATATATATATATATATATATATATGGTGTGTTTATTTTTACTAGTTCTTACCAGATTGCCTAAAGATTTTTGCGTTTTACTTTTTTAAGTATGCAAAGAATTAATGAAGACAGAAATCCTGAAGTCCTGGGTCACCTGTTTTAGTTTCTTTTTTGCTGCTGTGAGGACAAAGCAACTTAAGGAAGAAAACTTTCTTTTAGCTCACAGCTCCAGGGGACAGTCCATCATGGCAGAGAAGTCACAGGGATAAGAACTGAGGAAGCTACTCACATTAAGAGGCAGAGATGGAAGAATGCATGTATGCATGGTCATGCTCAGCCTGCTTCCTCCATTTTACACAGTGTGGGATCCCCCACCCACAGTCAAGATAGTCCATTAACACAGTCAGCATAATTTCCCACAGGCGTGCCCAGAGGCCATTCTCCACAGTTGACATTTAACAGAACTGACATCACTCCAGCACAGAAAGGTTCAAGACTGAATCTGTCCCCATACCCTTACTATGTAGGTGTTACCATGTCTAATTATTACCAGTGCTTGATTATCACTTGTATTGTCTTCGATAAGTCTTAAGATTGTACATCTCTTCATGTGTTATCCATTACACCCTACTGACCATGGTCCTGGGAATCAAACTCCTAGCCTTGTGTGTGCTGGGTACTACTGAGTAGTACCTCCAGCCCTTAGCTGATCATTTCACTCTATGGACTTTTCAGTCTTACTCATTTTCTTTTTTTTACTTTTTATCGAAAATGATTTTTTTTCCATACAATATATTCTGATCAGTTTTCTCATCTCCCAGGTCCTCTCTACCTCCCAACTCTTACAACTCCATGCCTCCTTTCTTCTTCTTTAGAAAACAAATAAGTAAATAAAAGAACAAACAAACCAGAATAGAACAAATAGGAGAAAAAAAGAAAAGAAGAAAAAGCACCAGAAACACACACATATACAGACATGCAATGAAACTTAATTTTCCAATTAGAAAACATACTGGCTTAAATATCATTTTGTTATTGAAGATCTTTTCATGGTTATCAATATTAATACTTTCCCAGTATGGCCAGAAGTATGTTTCTGATTTTTTATTATCTTTAAGGTTTGATTATTTCGTGACACTCAGTGTTATGATTTCAGGTATACTAGTCTCTTCCATTTTTCTGACTTTTGTATTAAACACTTAGAAATGACTTCTTTCATTAGTTGTAGGGTAAAATGATTACCATTTTCTCCTGTATCTTTGTGTTACATTTAAGTTAATTTTATCTGTATGTCTTTTTATTTATTTGTTATTATGTGCATGTGTGTTTGCCTGAGTGAGTTTACATGCACCATGTGAGGAGGTCAGAGGGTGTGTTGTCCCCCTGGGACTGGAGTTCCAAGCATTTGGGAGCTGCCTGTTGTGGGTACTAAGAAAGGAATGTGCTCTTAACTACTTGGCCATCTCTTCAGCCACCTTATCTGTGTATCTTGTTTGTTTTCTGAGGTAGGGAAGCAGTTTTTTCTCTTAGTCTATAAATGATGGATCCTGCCCGTTCTTGTTTGAAGTGCCACCTTTACTGAAAACCTCTCTCAAAGCCTCTGATGATAAACTTCATGGATTTCCAAGAGTTGTGTAGCATGTACTGTTTTCTCTATCCTGTATTGACTACCTGACCCTTGCTGTGCATGGCTATTCTGTGTCTTACATGGACAGTCCGAGGACAGTTTGACAGACTTTGTGTCTCCTCTATTTGTCTCCCGTCTCCTTTGTCTGCTTCTAGCTCTGAGTTACTTGGTTCTCCTCTCGTTGCTCAGGGCCCTGGCAGCCTCTGCAGAGCTGTGTTCTCCAAGTGCTGCTTCAGTGTATTAACAAGCAGCAGCAGAGCAAGCCACTGGGACGTAAGCGGCCTACCCCTCCTGTCTTCCTCACATGTCACCCTGGGAGAGTGGGTTGAGAGATCCCAGCAGCTCCAGGATATCAGCTCGTTGCTGTGGACCAACATGGCTGTGCCTTCAGTAGCAGAATTCAGGTATTTCTCCCCCTGGAAGTAGTCTGTAATGCTGTTGTCTGCTTCCCACCATGTAGCAAGGGCTCATTCAGAACTTCCCTCTGAGGCATAGATACCTGATGCTGGTAAGTGAAGGTCAGGGTGGTTTCTGTATAGATTAGCTTGCTTGCGATTCATATCAGGCTACTGTGAGTTTGAGTCCTGTATTTTAAGAATATTTGAGCCAACACGTTCTAAATAGAAATTCATGCAAGATGATATGAGAAATTCACCTCTAAATATCAACAGTCCGTGGTTAATATTTCCTGAAATGAAAGTGTATATTCAAGGAGGTTGTTTGATTCACTGGGCCTCTGTAAGTGCTGTGTTGTGTCCCCACAGACGCACGGACTCTCGGCTCCAGGGGCTGGTCCTGTGCTGGCACCTGCTCGGCCTCACAGAGCTGCTTCCAGTGCACCAGCGGCAGAAGTATGTGCAGAACTGTGAACATCTGCTGCTTGGGGATAGCCAGGCCTTCCAGCATGTGGACCAGACTCTCGGGAACGTGGGTGCTCAGGAGGCACTTCCCAAAGAACTACTCTGTCTCTTGCGCACCTCCCTGCACTACTTTTTTGGTGAAGGGGAGAGTAAGCAGAACCTCCCTGAACCAGCCCAGCGTGGGAGACTCTGGGTGAGCCTTGGCTTACTCCAGATTCAGACTTGGCTTCCCCAGGCACGTTTCGACCCTGCAGTGAAGAAGGCATATAAGCTCAAGTATGCCCAAGAGGAGGTAAGGGGCAGGTGTAGAGCCTGAGCTCCTGCCCTGGCTCGCGGAATTTGCTTGTAACTTACTCCTTTATTCCCTGTAAGGCTGCTAAGAGGGTGAGAGTTTTCATGAGTCTTATAAAAACTGCATTTTCTTCTAAGATTTCTGACTTGGCTTAGCAAGGGGAATGTAGGCATTGCCAGAAAAATAATGGAACAGTGTTCCTAGATTCTAGAGACTGAGTGTAATTCAGTAAGTATGACATTCTCTCCTCTTTGAACATCCAAACAAACTGAAGAAATTAATATACTAAGATAGTGGTACATGTACTGTATTTTGAAGAGGAGCTGATACAGGATGAAAGTTACGCTGTTGTAGGTAGACAATAGTTAGTGGCATGAGTAATGTAGTTTCTTTCACCTAACAGCTTTGAGGTGAGTGGTCCAGGTCTTTGGGTCATTCAGATCCCCATCCTCTCATTGTAACCATACTCAGAACATTGTCCTCAAGTGCATGGTCACAGCTGTGGCCACAGAGGACTGTTTGTTGTTTGCTTTTCCATTAGTTAGGGCAGCTGCAGTGTGAGTGGAAGACCCGGAACCTGTTGTCCCACCTACAAACTGGAAGAGACCTGGAAGACGAAACAGTTGTCAGCCACTCTCATCCACACATCAGGTAAGAGTTTGTGTTGGGGGTGAGAGGATACTGACCTCTTGTTTTTAAAAAAGATAGTATGAGATTGACTGTTGTATTATAATTATGTTAATATGGTAGTGATGTATATCTCAGCTATATGACCAGTTAGATCCCAGGTCCTTCTTTGTGGTCAGGAAAAAGGTATATTTGAAAGGAGGAAAAAGATACTGAAGGTTGGACTGAAGAGATGACTCAGTGGTAAAGAGTATGTACTGTTCTGGCAGAGGACCCAAGTTCGATTCCCATCACTCACGTTGACAGGCTCACAGCCATCTGTAACTAGCTCTAGGGTATCTTAATGCCTCATGCCTCTGGCCTCAACAGGTACCCTCACTTAAGTGAACATACCCACATACAGACACACACATGCACAATATACAAACACACAATTAAAAGTAAATCTTTTTTTAAAAATGCTATTGAAGGCCCCTTGGTGGTGCCTTTAATCCCAGGACTAGGGAGGCAGAGGCAGGCAGATCTCTTGTGTTCGAGGCCAGCCTGGTCTATGGAGTGAGTTCCAGGAATACCAGGACTACACAGAAAAATCCTGCTTAATGCCATCCAGCCTCAGTGTCCATAATAGCAAAGGCGGACTGTTGTCTTAACCTGTGTGAGTGAGCTGTGACAAGGCTTTGATGAGATGTATTTAAAGTGTTTGTCAAGCAAGTGTGCTACTCTATGAATGCTTAAAGATGTTACCCAGTTTCATTGTCATTGCAAATATCACCCTCACAGTTCTTAGCAGCTAATGTCTTCATTCTCTTCCTATTTGAGGGCCCAATCCAGATTTGCTGCTTTTCTAATAGCATTTATGTGTTGTGTTAATTTGCCTTCAGGTTACTTCCCCAAAGGATCAGTGAGCTGGAGAATGTAGTCCACAACCTGTCCAAAAAACAGGCCTTCAGACCTCACCTACCCAGTTATGAGTCCTTGGTGCAAGAGATCCACCACTACGTCACTAGCATCGCCAAGGTCACTGCTGTTCAGGACCTGCTCATGCGACTCCTTCAGGTGCTCCATACAGACGGATCAAGGTCTGCTCAAGTGCTCCAGAACCTTCTGAAGGAGGAGGCCTCTTGGCAGCAGTCACATCACCAGTTTAGGAAGCGATTGGTAGAAGAGTATGCCTTGTATCCAGACACTGTTACCCCACTACAGGCATCCATCTTGCAGTTACAGCATGGCATGAGGCTAGTGGCATCTGAAGTCCATGCCTCCCTGCACAGCAGTGTGATCAGTGCAGAAAATCTGGGGTCCCTGGTCATGGCTGTGCTAGCTTTCCCATCTGTGGGCCCCACTTTCCCTACCTACCATGCGCATGCAGATGCCTTGTGCTCCGTGAATTCAGTGGAAGCTCTGCAAGGTCTTGGGAAACTGATGGTCAAGCGTTCAGGAGGAAAGGAAAGAGAAGGCAAGAGCCAGCAACCTTACCCTACCCGGGAGCAGTTACTGATGAATGCTCTCCTTTACCTGCGCTCCCATGTGCTGTACAAAGGCGAGCTGGACCAGAGGGCCCTGCTGCTCTTCAGACATCTATGCCAAGTAAGCCTGTCGCTAAGAGGCCTATCTGCTATGGTAGAGAATGGTTGGGAAATAGGTTTTCATCTGTCTGATGCTTTCCTTTTCTCCTTTGACTACAAAGTGTATGGGAGGTGGGAGCGGAGGGTATGCTTTTTTTCTAGCTGTTTTGTTGGGGGTTTTTTGAGGGTTTTATTATATATCTCTGGCTGCCCTGGCACTCATTATGTAGCCCAGGCTGGCCTCAGACTTTTGCTACTTATTCTGCCTTATCATCTTGAATAGTTAGATTGCAGACATGTACCAGCATAGCATGCTTGCCCAGCCTCCTTCAATCTTCAAAAGATTAACTAGGCCCTCCTTTGTGGTGTATATTTACAAGCATTTTTCTTTTAAAATAATATGCCTCAGGTTTACAGATTTTTATTTGTAGCAACGGCTTGCTAAAGAAATTAATATTTTATCATAGTGACCCAGTACTCAGCAACTAAAAGAATATGCTGGTCAGGGTCAATTCTGGACTGTTCATGGAGCCTGATACTTACCCTTGGATTGCTAGAGCTATAAGACTCATAGCAAGGCACTAGTGAGTCCATCTGCTTAGTATTCAAACCTAACAGCACTTGGTGGTCATTCCTGCTCACTGTATTATTTATCTGTCATATATTTCATTGCTAACGTTCTTAATATGTGCATGCCATTAAGTTATTTAGCATATTTAATATTTTATTTACTTTTTTTTTTTTTTTTTGGTTTTTGGTTTTTGGTTTTTAGAGACAGGGTTTCTCCGTGTAGCTTTGTGCCTTTCCTGGAACTTATTTGGTAGCCCAGGCTGGCCTCGAACTCACAGAGATCCACCTGGCTCTGCCTCCCAAGTGCTGGGATTAAAGGCGTGCACCACCACCGCCTGGCTTTATTTACTATTTTGGAGGGGAAAACAGTAAATCTCATAGTAAATAGTCTTACATCTTTGGTTAACTTAGAGACCAGGATTATAGGACACTGATTAAACCTGTGCTGGAGGGCTAGCTCAGTGAGTAGAGTGCTGGCCCAGCACACCATAGGACCTAAGTCTGATTCCTTAGCACCTCCTAAACCAGAGTGCTTCTATACAGGCCTGTCATGCCAGCAGGAAGATCAAGAGTTATCCCAATCTCAGCCAGCGCCTGACTCACCTGTCTCAAGTCCCATTAGCTCTTTATCTTTAAAAAAATAAATAATATGGGACTGGAGGCATGGCTTAGCTGTTCTTCCAGAAGACCTTGGTTTGGTTCCCAGCACCCACATAGCCTCTTACAACTGCTTGTAACGCTGTTTCAGGGGATCCAGCCCTCTCCTGCCCTCCTAAGGACACAAGGCATGCACATGGTGCACATACATGCATACAGGAAAAACATTCAAACACATAAAAATGGAATCTTTAGAAATATATTTAAACCTACTTCTTAGGCTTTTAATTTAATTATCTTTCTTTAATGATAAACCCTCAAAAATAATTGGTGGCAACACTTGGGCGCACACTCATTAGTTCGAGCATTTACAGAGTAGAGGCAGGAGGATCAGGAGGAGTTCAAGTCCAGCTGCACTACATAAGGAGTTTGAGGATAGCCTGAGATACTTGAGAGTATTTCAAAAATAGAAAAGAAGAGGTTGGAGAGGTGGCTCAGAAGTTAAGAGCACTGGCTGCTCTTTCCAAGGACCTGGGTTTGATTGCCAGCACCCATGTGACATCTCATAACCATCCTTGACTCCAATTCTAGGGAATCCTTCTCCCTCTTTTGGGCCTCATTGGGCACCAGGTACACCCAGTGCACAGGCATGCAGGCAAGAAAAACATCCATACATGTTTAATTAAATTGTAATTTTAAAGGACTTACATAAAAAAGAAAACCAAGCAAAAAACCCATTTGATAGTCTGTTGGTTTCCTTCATTTAATACATTTTTTTGTTGTTGTTGTTGGAGACGGGATTTCACTGTAGCTCTAGCTGGCCTGGAACTCACTATTTAGTCTGCGCCTCTGCCTTTCATCATGTATAGTTTTTGCCAATTTAAGGACCTAAATCTGAGAGAGCAGGGCATTCAAGAAGTGTCTAGCATGGTTTGATGTTGAACCCTAGGCCAGCTTGCTAAAGTGCCACTAAGTGCACTCCTTGTCAACTCCCCCAACCCCTTGACAAAAAGGGCACGAGGATCAGCTGCACTGTAGCAGACTTGTAAACCTTTGAAATTGTAACAGTGCAGAAGCCAGGAAAATGATGAAGACCTTCACACAGCTTGAAAGGAAGCTTATTTGCTCTCTGCTAATGGGATTTTATTTCTTAGCTGTTGGCTTGTGTTTGGGGGCCCATGGTACTTTCATACTTGTGAGAAGCTAAGATTGATGAGTCTTGCCTATGTCTTGTGAATGCTTCCTTTTTCTGCCCATGTAACTTTTCAGGAGATCATCAATGAGTGGGATGAGCAGGAACGCATAGCCCAAGAGAAGGCAGAGCAAGAGAACAGCCTGTACAGATACCGGAGCAGGAGCTGCAGGACAGCCCTGAATGAGGAGGAGGAAGACGAGCTCGAGCTCAGGAAACTGTTCCCACTGCATGAAAAGGTAGCAGGATCTGTTCTGTAGTTGTGTTAGCATTCAGTGTTTCATCGTAATGGCTCTGTTCTCCTATGGTTCACACTCCTCCTTCATTTTCTACGGAGTGTAATCAAGTGAATTGTTCTATTGCTGTTTAGGACTTTGCAGATATTTTGATAGAACACACACTAGAGGAGAAAGAAGGAGCTTCAGATGGGCAAGAAGAGGAGGAAGCCGCAGACCCAGCTCTCCTGTCCCAGAGTTCAATGCAGGCAGTGATGCTGATCCATCAGCAGCTGTGCCTCAGCTTTGCACGGTCCCTTTGGTACCAACAGACTGTACCACCGCATGAAGTGAAGCACTACCTCAGCCTGTTTCTGTCTTGCTATCAGACCGGAGCATCTCTGGTGACACACTTCTACCCTCTGATGGGTATGGAAGTTCTCGTTAATACACCTGGGAAATCAAAATGAGTAGATAATCTTGCCACTCTTAGAACTGTTAAGATAACAAAATTCCCATTTTCATTTAGTTCCCTGCTCCTAGTTCCCATAGCTTAAAAATTTGAGAAATTGATTTAAAAGTCTGCAGTGATACAGATGAGAAAAGATATGGACTTGATTTGTGTGGTGTTTTTCCTTGAATTGTTTCCACTTTTCCTCTCATAGTCTTCATGCTTTTCCAACAGATCCATGGGGATTGTTGTTGAGGTTCTGTTTATTTTTTATGATGCTAGGAGTACAACCTCAGCACCTCACATCGAGATGCATTCCCTGTCTCTAGCCTCATATATTTTTAAAACAATCTGAGACTCACAGAATCTGGTTTGATGTCAGTTGGCTGCATGAAGTTTCTAACATGGTCTCTTCAATGAACTCCATTGGAAAAAGGCTTGAGTCACAATTAGTTCATTGTTTCTGACATGTTCATGACTTACTGTTAAACTGGCTTATTGAGTTCACTGACTCTTCCACGATCTTGTCACTTCACAGGAGTTGAGCTGAATGACCAGCTCTTGGGCAGTCAGCTCTTGGCCTGCACTCTCTCCTATAACACCCTCTGTGGGGAGGCAACCTCAGACCTGACCATGAAGCCTGACGGGCCCTATGACTTCTACCAGCACCCCAATGTGGCAGAAGCCCGGCAGTGCCAACCTGTGCTTCAAGGGTTTTCAGACGCTGTCAATCAGTTGCTGGAGGAGTGGCCAGAGCACCCCGTACTTCAGCAGGTAGTGCAGCCAGCTAGCAAGGGTGAATTGCCCAAGGACCCAAATTTACCCAGATGTGGCCTCGGACTGTCTCCAGGGATGCTGACTTGCATGTTTGTACACAGAAACAATGGTTTACCGCTAACCCAGTAAGATGCTCCTCAGATACCTGCAGGAAGAACATGCCAGTTTTAGCAAATTTTATAGTAACTCTTAATATAGGAAATAATAAAGTCAGAATCAGTCTTATTTCCAGAATAATGCAACTTATAAAAGATTTCCTTCCGTGGGGTTCCACAGCCCTGAACGTTCACTTCCACAGAGTTTTAATAGGTATTTGTGAAACATAGACTAAAACTTCCTGTCTGGACTCTTCACTGTTGGTCACTGATAGTTCTACTGAGTTACCCGAGTCTTGTGTCTTTTTTTAAGCTTCTGGTCGTAATGGACAGAATCCGTGGTTTCCCACTTTCCAGTCCCATCTCAAAGCTCCTGAATGGCTTAGAGATCCTTCTGGCAAAGGCACAAGTAAGATCATTTCTTCTTCCTTGTTTTAGTTTTTGGTATTTTGACAAGATTTCCCTTTTGACACTCATGTTAGGACAGAAAGTAAAATTTGGTTTAGAGAAAGATGAAGATTCTTGGTCTTTCTGAGTTGGGGTGCGGTTGGTGCCAGTGAGCAGCTGTTTGGAGGTGGAGCCTGGTAGCCAGGGCTCTAGGAGCTTAATGTGCTGGGACAGCCTGTGGTGGTTCTCACAGCCCCACACAGCCTCCACATCGTGACAGAAAGGAGTCAGATGAGTTTGTTCAAGAAGAAACGCCAGCAGCAGGAATTCTGACACAGGCACAAACTGCTTTTTTGTCTGCCTCTAACTTTGGCTCTGTGATGTTGTATCACATCACTGTTGATGATACAGTGGAGAGTTGTATCACAATGTGAATTTGTACCTGTGATTAGTAAAAGTTGTTAGGTGCCCAGTAGTCTTCTCTTAAGGAAAGTCCAAGATGTTACTGAGGAGGAGGAAGTAACTAAGAGGTTGAATAATGGCAACAAAAGTGTTTGTTTGCTTAGGATTGGGAGGAGAACGCAAGTCGAGCATTGTCTCTCCGGAAACATCTTGATTTAGTCAGTCAGATGATCATTCGGTGGCGTAAACTGGAGCTGAAGTAAGTGAGCTCTCCTTGCCTGCCCCAGGGGGGTTATGTGTATAACATGGCAGTTACAGAAGTGCTATAGTCACAGAGTTTAAAGCCAAGCATTAATCAGGCCATACATTCTGAAGCAGCAAACTAAACAGCTTCTCTATGACCATTTGTAAAAATGGTGAATATTTAGCTGGGCGTGGTGGCGCACGTCTTTAATCCCAGCGCTCGCTCGGGAGGCAGAGGCAGAGGCAGGTGGATCTCTGTGAGTTCGAGGCCAGCCTGGTCTACAAAGCCAGGACAGCTAGAGCTGTTACACAGAGAAACCTTGTCTCAAAAAAACAAAACCAAACAAACAAAAAAAGTGAATATTTGCTGGTTGTAGAGTCTTAAATTCCAGCACTTTGGAGGCAGAGCAGGAGGACCACTGTGAGATTGAAGCTACTCAGGGCTACCTAGTGAGGATGGCCCCCCACCTCCTCAAAAAAAGTGAGCATTTAAACTGTGAGTTTGTGATCGCAAATGGATTTACCTAGATGTCTATTGCCTTTTTCTTTACTCCTTGCTGGTCAGCTGCTGGTCAATGAGTTTGGATAATACCATGAGACGCCATACTGAGAAATCCACCAAGCACTGGTTCTCCATCTATCAGATGCTGGAGAAGCACATGCAGGAACGCACAGAGGAACAAGAAGGTAAGGCTGGTGACTGCATGCTCTAGAGAACCAGTCATCATAAAGTTATGCCATTCTGTATGTCCAGGAACTAACCCAGTGTAAGTAGAAATTAACATGCTTGAATTAAAGCTGCTTCATACTAATGTGGTCTTTTTTTTTTTTTTTTTTTGGTTTTTCGAGACAGGGTTTCTCTGTGTAGCTTTGCGCCTTTCCTGGAACTCGCTTTGGAGACCAGGCTGGCCTCAAACTCACAGAGATCCACCTGGCTCTGCCTCCCGAGTGCTGGGACTAAAGGCGTGCGCCACCACCGCCCGGCCCATACTAATGTTTTATAATTTTGCTGTGAGTGCATTTAATATATAACTTACAATGTTTTATGTGGAAGTCTGTCACTGTAACCATAATCTTTGCTTCAGTTTGATGTGGTACCTACCTAGTGGTCTTCTTCCTTTGATGGATGGTGCACTGCATGCATTTTAGGGATGGGAGGGATGGTTGAAGGCACATGTATGTTTTGCTCTTTGGCTCTCTAAAGATGACAAGCAGATGACCCTGATGTTGCTGGTCAGCACATTACAAGCGTTTATTGAAGGATCTTCGCTGGGAGAATTCCATGTACGACTCCAAATGTTACTGGTTTTCCATTGTCATGTCTTACTGATGCCACAAATCGAAGGGAAAGGTAAGGGGTTTTTTCCTCACATACCATGCACTGCTTGTTTATTTGGAGACATGGTCACACTATGAAGCTGTGACTTGCCTGGAGCTTGCTGCAGAATAAGCCCCATATAAAAACTGCTGATGTCAGTCACTACCCCAGCAGGTTTGGAATTAAGTTGTCACTATAAATTGAGTATAGCTTGACATGAATGAGAGCTGGGGCAGACATTTTAATATGCCATTTTTAATATAAGCATAGTATCTATTGATTTTATGAGTTTTAGACGCATAAAAGAATTTGAAGGATTGGTTTAAAGAGATTCTCAGTATATCATCTGTTTAAAAAAATGGCAGTAAGTCTGTTAGAAGTCGAAATGAAAGTACGGCAGCTTGTGACAACCTGCATTTTTGAGGAGTGCTAAGCTCAGACAAGTTTTTAACAAACCTGACTGTGGAATGTGCTATAATTTTATGGCATGGGGAATGAGGAAGGCGCAGGCTGGCACCAGAAGTCCTGCAGTGAGTAGTATGTTTTTTCCCTTTTCCTTTCTTCCAGATTCACTTTGCAGTGTTCTGTGGAATTTGTACCATTTTTACAAGCAATTTCTTGACCCGGTCCAAGCTAAAATTGTGGAACTTCGCTCCCCCATAGAAAAGGAACTTAAAGTAAGATGAGGAGCTGTCATAATCACCCTTGAAAGAACAGAATCAGCCCATCCCTTTTCTTGAGTTCTGTTCTCTGATCCTTGTAAGCGTGAGGCAGGAGACAAGGGGAGGAGGCTGTAGTGTTTATTGGGGAACCACCACAGGAAATTCTGTGCTCTGCTGGTCTTTCCCGTGCTTTTTGTCTACCTCAGGATTGTGCCATATTACATGGGATGGGGGCCACGAAGTGCCTTGGGGCAAGGAGAGTCCTCTATTTTTTACTTCAGTGAAAGCAGGGCTGAAGAGCCAGCGCTGATAGGAGTAACTTGACTACCTTGGTGATTTTTAAGCTGGAGTGCCTATCAAATAAGTTACTGGTGGGAGCATCAACATTGATCATCATTTTTTGATTGATTTGAGGCAAATACGTGGTTCCCCTTTAGTCTTCTACATATTCCCGGATATACAGTCCTGTGTTTGGGATGGGATGGCCTCTGACCTTTGACAAGTAGATAATGTAGGGAGAAAAGGGGGTACAAGCTTTATAAAGCCATTTCCTGAACTTCCTCTGTCTTTCAGGAATTTGTGAAGATATCAAAGTGGAATGATGTCAGCTTCTGGTCTATTAAACAATCTGTGGAAAAGACACACAGGTAATCTATCTTTTAAAACCGGGAGTAACCTTTCAAAACCACAATTCTGTATGTGCAAGGCTGCAAGACTTCAGTGTTTTCTTAGCCTAACCTGTACTAACCTCAGGCCACCACAAACAAAATATACTTGCAAGAAGAATGTATTCCTTGGATAGAGCAGGCTATGTGCCCAGTGGGCTGGTCTTCTGCCGCCCACCAGCTATTTCTCTTGAGCAAAGCAACCCCAGTGTGCCTGTCTTCGGTGTCCTCTTGTAGAAAAGGTGGGGGTGACAGTGTTTGGCATATTTTTTCCCTAAAAGTCCAAAATGATTATGAATACCTAAGGAGATCAGCATAGCTATAAAAGATTTGCTTTCAAATTCTCTTAAAATGATGTGTTTTTGTTTTTGACCTTATATTTGTTACTATGTGAGACCAGGACCCTCTTTAAATTCATGAAGAAATTTGAAGCTGTCCTGAATGAACCCTGTCAGTCATGTCTGGTAGAAAGCAACAAGGAAGAACACCCTGACTGTTTGCCAAAGCCAACAGAGGAAGCTGCAGTTGTGACATCACCCATTCAGTGTCTGAACAGGGCACTGAGGGAGACCCTGTTAGCACAGCCGACAGCTTGGCAGGTACTAGCTTGTGGCGTGCTGCATGTTTAATCCCGAGGCAGTTAAGCAGGATCTTTCAGGTTAAGGGATGAACTGGGAACTAGACAAGGAATGCCTTTGGGATTTTCTTTGGATCTGTATAGCATTTGATTGTTTGCCTGGCTATGCTATAGAATTAGGCAGAAACTATGATCTTGGGCTAGTCAGTTGGCTCAGCAGGTAAACTGATTGCTATATAATCCTGATGACCTGAGTTTGATCTCTGGAACCCACATAAAGGTTAGAAGGAGAGAATCAACTCCAAAAGTTTCCTGTGACACCCACAAAAATTCTGTGACCTGATCGCATCTATACACGTGTCTACAGACAATAGAATGTGCTAGTGCAGCTGAACAGCTGGATGAGGAAGCTGCTATGTGTGCTCAGGGCAGTGCTGCTCAGTGCCTGCTCGGGTCAGAGTGTACATGCTTGCTGTGGTTCCTCTCCAGCACCATGTTTGAGATGGTGTGCAAAATTCCTGAAAATGGAAGTGACAGAGCTCTGGAGTGGGTGCTGACAGGTGGCTGCTCCTGCCTTTTATTTCGAGGTATAAAGAACATTCCTCCAGAGAATACTCATTTTGAATCTTACTGGACTGCCCATCCTGGGGTTCATAGAGTCAGTAACTAGGTCTCTGAGCTTTTTTAGAATCTCAGAAAGCCTAGTAACAACTGCGTGTAGCTCCATATGCTGGCAAATTTCAGTGGACTATTTGTCAGCTCGCTGCTGTCACCCTGATGAAAATGTTTGATGTGCTGATGATGACAGCACAGGGATTTCAGGGTTGGGTGCTGGTGAAGACAATGTGCCACAGGGGATGAAGTTCTTCCTGTAATTGATACTGGACCTCAAGACCTGTGAGCTGTCCTTGGGACAAGGAGGATAGGGTAAATAGTAGTACAAGTGGGGTTTGCTGAGCCCATTTGCCTTGGTTTAGTACCATGATGACTGTAGTCTGACTGTTCATCCTATGTTGATATGTTAAAAGCTCATGACTTGCTAGTTCAGTCACATACAAAAGAGTAATTCAGGTTTCTAAACATCCATCTATATGTGCTTATATCTATTCCTGAGATGATGATTTTTGTATTTGCTGAGTGAGGAAGGAGGAAGATGGGGGGAGAAGTTGATTCAATAAATTTAGTGCCCATCAAGTTAAAACTTACTCCGGCTGGGCGGCGCTGGTGCTGGTGGTGCTGGTGGTGCTGGTGGTGCTGGTGGTGCTGGTGGTGGTGCACGCCTTTAAACCCAGCACTTGGGAGGCAGAGCCAGGTGGTTCGCTGTGAGTTTGAAGCCAGCCTGGACTACAGAGTGAGCTCCAGGACAGCCAGGGCTACACAGAAAAACCCTGTCTTGGAAAAAAAAAAAAAAGTGGGGAGAAGGGAACAAATATTACTCTGGTTCTTGGTAGTGACACTACCCTATACTGTCTCCAAGGCTTCAGTTCCAGAGCAATGTCAGGATGCTGGTCCTCTGTCTGTGGAAGGAGAGCTTCTGCGTCGCTTGCCAAGACTCTCAAAGCGAATGAGGAAAATGTGCCTGATGTTTATGAAGGAGAGCCCCCTACCTAACCTGGTGGAAAGCCTTGACCAGTTCACTGGTGAGTGTCAACAGCCAGGGCAAAAGGGAGACTTGCTCCGATGGCTGGGATGTGGGACCTGGGTCATTTTTGAAACAAGTGTGCTAAAAATCCAAGTCCAAAGGCTGAGGCCTGCTGATAATCTAGAGGCTCTTTAATCCCTCTGTCCTCACATGTGATCCAGGAACTGTAGGCTGCCTTGATCTTGGTTGGTTGTTGTGTCTTTCTGTATTGTCCAGGTGGGTCTCAAACTCGAGGATGCTAGTGACTTTCTGCCTCAGCATCTGCATGGCAGTTTTAGAGGATCCAACACCTTTCTCTGGCCTCCAGGCACCAGACACAAATGGTTCATAGACATATGTGCAGGCAAACTTTTAACACACATAAAATTAAAAAGATAATTTTTTTTTTTTTTTTCCTCCAAGACAGGGTTTCTCTGTGTAGCCCTGGCTGTTCTGGAACTCACTCTGTAAACCAGGCTGGCCTCAAACTCAGAGAGCCTCCTGCCTCAACCTCCAGATTACTGGGATTAAAGTTGTTCCCTATCACCACCCAACAATAAATCTTTTAAAAACAAAGATTAGTCAAGTGGAAGCCAGGTGTGATGAGGCAGACCCAGGTGGATATTTGAGTTCAAGGGCAGCTACATAGTGAGACTCTGTCTCACCAAAAGGAAAAAAAAAAGGGGGAGCTTTTAAAGACAGGACTGGAGAGATGGCTCAGCAGTTCAGAGCATTGATGGCTCTTCCAGAGGACTCATGTTCAATTCCCAGCACCTATGTGGCAGCTCATAACTGTCTGTAATTCCAGTTCCAGGGAATCTGACACCCTCACAGACATACATGCAGGCGATACACCGATGCACAGAAAGTAAAAATAAAGCATTAAAAATAGTTTAGCCTGGTGTGGTAGCACACACCTTTAGTCCCATCACTCAGGAGGTAGAGGCAGATGGATCTCTATGAGTTCGAGGCCAGCCTGGTCTACAAAGTGAGTTCCAGGACAGCCAGGGCTGTTGCACAGAGAAAGAAACCCTGTCTCAAAAAAACAAAAACAAAAATAAATAAATGAATTAGCACTACAGATAAGTGCTTATGAAGTTGTATGAAGCTGTATAGATTAAAAAAGCATTTAGTTTATACTAGCTATAGGGAAGGAATGAAATACAATTATCAGATATTCCCCTTGGGTGATTAAAATTCATGGTATAATAAACTACACTGTTGGTACTAAATACATAGGTTTTCCTTGGTTTGGTTTGGTTTATTTTAAAGACATAACAAAGCTAAGAGTTACATTATTCTCCCATTTCCATACATCTTTACAAGTGTAGTTCAGACAGTTCATTGAACATTTGCCAGATGCTAGGGACTGTTAAAAGTGCAGGTGAAAGGTGAACGATACTTATGGCCCCCATGCCACAGGAGGTCCTAGACATAGAGCAAATGTGCACACATTAACAAGGCCTTGGGATTTTATGTTTTCCCTACAGGTGAAGTGATTTCCTCTGTAAGTGAGTTGCAGAACTTAAATGTGAATCCCTCTGCTGAGAAAGAAAAGCAGCAATCAGAAGCCAAGCACATTCTCATGCAGAAGCATCGAGCTTTGTCGGATCTCTTTAAACACCTTGCAAAAATTGGTAAGGGTAGCTTCTGAAATACTAGAAAGTAGTTACCAACTTTTGCTTTTATTTTAAAGTTTTAGTATGTACACATGTGATGTGTGAGGCTGCTCATGGAGACCAGAAGAGAGAATCTCTTCCCCTAGAGTTGGAATTACAGACAGTTGTGAGTTACTTAGTGCAGGTGTTAGGAACTGAACTGAGGATCATCAAGAAGAGCAGCAAGCACTCTTAACCATTCTTAAACCAGCCGCCCCTGTAATCAGCCTCGGGGTAGTGGTAACATGGGGGAAATTCCTGAAGCCATATACAACAAAATACTAGACAAACTTGTGGAATGTCGTTCTAAGAGTTCCAGGCATACAAAGGAAGATGCTACAATGAACTGCTGGTTCCCACACATTTTCAAGTTTTGTGGTGAGGTATCTCAGAACTGATACTCCACTTTCAGCAGTATTTTATACTCTGCTATCACAGGTAGAGAACAGTCACTTAGGGAATCGTGTTAAAGTGCAAGGATTGATCCTGTTTTAGTTGGTGCGTTTCTTTACTGCTGCATAGTCCAAGCTGGCCTCACACTCATTCATGATCTTTCTTCCTTGACCCTCCTATGGGCTGAGATTATAGGCTTGAGCTATCACCCCTGGCAACCTGAAGCCATATTTCTGACAAGTTTCTGGTGATACATGTCACAGACTTCACTTTGATGAGAGGGGGCATTAGAGGACACAGCTTTTCTCACTGAGTTACTGTGCATTAATGAGTGCTATTGATTTCCTAGGTCTGTCATATCGAAAAGGTCTTGCCTGGGCCCGTTCAAAAAGTCCTCAAGAGTCGCTTCACCTTCACCCGTTAGATCTCCAGAGCGCGTTGTCTATCGTCAGCAGCACTCGGGAGGCCGATGCTAGGTTGGTTTGTTTTTAAATTGTACATTGAGGAAGTCACTCAGCTTCCAAGAGAGTTAAAGATTACAAAAGGACCTGCACCTGTACACAAAGTGTTCATTTTCTTCTGCCTTTCCTGTGTGTGCCACCCTGCTCTGTTGGTGTGTGTGCTGTGTCCTTCACTGCTGACCTGCAGCCTCACCCCGTGTCCTCTTGCTCTGCTCCTTTGCTTCCCTGAGGCCTGCTTACTTGACCTGATTGACAGCTGGGAATGTGGCCATAGTTTTGCTGTCTCTTGTATGTGTGTGTGAGTTTTAAAATACTCAGTTTGAGAACCGATTACCTTGAGAAAAAGCTGCCCATGTTTTCATCTACCTAGAGGTCCCTAAAGTGATCTGCATGTGTTGTAGTGCTCAGTGTCTTTGTGGGACTTTAAGATTGAGTCAGAACAGCATTGTAAAAGGGGAAGTTGTAGGCCAGCTTTCTAGAGTTACAGTTTTTCAAGATAGCTTGCCAAATGGGCTTGCATTCTTAATTGGTCCCCATGTAGCTGTGACTGAGTTGTCCCTCTCCATTTGACAGGACACGTATTTTCCAGTTTATTTTATTCTCTAGCACCTGTGTGGGCCCATGTTAGCTGTTAACCCTGCCTTGTTAGCATTTTGTGTGTGTCTGTCCCTGGTTCTTTGTTACCTGATTAGCCCCTGTTGACGACGGGGTTTATAAGGCGTACTTTCTATCATCAAGTTAGTTTGTGAAGGTTTAAGCAGAGAAAACGGACCATTACTGTTTCTTGTTTGCCGGTAACGCTTACAGTCTAAGTGTCCTCCTCACAGACACATCGATTTCAACTGGTGACACCGGGTTACGCCTAAATGTACTCGAAGTCTTGAGTCCTTGGGATCTTCAGTGCACAGTTGTTGTGGCTTTATTTATTTGTTTGTTTGTTTATTTGTTTGTTTGTTTGTCTTCTCTCTGTCAAACCTGAGCCAAGCACTTTCCCCAGACTTCCTGGGGAGGTACAGGAAAAGGAACACAGGGCAGACGGGACATGAAAGAACTACGGGAGGTGGAAGTGGAGACAGCTGCTTCATGTGGTGAAGAGGATGAAAAAGGCCACCATTAGGCAGAAGAGCCCCATGGCCCTGAGAGGGCAAAGCCCAGAATCTCGTAGAAGAGCTGTTGCTTCAGAGAAGGGTTCCTGGCGTAACCAATGATAAGGCTCCCAAAAGAGTCCCAATCCCAGCCCCAGAGCCAGCCGCCCCAACTGTAGCAGCCCCAGCCCCAGTGAACTTGGCGGCTGTGTCCATGTCCCTAGAAATGACACTGGTTTGGAAGCTGCGGCTAAGGATGAGTGAGGTCAGAGGACGAGGGACTGCCAAACTGCTGGGGCCCTCGTCTGTCCACGTCTGTGGTTGGTTCAACTCCACTGCAGACAGCGGACGACTCAGCAGCTGAGAGGTTCCTGATCAAGGAGCGGGTGGAGACGACCATGGAGCAGGCGTACATTTTCAGTGGGGAGGGGCCAAGGCGGGAGAGCTGCTCCAGGGTAGAGAAGACAGAGAGGGCGGTTGTTGTGGTTTTAATACAATAAGTTGCTTGATTTCTTTTCTAGGCTCCTCACAGAAATTTCATCTTTGTGGGATGGGTGCCAGAAGTATTTTTATCGCTCTCTGGCACGGCACACCAGGCTTACTGCAGCCCTAGCAACTCCTGTCAAGGTAGACGGACATGGGCTGGGGAAAGCATCTGCTGTCTTCATCCATGTCACCATCTTTGTCAGGCAATAACAAGCTGGTTAAATTTAAATCAGTGTAATAGTGTAGATCCTAGAACGGCTGAGAGTAAGTACCACTGCATTTGCCAAGAGGACCAGCTTTACTCTTGTGAGTTGAGGACAGACCACGTCTATCCATAGTTGGCGTTACACCTCATTCCTCCCCTGGATGTCAGTGGTCTCTAGAAGCTAGTCTGAAAGCCACTGCTGGAAGACAGGATGTACTGCTGCTCACACTCACTGTATGTGCATAAGTTCACCTAAGTTTCAAGGAATAGCTTCGGGGGCTTGAAAGATGGCTCAGTGGTTAGGAGCAAAAGACCCAGGTTCAGTACCCAGCCCTCACTTAGTGCCTCATTACTGTCTATAACTCCAGCTCCAGGGTATCAGAAGTCCTCTTTTGACCTCCAGACATATACATGGTGCACATACATACATGCAGGCAAAACAAACTCATAATTGTTTTTGTTGTTGTTGTTTTGTTTTTTGAGGAAGAAATAGTTTGGTGCATGTGTGGGGAGGGCAGAGATTATCAGCACTGCCTTCAGCGTGCTTTTTCTCTTCCCTCTGCCAGGAGATTGGCATGGGTAATGTTGACAGGTGTAAAGGCTTCTCAGCACACTTGATGAAGCTTCTCATCCGACAGCGCCGCTCCCTGACCACACTGACTGAGCAGTGGATCATCCTCAGGTATGTTCTCGCGGGAAGGGTTTCCACAAATTAGGAGGATCTGTGTGGATCAGCCGAGAGGAATACCCTCCACTCTCAGAAGTGGGTTTGAGCCTGCCCAAAGAGCTAGATAGTTTCTTTTGGTCCTACTGCTTCATTTGATGCCAGGCCATGGTACTATCCATGGTCTGGAGAAAAGTGGTCTGTGGAGTGAGGGCAGGGCCTAGGCAAACAGTAAAAAGAGTTTTGTGAGCTGGGTCTGGAATGAGGGAGGCCCTTCACTGTGATAAGCTTAAAGTCAGGGTTGTGTTCTTGGTTGAGGGGCTTCCTGATCTTTGGGACTGGGGATAAGTCTGCCTCTGTCAGGCTTTTAGATTTCCCCAGGTGGCAGTTTGTTCCCCAAATAGAAACAGATAATTAAAAGATGAGGACATTAGGAAAGCTGTCAGCCTGTTGAGTGGATTCTTGGCTGAGAGACAATATTTCTAAACCGTATTCAGTTTGGCTTCTGTTTTTTCCTCAGTTCATTGGGGCTTATTTAGCAAAACAGAGTACATTTGCAAGGTAGTAAGAGTTGAAATCACTGCAGTGCTGTGACTGTTAGCTGGCTGGCAGATTAGGTTCAGCTGGTAATGGTATGAGTTTTGATGCCATTCCTGAAAGACTGAAGAATGTGTTTAATTTGGGGAGGCATTTTAATAGACTTTTTACCTGTTTTCCTATACCTAGATGACCCCCACCCCTACCCCATTTGTGTGTATGTGTCTGTCTGTCTGTCTGTCTGTGTCTGTGTAAATGTAGTCCTGGCCCCCTGCTGGTGAACTGGTCTTCTCCCACTGAGCTCCATCCCTAGCCCTTCGAAATTACATGAAAAAGCCATATTTGTTCAGAAGTGTACAGACATATTTACTCTTTATAAACAACCTGAAGATGCCATTGTCCTTTCCCCCACATTCTTCTGCACAGGAACCTCCTCGGCTGTGTGCAGGAGATTCACAGCAGGCTGACTGGGCCTCCCGTCTATCCTGTGGCCTTCCCACCTCAGGACAGTGTGCAGCAGTGGACAGAACGACTGCAGCACCTGGCCATGCAGAGCCAGATCCTGCTGGAGCAGCTCTCCTGGCTCCTCCAGTGCTGTCCCAGTGCAGGGCCGACTGGAGGCCGCAGTGATGCTCCAGTGCAGGAGCAGCCTTCTGCACCCCACCTGGGAAGACCAGATACCAGGGGGCCAGTATTGGGGGCAATGCCAGACTTACTTCCCTCTGATCTGAGCTACCCATCCCCAGTACCTAGAAGTCAGCTGCCATCAGGTTGCCAGATGCGGAGACAAGATCGACTTTGGCAGCAGTCAGCTGCAGGGTTGACAGAGCTGCTGGAAACCATTAAAACTGTGAAAGCTGGTGTTGACAAAATTAGACAACAGTCTTGTGAGACCCTCTTCCATACATGGTAAGTGTGTCTGTCTTGCTTATGAGACTTCAGCCTTGGGCTAAAATCAGGAAAAGAATTGTGCTGGTGTCCTGTTACTCAGCAAACCTGCATGGCACTTGGTGCCATCTGACTGTAAGCTTTTGAGGTACAGCCTGTTTGCTGTGGTTAGAGGGAGAGGGGAGGAGGTGTTGGCTGTAGCCCCTTGCTTTCAACATGTGATATTTCTGTTGCAGGGAAGATTTTGAAGTTTGTTCTTCTGGGCTGAATTGTCTGTCCCAAGTGTCAGCTCATTTGCAAGGCCTAGAGTCCTTGTTCATTCTTCCAGAGATAGAGGCTGAGCAAACAGACGCACAAATGGCATTAGTTGAAAGCCTGGAATATCTAAGAGGAGAAGTTAGTAAAGCCATAAATGACTTCACTGCCTGGAAAGCACGTCTCTTCAGTTCACACAAACAAGGAGGTGAGAACTTAGAAGTGAGGTGATGACATGTTCTGTCCTGTTAGGTTTGTGCCCGAGAGGAGCACAGACTGTTAGAGCTTCCCTTAGGCTGAGATGCCTGAGGCCAATATGTAAGATCAACTCAAGAGTTTGTACACGCCACACAACTATTGTTCCTCCTCCTCTTCCTCCTTTTTCTGTATTCTTTTTGTAACATTGATATGAAATGATGGGCTTCATAGTTTAACAGGCAAGGAATCTGTCTTTTTATCCTTGGATCCATCACAGCTTCTCATAGGGACTAGCAAATAATAGAGTACTTTACTTAGCCATTTAACAATGGGTATTACTCGAGATTCAGCTTTGCTGTATACCATGTTGCTTACTAGGAAACCAGATGTTGGAGGAAAGTTTTGTTGAAGACTTTTCAGAGCAAATAGAAACTGCCATCCGGGCCATCCTCTGCACCATCCAGAACTTAGCAGAAAGAAACAGTAAGAAAGCTGAAGACAGCCCCACTGAAAAGAGACCACAAGGAGAGGATGGTATGGCTGAAGTTGTGCGAAAATTAACTTTAGAGTAATCCGATTCATTTCATTAATGCTTTGTTACTTGGGCTAACTAAAGACAGGTATTAGACATAGCCTTCGTGAGTAGAGATATGAAATGGTTTGTTTTGCCTCTTGTATTGTTAGAAATGAAAGAAGAGGCAGGCTTTGAGAGACTCCAGCCAGGACATCTAACCAAACTGTTAGAGGACGACTTCTGGGCCAGTGTGAGCACTTTACATGTCCAGAAAATCATTTCTTCTGTCTCGGAGCTGCTGGAGAGGCTAAAGTCCTGCAGTGAGGATGGGAGCACGACCAAGCACAAGGTACCCTCTGTTCGGAGCAGACCACTGCTCCTCAGAGTGGATGAGGAGAGTGGCCGGCCTTCATCACTCCACGGGGAGGGTTCTGAGCAGACCCCGGTGCCCAGCTCACTGAGGACTTGGTCGTTGATAAGCTCTGATAGGTGCAAAACTGCTGCCATCAGAATACCACTGTGTCCCACCCCGTCACATGCTACATCAGACATAAGCTCCGTCCCTAAGAAGCAGCTTATTTGTAGGGCGTTGTTACTTCGTTTCATTACATCAAGTGCCAACTCTGGTCTGCTGGTAAAATCCATTGATAAATCCTTCTTTAAAAAAGTAAAGTGCTGGGCTGAAGAGACGGCTGGGTGGGTAAGAATGTGTACAGCTCTGTCAGAGGACCTGGGTTTGATTCCCAACACTCATGTTAGGAGGCAGTAATAATAATGCTGTATGCTGTGTTTCATGGCTCAGACTTGTAATCCCAGCACTTGGGAGGCTGAAGCAAGAGAATCACCATGAATCTAAGGCCAGCCAGGGCTACTTGGTGTGTTCTAGGACAGCCTAGGCTACAGGGTAAGATCCTGTCTCAAAAACAATAATAGTAGTAGCAATAGTAGTAGTAGTAATGATGATACTGATGGTGTTAACTAACTAAATGATTGGCTGGGAATATACAGTGAATGTTTATGAATGTGTGTAAGGAGAAGGTCTCTGAGCTAGGAGATGGGGTTAAAACACATGCAGCTTACATGAACGACTTGGAGCACCTCCCTGAGTTGTGTGGCATGCTGTCTAGCTGTGGAACATCTCATCTCTCCAGAGGGGATGGATGCCTCTTCAGCAGTGTAACTGGGCATCTGTTTGTCTCAGGTCTTCAGCCAGTCCTGCTGCTTGCTAGTGCGCCTGGTCCCCATGCTCTGCAGCTTCTCAGACCTTATCCTCTTCTTCCTGACCCTGTCTCTGGCAACTCACCGGAGCACTGCCAAGCTGCTCTCTGTGCTTGCCCAGACCTTCACAGAGCTCGCCCAGAAGGTAAGGACTGTCAGTGTGGAATGCCATGGAACATACTGGCATTTCACGTCTTTGCAGGGCTTGCTGGGCATTTATGGTGGGCTGTCAGAAATACCAGGAGGTGGTCTATCTCTTTGAGGTTCAGATCTTGATCTGAAAACTGATTGCTAAGCAGGTTTCCACTAAGGTCTTAAAACTTGACAGAGGGGCTATCTAAAGGCTGCTGCCTTCTCTTAGGTCAGCCTTCCCTCCCTGTTGATTTGAAGTCTTCAGATATCTCTTGAGCAAGATAGATCCTTAAGGCTGTTTGATTATGATTAAATGATAAAGGGGGCTCTTGGTGTTAAAGAAAAGAAAGTTGTTCTTTCATTAAGACATATGTACTACGGTGAAAAGCAGCAAAATTGTAGAGAGTGTAGACCTGCCCTTGATTCAGAGGCAGTGAAATCCAGAAGATGTGGCAATATGTAGAAATACAGTTCTTGGACTCAGGTTGGATACTTTCCCAAGTAGATCTGACTATATTTATTCGTATTTTTGTGAGCACCACCTTCAAATGACTTTTAAAAGTTTTCTTTGATTTCTTCCTTAGTATCCTGAGTTTTCTTCAGCTAAGTACAATATAAATGAGGTAGGAGATTACAAATAAGATAGGTGTCTAGACTTCTAAACACTTAAAAATTCTTATTCTCTAAAATCCTGGAGTTAAAAAGTGGGAAGTCATCCTGAGGCCTCATATCCAGAGGAATCTGTGTATATTGAGTTATAGGTCTTCATGTTTGCCCATCTGTCTTCTTTCTCATTACTTCTTGAAAAAACTATACAAAAGAGAATGGAAGGATAATGTGCACTGTAGAAGATGCCTTGATGTCTGTCTCTGTCTGTGTGCTCCAGGCCTCAGCCTGAGCTCCATAGCAGCACAGCCTGGTAGCTGTCCAGTCTAGAGCTACTATAGTGGTATGCTCTGCCAAGAGTATCTGAATCTCCTTCCTGTGTGGACTCATTCATCTGCCTATATCTGACACACCTCTCTTAAAATAATTTAGCTCAGAAGCAGGTGAGATGGTTCAGCCAGTGAGGGGACTTGCCACCAAGCCTAACAACCTAACTTCAATTCCCGAAACCCATGTGGTAGAAAGGGAGACCATTTCCTGCAAGTTTGACCTCCACACATGCGTCGTGGATATACACAACTTCTTTCCATACACAGAGAAGTAAATGAGTGTTAGAAAATATGACCTCCACACATGCGTCGTGGATATACACAACTTCTTTCCATACACAGAGAAGTAAATGAGTGTTAGAAAATATAAAGCAAGCAGTGGTAGTGCACACACGCCTTCAGTCTCAGCACTCAGGAGCAGAGGAAGGCAGACCTCTGGGTTCAAGGCCAGCCAGGGCTACACAGAGAAATCCTATGACTATGTCATATATATGTGACATATGTCATATATAATATTTTATATTTATATTTATATATAAATATATATTATATTTATATTTATATATATTATATATATTTATATATATATATATCTTGTAAGTCTAGCTCAAGAGATATCTGAAGACTTCAAATCGACAGGGAGGGAAGGCTGACGTATGAGAAGGCAGCAGTCTTTAGATAGCCCCTTTGGACAAGGGGGATTTGCAAGTTTTAAGATCTTCTGTCATATATATAATATTTTATATATATATATATTATGGTAATGTAGTTCAGTAGGAAAATACTTGACCATTTTCAGACAGCTTTCTGAAAATGTACACACCTTGAAATTGAGTGTGCTTAAGTGTCCAAGTCATACAGCCTTTCTGAGTGATGCTGAACTTTAGTGTAGATAAGGCACAGGGCTTCAGTGATAGATTTGGGTTGTGATTAAAACATTTGAGTCCACAGAAAGCTGTTTCATTATAGCAAAGTTGGTATTGTTCATCTTGGATCTCTGATAACTGGCAGCTTCATTTTTTTTTAGTGCATTTGCATCCTTGGATTGACCAATATCGTGTTTTCTGTTACATAAAATTTCTGATTACAGCCATTACTTTTAGTACTTTCTTTACAAGCTTCTTTCCAAATCAATCAGTCTTGTTACTTACTTGTAACGGAGCCTGTCTCCTCTTCTATCTGCTCTGGTTCCACCCTAACTATCCTGATATATTTCATTCATGTTTTTGTCTTGATAACTTAACATTACTGTGTGCTAGAGACCTCTACAAAGCTAAACTCTTACAATGTCAAGCTGTGAAACTGCATGATCCCTGCCAGTTCCAAGAGGGAAAAGAATGTCAAAAATCTACTGCATTTCCAGTATGATTATAACAGCATTTGCTGAATCTTTTCTCCTCCAGGGGTTTTGCTTACCTAAAGAATTGATGGAAGATTCAGCAGGAGAGGGAGCAACACAATTCCATGACTACGAGGGAGGTGGGATCGGAGATGGCGAGGGCATGAAGGATGTGAGTGACCGGATAGAAAATGAGGAACAGGTAGGTTCACACTGCGTGCATAAGCTGACTCTCCTCTTCAGTGTCTAGTAAACTTGTTACTAGGCCAATAGCCTCAGACTGATCTGTGTAGTCCTAGAGGTACTCAAACTTGAGTGAGTCTTTAAATAAAAACCTAAAAGCCAAAGGACCTTTCCAACTCAGCCACTGGTTATGATTATAGTTTTGGAAGGAATGACCTTTACAGTTTGTTTTTAAATGTGGATTTGCTGATAATTCTGCAGAGTATTTTGGGGGTTGAGGATAATTGGTTTTGTTTTGTTTAATTTTTAAATTACATTTTATTTATTTTGTGAAGGGGTGGGGTGAGGCACACACATTTAAGAGGTCAGGGGACAAGTTGTAGAGTTGGTTCTCTCTACCATGTGGGTCCTAGGGGTCAAATCCCACCAGTCCTCGTAGTAGTAATTTTAAGATTAAAAAGATTTGGTTATTACAAGTGATGATTAAATTAAACAGTATTGGCAGTGTTGGCCAATAATATATTTTGTCTTTTACATTGAAAAGCAGGTGTGATGGCCTATGCCTTTAATCCTCTAGCATTTGTGAGGTGGAGGCAAGAGGGTCAAGAGTTCAAGGTTTATCCTTACCATATAGTGCGTTTCAGGCCACACTAGACTATTAGATCCTGTCTTTTAAAAAAAATTTTTATTTATATATATATATATATATATATATATATATATATATATATATATATATATATATATATAAAATAATACAAAAACTTGTTGAAATTGTAAACTTTGTGGGGTTTTTTGAATGTTCATATTTTTGGACTGTGTTGCAATGCTTTGTAATATATCTCATTTGGGAAAACATAAATGTGTATATGTTTATCCTGCTAGTGGTCATTTAAAGTAGTCATCTGTGACTTGGAAGCATATAAAGTTTTGTTTTGTTTTGCCACTATTCTAATCTCAATCAAACCATAAATTTGTATCTAAGATAAAATTACAACTATTTTGAGGCAGGGTCTTGCTGTGTAGCCTTAATTGGTCTGGAACTCAGAAATCCGCCAGCCTCGGCCTCCCAAGTGATGGGATTAAGGGCATGTGCTACCACTACCTGGCAACTTTTTTTTTTTTAAGTTAATACAAATTATTTTTCTTGGCAGAGAAAACTGAAAAGAAATTTTAAAAATAAACTTAGACTGGTGTTTATGTGATGGCATTCTACTTTTTATTGTTTTTTTAATTTTCTATATTTCTCTAATATAATTCAATCATATAGTACTTCTCTAAATGAAAATTAATTTAAGATTTAAAATGATGGGAAACTAATAAAGTACAATCCATTGCAAACATTAAGTAGGATAAAATGTTACTAAAAACTGTTAAATTTTAATTTACATAAATATTTTTAAGACTTTTTTTCTTCATGTATAAGGAGGTTTTGCTTTATGTATGTCTGCACACAGTGCCCTCGGGGACCAAAACAGGGCATTGAATACCCAGGAATTCAAGTTACGGGGCAGTTGTGAGCTGCCACGTGAGAGCTGAGAATCAAACCCAAGTCCTGGAGAAGCAGCCAGTTCTCTTACCTGATGAGCCCTCTCTCTATCCCCAAGTGCACCCTTGTGCACTCTTGTTTTAAAGATCAAAATGGCAAAAAAACAAAGAGAAAAGATTGGGATAATAAGACTGGTATGTGGGGGAGTGCTGAGTCTCCATGTTATTAGGTAGTCCAGGCTAACCTCGGACTTGATCCTCCCAAGTTCTGTGATAGCAGGTGCATACGACTACACCGCTGGATTTTTTTCCTCATCTTTCTGTGACGAAGTCTCTGAATGTAGACTTGACTGGGCTGGAACTCTTGCTATATAGACTAGGCTCGCCTCAAACTCAATAGGATCCCCCTGTAACTCTGCGTTGGAGAGTGCTGTGATTCAAGACTTAATAACCACTCCTGGGAAGAATTCATATTCTTTAAAATTGTCTCTGGAATACTGATTTGGGGGTTTTATATGTTTGTTATTGTTACTGTGGTTTGGGGGGTTTTTTTGGTGTGTGTGTGTGTGTGTGTGTTTTGATGATACTGTTTTTACAATTCTCACGAAGAAAGCCCAAATAAAATTCTGTATTCTCTGATCAGAAAAGCAGTAAAATAAAGACTTACTCTGGAAATGTAAAGCAAGCCTTCATACATTACTGCATGTGACTGTCTTGATCAGATTCCCTGTTGTGTGTTTTCTGTCTTGCTGCAGAGAGCTTTCACACTGTTAACCTGGGCACTTACAGTCTTGAATTGAAGCGTCCAGGCAGCACAGCATTCACCAGTGCTCTTATACTTTTTCCTAAAGGTAGAAGATACATTTCAGAAGGGTCAAGAGGACAAGGAGGACCTTAACTCAAAACCTGATACTAAAGGCGAGGATAATGCCATTGAGATGTCAGAAGACTTCGATGGGAAAATGCATGATGGCGAGCTTGAAGAAGGTCTGAGATGTGTCATTTTCCGCTTTTTGGATATGAAATATTTTCTACAGAAGCTTGTAGGATCTCAATAAGGAGGCTGTTGTACTTTTTTTTTTTTTTCTTTTCAACAAGCTGGTTGCTCAGGTTAACTGCAGATCATATTAGCACCTGTGTATACCATGACACTCTTCCCATAAGGCAGAGATTTACAGGTTTGGAGGTTCTCCTTTGAGTGAGCTACAACCTTGATTTTGTTGGATGAAGTGGCTCAGTGTTCTGCAGAGAAATCCAGAATAGCAAGATGAACTGTGACAGCTTGGCTCTGAATTTATTTGAGTGACTTTGTCCTTAATTATTATAAAAATATTAGGGAACTAAGGGAAATGGCTCGGTGAGTAAAAGCACTTGCCTTAGAAGCATGAGGACCAGGGTTGAGACCCAGAACCCAGCATGGGCATCTGTAATCCCAGCACTCCTAGGGGCAGATGGGAGACAGTGACAGGAAAATTCTAGAAGCTGGCAGGCAAACTAGCCTTATTCAGCAGAAAAATCGACCCTGTCTCATAAAGTAGAAAACAAGGACTGACAGCTGTGGATTTCCTGACCTCCACACACCTCACTCATGAGCATGCACACATACACACAATAATAACGGAAAAATACAGTAGATGTCTGTTACTCAACTGTAAGGAATAAAATAAACACTGGTAAGCCCACCACATGAGCCACTTAATACTGGTATGTTTTTTCCCATTTGTGACATGCAGGCACACACATAGATCATACTGCGTTCTGTAATCAGCTTTTGTTTTGTTAACATCTTATTAGTATTCCTCTTAGCATTATAACATGACAGTATAATTCTTACAGCACATCATCAATTGCTGTTCTTTGGCCATAATCCAGTACTTACTCTAATTACTGGCAAAAGCAGAAACTTGTAACATGAACTACAGTGTCTTATTCTAAGCAAAGGTTTTATAGAAATGAATGACGCCGGGCGGTGGTGGCGCACGCCTTTAATCCCAGCACTCGGGAGGCAGAGCCAGGCGGATCTCTGTGAGTTCGAGGCCAGCCTGGGCTACCAAGTGAGTTCCAGGAAAGGCGCAAAACTACACAGAGAAACCCTGCCTCGAAAAACCGGAAAAAAAAAAAAAAAAAAGAAATGAATGGCAATTTACAGTAGAGGAAATGTAGAATGATTGCCAGTGATGCATAAGAATATACCCATTGGCGCCGGGCAGTGGTGGCGCACGCCTTTAATCCCAGCACTCGGGAGGCAGAGGCAGGCGGATCTTTGTGAGTTCGAGGCCAGCCTGGTCTCCAAAGCGAGTTCCAGGAAAGGCGCAAATCTACACAGAGAAACCCTGTCTCGAAAAACCAAAAAAAAAAAAAAAAAAAAGAATATACCCATCGGCAAAGGAGGCAGGATGAGCAAAGATGAAGGCAAGAGATTCTCAGTAGTTGATCTACATCGGATGCATAGTGAAGTATTTGAATAGAAAGGGTTCAAAGAAAAGATCAGGGACTCGAACTTGTCTATCACTTCATAGGTACAAATAGTAACTAAACCTAAGTGTGGCCACTAGATCCTGTAAAGTGTCCTCCCCAGCATCAAAACCAGGCATCCCAACAGTTCTTCCCACTGTTTACTCACACATGAAAGTCCTTTTCCAAATGATTTGCAAAACGTGGTAGAAATCCTTGGCATCTTCCCACAGTGTTCTGTAGATCCTAATGACACTTTGGCCAGGAGGTGTCTTTGCCTTTTCCACATGCAGACCTGGATTGGTTGAGGGGTCTACCTAACTAAGCTTAGCATGTTCCCTTTCAGAAGAGGATGATGAGAAATCTGATAGTGAAGATGGAGACCTGGATAAACAGATGGGCAATCTCAATGGAGAGGAAGCGGACAAACTAGATGAGAGGCTTTGGGGAGATGATGAGGAAGAAGATGAGGAAGATGGCGGGAAAGCTGAAGAAACAGGACCGGGAATGGATGAGGTCATTAAGAGTCCCCATCCCAGAGTGCAGGCCCCAGCTGAGGAGCTGGTCCTCGCCCGTGCCCTGCTGTCTTCTGCTTTTCCTTTTCTGTTTTTCTTCTCTTTCTTCCATCTCTTCTGCTTCTCTTGCTCACACTGAGCCTGCAGCAGCCTGACCTGAGTCCTCCCAGGTGGTGTGGTGGTGTGGAGGAGGGAACTTTAAAAACACCCATGCTAAGCCAGTGCTCCCCATGCAGCTGCACCCCAGCTCCTCGCTGAGAACGCCAGGGTGGGCGGCTATGCAGGAGCAGAGTACGGTGTGTCGACAAGACCCACTCTCCACCCTATACTTGCTGCCACTGAGGCAGACCTAGTGCCCTGTCTGCCAGTTATCTGTATGGGGTGGGTCCACCAGCAGAAGTCATCTGTACCTGAGGACTAGCCCATATAGAAGCAGTTTCTTAGATGTGTGACAGTTTTCTTTCTTCATTTAGGAAGATTCTGAACTGGTTGCTAAAGATGACAATTTGGATGCTGGGAATTCAAACAAACATAAAAAGCATCAAGATGAGAATGAAGAACCAGAACCTGAAGATGTTGAACAAGGCCAAGAGAAAATTAATGAGCGGATTGATGAGGTAATGAACATTTGGAAGTGTTTTGCTCTCCTGACTCAAGACCTCAGTTCTTGGAGTGTCTTGTGACATTTTTTTCTTCCTATTCATTGGTTCCTTTACTATGCTTCAGAAGAGTGTGCATCAGAGCCAAACATGGTAGCATGCACTCTTGTAATCTTAGCATTCATGAGGCTGAGCCTGGAGAATCGTGAGTTCCCATCCAGCCTGGGCTACATAGTTGGGGAGGGAGCTCGAAACCTTTTGGGAACGTATCTTAACTATTGGTTTGTGCTGATGTAAGTTTTGGAGTTTTAACATGAAGTAACAGAGGACATATTACCCTTAGAGAGTCTATACAGAAAATGAAATTTGAAATTCTAACATGAAAGACCAAAAAATACTCTTAAATGACTAAAGTGTGCTGGTAATATTAAGAAAGAAATCATGACTTTTGGTTTTGTGAAACAATGTTTGCTCTCCTGTGCTCTTTTCTGTTGTCACAAAGAGAGAATATGATGAGAATGAGGTAGACCCTTACCATGGCAATCAGGAAAAGCTGCCAGAACCTGATGCCTTGGATCTTCCAGATGACTTGAAACTTGACAGTGAGGACAGAAATGATGGTGAGGATACAGACAATGAGGAAGCAGAAGGTACGTCTTTCAAGGTGCCCATGGCTAGAAGTCTTTGGCAGTGGGCAGCACTGATGTCTTTTTGGCCAGTAGCATGACAAGGTCAGAAATACTGTTTTGCTAGCTCCGTTCCAGTTTGAATGTGCCTACTACACATAGACCAACACACCTCTCTCTTCTGGTGTCACATCCCATCTGTGTTTTGAATTGCCATTGACTGATGATGCTTTATCACGTACACCTCTTTCTCCAAAGCCATCACTGTGTTCCCACCTTGTGGGTCAGTGTGCACACCATGCAGTCTTGGTCTGTCAGGGCTCTTACACAGCTCTTCTGGAGAAATGATGGTTTCAGCTGTTGACTTCTGTATGGCTCTCTTAAAATATGAAGTCATGATCATAGAGAAAGAGAGCAAATAATCCCAAGAAAGTCACACACACACTGTGACAGTAATTAGAGCCTCTGCTACCCAATTCATTGCTAGAGATTCCTCTAAGGGTAATAGGTGGAAACTCACTCATGCTGGTCAACTTCACAGAAAGAAAGATGGTAGGTAGCTCATTTAACTGAGTTACATACTTAGGAAAGCTAAGTTTAATTTTGTATAATTTTTAGATGTATGGTGAGACAAAAAATAAGTTACAAGGAATAATTAAGACCATTTATATAAAAACTTAATTTTAGAATCTAACTTTAATCCTAATACCAGCAACCAAGCACACATAAAAATTAAGATTAAAACTACTGAGACTATAGTATGCTATTCTCCTTAAAATGCCCATTTTATTTAGGCTCTTTTAGACTTGTATATATGAACCAAAGAACAATTACATTAGATATTTACTGGCTAATAGCTTTCTGAAGTATCTAAAGTATAGGGAAACACTTCTAGTAAGTAAAACTTGGGGCCTCAGGGAGATGGCTCAGTCGGTGAAAGGCTTGCTTTGCAAGAGTGAGAGCCTACTACCAGTGAGGGCATTAGGTCATCTGGAACTGCAGTTACAGCAAGTTGTAAGGCTGGTGGTGGTGGCACATGCCTTTAATCCCAGCACCCAGGAGACAGAGGCAGGCAGATCTCTGTGAGTTCAAGGCCAGCCTGCTCTACCCAGTGAGTTCCAGGACAGCTAGGACTGTTACATTACACAGAGAAACCCTGCCTCAAAAAATTCAAAAAGAAAGAAGAAAAAAAAAGAAGATTGTGAACTGCCATGTGTGTGCTGGAAATTTACCTGGGTCCTCTGGAAGAGTAGCCAGTGGTCTTTACAGCTGAGCCATGTCTCTGTCCCTCCTCAAATAATATTTCAAGCTTTGATGTCCATAAATTCTCAATTGTAGATACTTTGCTCTGTTGTTACAGAGTAACAACTGTTGTAGGCAGGGCACAATAGATGGAGTAAACATAAACAGAATGTATTTGGCTGTGTTCCCAGAAAACTTCACTGACAGAAATGTAGAAAACGATTATTTGGTCTGTGGGCTGTAGCTTGCCAATGCTTGGCTTAAAAAATAAGACTAAAATATGTTTATATGTGTACTGTATGTGTATTAGTGTTTTGTCCGTGTGTGTGTGTGTACACCAGAAGATGGCATTTCATCCTTTGGGAGTACAGTTACAGACAGTTGTGAGTCATCATGTGGGTGCTGGGCATTGAACCCAGGACATCTAGAAATGTGGGCACTGCTCTCTCTTAACTACCACTGAGCGAACTCTCTTGCCCTGAATAAAACATTTGAGGAACCACTTCCCAAGTTAAGAAATCATGAATTTTAAAAACGGTTGTTTCTATCAGAAGAGAATCCTTTGGAGATCAAAGGAAAAACAGAAGATATGGAAGAAACAGACGGTGAAACTGAAGAGCCCGAGGCTGATCCCAGTGAAGGTGACAGTCCCCATGAGCCTGAGGAAGGCCCTGGTGAAGGTGAGGAGAATATGGACACAGGAGCTGATGACCAAGACAAAGATACAGCCAACCATGCAGAAGAGCACTCAGAGGAGGAGGAGGAGGAGGACAATGACAACGACAGGGCTGCCACTGATGAAGGTGGAGAGAGTGGGGCCAGCCCTGCTGACCAAGGTCTCCAGCCCCAGGTATTGTGGGATGTGGAGCTTTCCCTGTATTAAACGTAATAGGAAAAACACTTCATTTCCAGCAGAATCTTTCCTAAGATATTTCTTCATTACTACAGTCTCTTAACCAGTCTCCTCCATACAGCACCTCTCCTGCTTTAGTAAGGACTAGGGCACCTGCTTCCTGGTGGGCACCATTGTGTTCATCCCCCAGAGCTTGTTTGTTTTTCCTGTGCAGGAAGAGGAAGAGGAAGGGGAGAAGTCTGACGCTGAAGAGGAAGTGCCAGAGGCCACAGAGAGAAAGGAGCATGCCTCCTGCGGGCAGACTGGTGTGGACAGTGTGCAGAGTGCACAGGCTGTGGAGCTAGCTGGAGCTGCTCCCGAGAAGGAGCAGGGGAAAGAGGTGATGCCCCCACCCCTAGTGCCTCTGTCTGTCCAAAGTCATGTTCTTTCTCTTCAGCAAGTTGGTTTATGTGTGATTCCTGTGGTATCCTTTTGTTATTGTTGATATCTGAAGGATCATCTTGCATTCTTGCACTTATATATGCTTCTCAGGACACAGCTTAGAATGTATGCTGCAGACTGTATTTGAGTGATGTGCTTACTTAAAAAAGTCACTAGGCTTACAGTTTTTTGAGAACTTGGAGAAAGGTCAAATTGGGTTTGTGCCCCTGTGCCTCTATCAGTATTTGAGTTTCCCCTGTTGTTCAGTAGGCTTCAGTGTTCTGATTTTACAAGAAAACTCTTCAGTCTTGGCCTAGTGGTAATGGCAGCACTTGAGCTCACTCAGTGGTGTGCTGTGGGAAGAAGGAATATCACTGACTTGTTCCTTTGCTGCTCCGAGGCCAGTTCCTCACCAGCAGTAGCTGTATTTCTTACATCATTCTACCACTGTTCATTGAGTACCCATTAGGTGCTAGACATTTCATTGCTCAACAAGTCTTCATAATAGCTCAAAGAAATAGATGAAACTGTTCTGTTTTCTACATTTTATATTTGAGGAAAATAAGCCTCAGGAAAAATTCAGTGACAACCCTTGGGTGCATAAACTAGTTGACGGTTGAGCCTGGTCTGTCTGCCTTCAGAATAAGACCTTATGTTCCCATAGACAAGGAACAATCAGCAAGGCCAGGGCCCTGGGATTGGTTCAGTTTTGTGCTGCTGTCCACAAGCAGGGCTTTTGTTGGGGTGGAATTAGCCTCCTGAGATTAGTGGAGCACTGAGAGAAGTTGGACCCAGTGCAGCCCAGCAGCCATTGCTTTAATAGCATCTTCTTCTTCTTCTTCTTCCTTCTCTTCTGGTTTGGATCTCTTAGGAACATGGCAGTGGAGCTGCGGATGCAAACCAAGCGGAAGGACACGAATCCAACTTGATTGCACGTTTGGCCTCCCAGCAGCACACCAACAAAAATACCCAGGTTTCTATCATTCTTTGTTAGATTCAGATGAAGGCAGGTAGGAAAAGATACTCTAAATGAAGTGGTTTAAACATCCAGTGATGGGGCTAGAGAGATGTCTCAGCAGTTGAGCACTTACTGCCCTGGCAGAGGACCCAGGTTCTGTCCCAGCACCTGCATAACTTGGCAGTTCATAACTGTCTGTAATTCCAGTTCCAGGGGACCTTAGTGCCTCTTCTGACCTCCATGAGCTCTGCATACACATGAACACACACACAGAACCATTGAAAAAACAACAACATCAAATGGCCACATTTCTAGCTTGGCTGCCTTACCAGACCTAGTCTTGGAGAGAAGACCTGGATCAGGTTTTCCCAGGGTTTTCCTGTTCCTGCTCTAGAGCTCAAGATCTGTGTGCTGCTATCCAGCACCAACTAACCAGTCTTACTCTTTATATTGCCCATCGCTTTTCAAACTTAACAGTTTTTAAAACTGCCCGTGAAATTCCTGTACTCAAAAACCAAACCAAATGGTTTCCTAAAAGCCTACATGCTGTTCTGTCGCCAAACCACCAAAGGGACCTTTCACAGAGCAAGTCAGTCTACCACTTTCACATATCCGTGTGTGTGTTTCTTTGCTTTCTTGACGTCATTAATTATATCATAGATCCAGTCAAGGTGGCATGTACCTTGTATCCCAGCATTTGGAAGGCAGAAGCAAGAGGATCAGGAGTTTAAAGGTTATCTTAGCTACATAGCAAATCCAAGGCCAGTCTGAGTTCCAAGAGAGGGAAAAACAAAAAACCTTTAATAAGCTGTATTGAATTCCACTGTTGTGTGTGTGGCTATCCCTAACTAACCTACTCCCTGTGGATGAGCATTGGTTGTTTGAAGGTTTTGCCATTGCAGACAAGGCTCTGATGGTCTCATTAATTCCTGCAGAGTTTTAAGAGGAAACCTGGGCAGGCTGACAACGAACGCTCCATGGGTGACCACAATGAGCATGTGCATAAGAGGCTGAGGACTGTGGATACAGACCGAAACCCTGAGCAAGGGCCAGCCCAGCCTCAGGCTCGGGTGGAAGACTCAGACACGTTTGAACATATTAAGCAAGGCAGTGATGCATACGACGCACAAACCTATGGTATGGTGCCGGGAATACTTCTCCTTCTGCTCACAAAGCATTCTCTGACTATGCATGCTAGGCAAAGTAGAGGGGAAAGAAATAACTTTTTAAACTAGTCTCTCAGTACAATATTTGTATAAGGTAGAAATACAACTTGTTTCTAGTACTAAGATAACCATCTCCAAGTGTAAATGGTCAGGGTTCTCCGGTAAGCCTTCTGTCCTCACAGATAGCTGGCCATATGCTATAAACCTGGTGCTGACCTTTCGTTTCTTGGTGTTGAACATTCTTGAATATCCTTGAACAGTGAGCAGTGGTAATAGAACTGGAAGGGGAAAGTCAGTGGCCAGTCATCCCAGTTCCTTTGTCTTTGATTCCCTTCTTCCCGGAGTGAACTGGTATGGGTGATATGTACCTCTGAGCACAGGACAGAAATGATGATAATGCTTTATTTCTCTTACCGTGTTAGGAACAGCAAAGAGAAAGTTGATCACTGTATATATAATTGGTCCAGATCGTCCCTCAGGCTGAAGCATGGTCTTGTTCCTTGCTCACATTAGGGTGGTGTGTCATAGCCTCTAATAAGACAAGACCCCACTGTGGGCCCCTGTGTAACACTGGATCCCCAGTGTTAGAAACACTTAATGACTTGAAGGTGATGGGCAGTAGATAGTGAATGGATCCTGAATCCTAGTTGTTAGTTCAGTTGATAGGAGTGCTTACCTAGCATGCACAAAGCCCTGGATTTGAGTCCCAGCACTACACAAAGCTACGTGGGATGCCTGTGTCCCTAGCACTCCAGAGCATTAGAAGTTCAAGGTCATCCTTGGCTACAGAACAGGCTTGTGGCCAGCCTGTGCTTTATGAAATCCTTTGTTACAGGAGAGAGGGAGAGGGAGAGGAAGGAAGAGAGGGAGAGGAGGGAGGAGAGGGAGAGGAGGGAGGAGAGGGAGAGAGAGAGGAGAGAGAGACTGAGACTGAATCACGCCTAGTCTAGTCATAGCCTTGGCAAGAATATATTCAGCTTTTACTTTAATGTCAGAGACATTGGAATGCATGGTTATAGAATTTCTCAAATCTCTGAGAGCTATGAGGTCTTCAAGTTGAACTTGTTCAAGATTGAAATGCTTAGACTCTTTCTGTCCCCCATTTTATATCTAGTTTGTCTACTCACAATTTACTGCACACTGTCCTTTCTGTTTACATCAGTAAAAACCCAGATAAATGCTTGTTTCTCTGGTTATCTGTGTGTATATACATGCTATCTTTATAACTTCTCTAGGAGGTAGACAATGGGCAACTGTGTCAATAGGACAGTGGGAGCTATTGAGGCCCCAGCAAGTGTCTGGGCCCCATGGTTGGTCAGTGGCAGAGCAGCGTTGTTAGAATCTTGAAAAATGAAAGTGATAGAGACAGTAACTCGTTCAGCATCATTTTGCTCTGCAGAAAAATTAAGTTTTCTCCCTCTGTGCACTGTTGGCAGATGTGGCCAGTAATGAACAACAGCAGACTGCAAAGAACTCTGGACAGGATCCGGAGGAGGAAACGGAAGATATCCTCATGAATACAGAGGAGGAGCTGCTCAGAGCAGAAGACGCAGAACAGCTGAAGCCAGAGGCAGTCAAGTCAGACACTGCTGTGGCCTCTGGTGAGTCCTTGGGAAGGAAGAGCCTAGGAAGTCCAGAGGCAACTGTAGTCAAGTCTGTTCTTTGCTCTTTCCTGTTCTAATCTTTGGCTTTGGGGAATAATTCACCTACCAGAATCTATCTGAGGCACAAAAGATGGTCTTGCAGAATATCAGTCATCAAGATGAAACAATTCTTACAAATTCATGGGTTTTTTTAAACATATATGGAAAAACAGAATAGTGTGTTTACTGTAGTTATATAAGATATTCTTGATCATTATAGAGATTGTGTTTTAATTATATTAAAGTATAAGCATAGAGGAAAGAATATTAAAAATAGTAAAAGAAATAAAATGAGGAAATGTATGTGAAAAGATAATGAGTTCCCATTTCATGGCTAACCAAATTCTGTTCCAAGGCAGGTTGGTTAGTTCAGTCTTTGGGATGGGATTCCATGATATAACCAGGCCAGCCTAGTACTCAGTCTTCCTGGGCATTCCAAGTGCTGACAGTACAGGCATGCACCACCCACATCCACAGTTGGTGTGCTGGATGTGTGCACTCTTGAAAAATAAATAACTTCCACCAGTCTAACAAACCGTCTGAAAACCCTAAGGATTGTGGCAAATGTGAGGGTTTTTCTTCTGCCTCATTCCTGTCACTCCCTATTCCTCAGCAGAGGCAAGGCCAGAGAGGGAAGGAGGCGGGGCTAAAGGTGCTTGCTGTGTAAGCCTAGACCTGGGTTTGAAACTTGGAGACTCCTTTCTCCCCAACGCCCCAGAAAGTGGATGTAGAGAACCAACTCCACGAAGTTGTCCTCTGACCTCCACCACTGTGACACACATGAAAATCATTTTTAAGAACAGCTGCAAAAGAAGTGTGTGACTAGATTTGCCTGAATTCAAACCCAACTGCATTGTTATAGAACAATGTTTTTAGTATGGGTTATCTTGTTTGGTGGTGCTGGGAACCAAGGCCTCATCCATGCTGGACTCACAATAGAATTGGTCATATAAGTACTTTAGGGAGTCACATCTTTGTAATGCTTGAGGTAAGTTGCTCCTTCCTGTTTCCCCTTCCAGGATGACAGGAGGGAATTAGTAAGAATTGGCAGTGACAACAGAGACTAAAGGGTGGTAGGAAGCAACATGGAGCAGATAGACACATGGAAATTGTTGAGTGAGCTGAGGTTTGATTCAGTGTTAGGACAGGCCGTAGTGAAGGGTCAGTCTTAATCTAAATAATGTGATGAATGAAACTGTCTTCCTATGAAAACAGGCTCTAATGAGATGGATATGGATACTCAAACAGTTCAAACGAAAGAAGACCAAGACCCAAGAACAACTGCGTCTCACCAGGAGACAGAGAAGCCGGAAAGAAGCCGAGACTCGACCATTCATACACTTCGTCAGTTGCTTGTGGATACAGTTTTCCAAGTACTGAACTCACTTCATTTTTAGTTTTAAGTTATTTTAGAACTTTATGGAATGCCAGCTCTTATCAAAAATTTTAGGAGGACTTTCGGTGTGACAGATACTCTTTTAGCAATTGGTACATCCTTTGTTGACTATGAAGTCATGCCCAGACTTGTGATGGCACTGGTTCTTGGTATTGGCTCTTAGGAGTCATGAGGACAATTGACAACTTATGATGTTATGTAACAAGAATTTTTTACTTAATATTTATGTGTAGGAAGACACTTTTTTGCGAAGGTGCGGGGTGGTCAGTGGGGTCTGTGTGTTTGAGTACATGTGGAAGCCAGAGACAACCTCAGGTGTCATTCTTCATGTGCTATCCACTTTTTCCTCCTTTTGCCAAGTAGGCTAAGAAGGCTAAGTAGCCAGATCCAGGGATCCATCTATCTCTACCTCCTAGTGTTGATACTAAAAGTGTGTATCAGCACATGCCTGGCTTTTTGTGCATGGGTTCTGAGGCTAGAATTCAGAATTCATGCTTGCAAGACATGCACATACTAACTTAGCCATCTCTCCAGCCACATGAAGAGCCTTTTAACTGATGATAGTAATTGGACTTCATGGAGATAGAGGTTTATCAGAAAGTAGGTAGCTCTGGAAGAGAAAACCCTGAGGTTGTCTGATATCCTCTGCTCTCCACAGGTACACATGCATCTCTATACACACACAAAAAGAGGGCGGCTTGGGTTATTTTTATTTGACTAAACTGTATGTATAAATGATGAAATTTTCACTCATCCATGTGGTCTTGCTAACAGGAAGTAGAATCATTTTATTGCACCCCTTAAATTTGCTTAAGTTGTGAGTTCAGACATGTAAGTGCAACAAGGTCACAGCACAGGAAGACAGCCAATGATAAGTTGTTAACAACCTGACCACCACTTACTGTAGCTTTTCCTTCTTAGCCCCTTTTAAAAGATGTCAATGAGCTGAGGCAGGAGATGGAGCGGCAGCTGGAGACGTGGCAGGCCCACGACTATGGGAATGCAGAAGAAGTAAGTCAGAGCTGCTGGATGTTGTTTTTCTTCCCTCAAAAGAGTTTGAACTCAGTAGGTTCTTGGCTCCAGTTACATTTGTAAAAGGGGGAGGCCAGTAGAGAGTACAGTCAGCCTCTTCTGTAAGCCTGGGTCTCCACTGATGCTGCCTCTTTTGTCACTAGATCTCTAGTCTCATTAAAACACGTCGGCCAGCCTGGGCTACCAAGTGAGTTCCAGGAAAGGCGTAAAGCTACACAGAGAAACCCTGTCTCGAAAAACCAAAACAAAAAAAAAAAAACAAAAAACAAAGAAACACACGTCTGTATTTTGTTCCTTTAACTTGTGTTGTGAGGCAGAAAGAAGTTCATGCTGTGGGGTCTTGTAGTCTTCCAGATCTTGGCTGGCTGTGGAGTGTATTTATTTCATTTTAATGGTTTAACCTCTAAATATAGTGGTGTGTGTGCAAACCTATATTCTGTGTTTTTCGTCCTCCTTCCTACCTCATGTGATCAAGTGTTCTGCCGTTATGTCTGGATCCATGCTGTGGAGAGGAATTTGTACTTATTGTCACTTTGCTTTTGAAAACTGGTGGGAGCTCAGAGTGGCGACATCAGCCCCACCCAGAGTTCCTCCTTCACATATGCCGCTGTGCAAAGCATGCAGGTCCTATTCTTTAGGTGACAGGAGCGCATGGTTGATTTGTTTGTGAGTTCCCGTTGTTAACTGGCCTATTTCACTCTTTTTCTTGAAACTGTGGGTAGTGGGTTTGGGGGCAAAAGGAGGCATTTTTACTGATTGAGTGAATTGCCGCTTGCTGAGGAGAGCTTTGCAGTGCTTTTGCTGGAAAGGTTCATGCAAGTTCTTTTCTCCTCACCACTCTAGTAATGGTTTCTGTTTTTCTGTCCTAGGAGAAGGCTGCAGCTGAGATGTGGCAGAATTACCTAGTCTTAACTGCATCTCTTTCACAACAGCTATGTGAGCAGCTTCGTCTGCTATTAGAACCTACACAGGCAGCCAAGCTGAGGTGAGTCTGCCCTCTTGAGGCCCTTAGAGGTCACCGTTAACCAGCTCAGATGCACTCATCACTAAACGTGTATAGTGTTGGCTTCTGCTGTCTGGGCACCAATATGGTGTTCGATCCTGCTACTGTCCCCTATTACTATGCTGTACATAGTAACTGTGTGTACATGCATTTCTGTGGTGAAGAAATATATGCATGGCCGGGAGGTGGTGGCACACGCCTTTAATCCCAGCGCTCAGGAGGCAGAGGCAGGTGGATCTCTGTGAGTTCAAGGCCAGCCTGGTCTACAGAGTGAGATCCAGGACAGACACCAAAACTGCACGGAGAACCCCTGTCTTGAAAAACCAAAAGAAAAAAAGAAATATATTCATGAAGGCAGTTTACATTACTGCTGTGTGGACAACAGCCTTAGGTGTGGTGATGTTCACTATTTGTGTTACTCAGCTAGAATCAGGGCCACAAAGATGTGGTCAGAGTCGTGGTTTAGAACAGAAAAGGGAAGCTTACAGGGCTTTGTATTTAATACAGAAAAATTTATTTTCTAATTTTGTAAAAGGTGTCTTAGCTTTTCTGAAAAACCTTCGTTAATAGAGTCAGATCTGAGGCCAGGGCTCTAGCTGGCAGTTAGAGGACTCTAACCTTCACTCTTCAGTGAATGTTAACCTCCTTTGCCTGGGGACTAGTTACTGGACACTAGTTTTGTTATCACTAATGTGATTTTTGTCGTGAAGTTCTGAGGCATGAGCCTGTGTTACACCGTCTTTGCTCCTGTTGGGTTCCTGTAACAGGGGAGACTATCGCACGGGCAAGCGACTGAACATGCGGAAGATCATTCCATACATCGCCAGTCAGTTTCGAAAAGACAGGATTTGGCTTCGAAGGACCAAGCCCAGTAAACGGCAGTATCAGATTTGTCTGGCCATTGATGACTCTTCCAGCATGGTAGATAACCACACCAAACAGGTGAGGAGGAGCGTGGAAGCCATGGTCCCTCGGGCTGGCCAGTTGTAACAGTATGGCTGGGCAGAAAGGAAGTGGTTGACCATGCCTAGGAAGGTGTGTGTTTCTAGGGCGTAAAGGGCAATTCCATGATGGCGCAAATATTTTGATCCCTTATCGTTTTAATACTGAGCAAATCTGGCAGTGTTTATTTTCTATAAAATACAAAAATATATTAAGCTGTTTTAAAATTGCATATCACATGGTTTCTGAAACCATTGTCTATTTGGTTACTAGGGAATGATATTTTTTTTTTTGCAGTGGTATTATTATCTGGCATAAGCCAACAACTGACCTACAATACGAATGTTCCAGCAAATCTTACAAAGTACCCTCTGAGTCTGGCTCACATCCCACCTCCCCATAACTTGGGGCAACTTAGCAGCTTTACTTTCTGAAAAAAAAGTGAGGATTGGGCTGGAGAGATGGCTCAGCAGTTAAGAGCACTGGCTGCTCTTCCACAGGTCCTGAGTTCAGTTCCCGGCACCCACATGGTGGCTCACAACCATCTATAATGAGATCTGATGCCCTCTTCTAGTGTGCAGGCATACATGCAGGCAGAACACTGTATACATAATAAATAAATATATCTTTTTTTAAAAAAAAGTTGGCCGAGTGGTGGTGGCGGCGGCGGCGCACACCTTAATCCCAGCACTCGAGAGGCAGAGCCAGGCGGATCTCTGTGAGTTCGAGGCCAGCCTGGTCTGCAGAGTGAGCTCCCAAGATAGGCACTCATCTCATTCATTCCCTTCTCCTTTACACAGACAACCTGGTATCCTTACAGCCTTGTTTAGAGACGGATAGTTGATCAGAGGAATGAAGAAACATAAGACAGTCATTTCATTTACAAAGGCCCAGTAGCTATCTTGTCCAGTTCTTCATTTGCTGTGTCTTTTTCAAGTTCTAGTTGTTGGTGTATAAAACTCTGTAATAGAGATTTGTATTTGCTGCAGCAAAGACAGAGGGCTGTTAAATGGGAAAACTGGGCAGTGTCCAAAGAAGGCAGTGGGTGAGCGTCCTTAGCTATTCCACACCTCAGAATCTAAGATGAGAGGCGTCAGGGTTGCACCGACGTGGAAATGTGACCATTGTGTGTTCTCCACACCAGGCATGTGCACTGGACTCAGGGTCCAACTCTTGTTACCTCACAGCTTAGCTGTGTGGGAGTGCAGAAGGGAATGAGGTGGAAATCACAGAAATGCCCCCTGCTTTATAATTTTCAGTGGCTGCCTAAGAAGACTATTCTTTTCAGCTTACGCACTAACCTGAAATTTAGAACCCACAAATTGGCAACCTTAAAACATTTCCTCCAAACAATTATGCATACCTAGTAATTGCTTCCCCCCTCCCCCCAGAGTTTCTCTGCATAACAGCTCTGGCTGTCCTGGAACTCGCTCTGTAGACCAGGCTGGCCTCAAACTCATAGAGATTCACCTGTCTCTGCCTCCCAAGTGCAGGGATTAAAGGCATGCACCACCACCACCCAGCTCTAGTAACCGTTTTTAAATGAATAAAATTTTTCTTCTTCCAATTTATTTCATGGTGAGCTAGAGCTAGATTTTTACTTTCTTTATATAGATGGGAATATTATTTCCAAATATGAATCATTTCATTTCAGGAGATTACCTGGCTGACTTGATACTTACGGTTTCTTTGGGCCTATCTTTAAACTGCAAAGGGTCTTGGAGCAGTGAAGCACAAAAGAAAAACAATTAGCACATTTTTTTCCCTTCCACTTGGGGGAAAGGAAAAAAATAGGAAATTTGAGGGGTCTTCAGATCACTTAGAAAAATACAAGATGCCCCCTTCCTTTCAGTTTTCCATTTTCAAAACTCATTCTTCTCCAGCACTCTAAGACGTAGTGTTACACTCTAGGGGTCTTGATTAGGTTTATTTCTTCTGCCTGTTAAAGAATTAAAAGGCAGGACAAATCTGAAGGACAACAGATGGCAGCAGAGAAATCTCAGGCATCACAGACAAAATCAGCAGTTGAGGGAAAGTGTTCAGGGGTGAGGAAACATGCACATAGCAGACACAGAAAAGACCTTCTGCAGAGCAGAGACAGGGCTCAGAAAGCTGAAGAATCCTGGTCATAAAATCTTCCAACTCAGTAGTGTAGTCTGACCAAGACTTTAATCCCAGCATTCCACTCGGGAAGCAAAGGCAGGTGGATCTCTGTGAGTTCAAGGCCAGTCTGGTCTACAGAGCAAGTTCCAGGACAGGCTCCCAACGCTGCACAGAGAAACCTGGTCTTGGGAAGGGGTTGGGGAGCAACAAGCAGAAAAAGATTTTATGTAGGCTCTGCTATGGAAAGAAAGAAAATTTGCATTTATGAAACATATTTCTCAGTAGTGTCCAGAACAGACCATTCCTATCAGTGTAATGCATTTGAGTTGAAGCAGCTACAGTACAGAGGAGGGTCTGAGGGGCACTCCAGCCTGAGTTGGTTGTATGGCATTTCAGGACTATTGTACACCTGTTTGCCATACGAAAAGTAATGTTTTATGAAATCTTGAAGCAAACTGGTTTAGAGGAGTGTCAATGCCTTAAACTCTCCTTTCTTCTTCATAGCTTGCATTTGAGTCTTTGGCTGTGATTGGTAATGCTCTAACCCTCCTGGAAGTGGGTCAGATTGCAGTGTGCAGGTAATGTTGTCTTTTAAAGCCTTTTTAAATTTTTATTTTATGTATAGATGGGTATTTTGCCTTTGTGTATGTCTGTGCACTGCATGCATGCAACGCCCTTAGAAGCCAGAAGAGGCATTGGGTCCCCTGAACTGGAATTACAGACCTTTGTGAGCCACCACGTGGTGTGGGTGGTAGGAGCCAAACCTGGCTCCTCTGGAAGAAGTGCTCTTTAACCTCTTGGCTTAACCACTGAGCCATCTCTTCATCCCCCAATGTTACCTTTGGGATTTGGGGGTTTTTGGGTGGTTGTTGTTGTCGTTGTCGTTATCTTTTTTTGAGACAGGGTTTCTCTGTGTAGCCCTGGCTATCCTTGAACTCGCTTTGTAGACCAGGCTGATCTTGAACTTGAAATCTGCCAAGTGCTGGGATTACAGATGTGTGCCAGCACCGCCCAGCTCTAATGTTTCCTTTTAATCCCAGTGGTGAAATCCTGTCCCCAACCTTTATTGTTTGGATCACATGACTGGAAAAAAAAATCACGTTGTATGTGGTTTTTCATTCCCAGTTTTGGAGAATCGGTGAAGCTGTTGCATCCATTCCACGAGCAGTTCGGTGACTCTTCTGGGTCTCAGATTCTACGACTCTGCAAATTCCAACAGAAGAAGACTAAGATTGCTCAGGTACTCCGATCAAGTCGGGATGGTTTGCGCAGATCCTAAAGCTGGGGGCTGGAGAGTGACTCAGCAGTCAGGAGGACTGGCTGCTCTTCCAGAGGACTGGGTTCAGTTCCTGCGGGAGGCCAGCTCCCGCCTTTTAAAGGGTTCCTATGAGGAGGAGAGAGGAATAAGAAACTTTTAGATAGAAAGATAGTGGAGAGGAAACAGACAGAAACACAGGATAGCTTCGGGAGGACCTGGAGCAAAATCCACCGGCCCCTTCTGTTTCTTCAAAAGGGCTTTTTATAACAATGCCAAGGGGTGGGGCAAAAGACCTCCCCCTTGCTAGATCAAAGCATACCATACAGCCAAGTGCAGACCCTTCAAACACCTGGTAACTATGTCTGTGGTCCAATCATCCCCTTATACAGCCCTGCTGGATAAAGCAAGCTCAGAATCTTGGACCCTGAGTAAGATCTCACTAGGAAACCTCTTTGGGTCTCTACAAATTCCCAGCAACTACATGGTGGCTCACAACCATCTTTAATGGAATCTGATGCCCTCTCCTAGCATAAAGATGTGTATGCAGATAGAGCACTCTTACACATTTAAAAAAAATTCTAAAGCTGATGTTAAGAGACATTAATTTTTAGAAACCCCCGTCTCCTTTCTGGAATTAGGAGAGGCAGCATGAGAATACACAGTAGTAACCTCAGCCTGTGTGCTACTAGAACAGTTTCGTTGGCATCCTTTAACCAAGGTGTGACTCCTTTTTCTCAGTCCTCAAAGATCACTGATGTTAGCACAGTTGAGCACTTTAAACATTTGAAAAACAAAGTTACTGCCCAGTATCCTATCGGTCTGGTGAGTTTGGGCCTTCCTCTCTTCTCAGTTCTTGCTCTCAATCTGCCTTCTACTTTGCTCACCAGGTGTATTTTCTTGAAAGAAGGAAACTGGGGGCTGGAGAGATGGCTCAGAGGTTAAGAGCACTGACTGCTCTTCCAGAGGTCCTGAGTTCAATTCCCAGCAACCACATGGTGGCTCACAACCATCTGTAATGAGATCTGGCGCCCTCTTCTGTATATATAATAAATAAACAAGTCTTTAAAAAAGAAAAAAAAAGAAGGAAAGAAAGAAGGAAACTTTTGTTCATGACTGCTCGTGTTACCGTCGTCTTTCTTCCTTTGGTGCCCTGTAGGGCACTAAGAGCGACTGGCCAGTGACAGTCTTGTCTGTACTTGAGCATGCCAGTGCTTGGTGGTAAATGCAGCCTAGTGTGAAGACAGGCCCTGGGTCAGAAGCCGCGGGATCTCTAAGCAGGAAAGGGGAGTATTGATCTGTGCTCTTCTGTTAGTTTCTAGAGTCTGCGGCCAGGATGTTTGCAGCTGCCCAGAAACTGGCACAGAACGTCAGCCCGGGTGAGCCACGTTCTTCCTCTCTGCTGACAAATTGCTTCTCTCTGTCTTTGCTGTTTCTTTCCTTGCTCTCTGCCCATCACCATCTTTTTTTTTAATTAGTGAGTGAGTGTATATGTGTGCGTGCATATGTATAGATGCGTGTGTGTGTGTGTGTGTGTGTGTGTGTGTGTGTGTGTGTGTGCAAGCCCGAGGTTGACACTGGGGATCTTTCTTCATCACTTATTTGTTTGTTTATTCATTCATTTATTTGTTTATTTGTTTATTTTTGGTTTTTCAAGACAGGGTTTCTCTGTGTAGTTTTGGTGCCTGTCCTGGATCTCGCTCTGTAGGCCAGGCTGGCCTCGAACTCACAGAGATCCACCAGGCTCCACCTCCCGAGTGCTGAGATTAAAGGCGTGTGCCACCGCCGCCCAGCTGATTATTAATTTATTTTTTGTGAAAGGGTCTTTCACTGAACCTGGAACTCACAGCTAGACTGGCCATCAAATCCCAGGTTTCCCCCTCTCCCACTCTCCAACATTGGGATTACAGGCATGCATTATCACACCTGACTTTTGTGTAGGTGCTGGGAATCCTAAGTCAGGGCCATGCTTGGATAGCAAGCATTTTATCAACTGAACCATCTCCTGAGTCCCTCCAACCCCCTATCACCTTTTTACAAAATATCTTCTCTATAGGAAAAACATAAAAAGATGGAATCAATGATAGAATTACTTATTCTGAAATTTATGCTGAACTCATTTTCAATGCTTATAAGTGATAAAGGCACTAGATACAAATTAGAAGATATTTATATGGTAGATTAAGTGCGGAGTTATAAAGGAAGGGAGTAAGGTGTATGGAATGGAGTTCATGTAACTGTGGTTGCTTTCAGGCTTGAAATACCCCAGTTGTTTAGCCCTGGTTCTGACACAGGTGAGGAAAGGGAAGGAAATCAGAAACATGAAATTGGCAAAAATCCAGGAAGCAATATGTATGAAATTTGGAGGACATAACTCTAGGTTGCTGATTTGATCACTTCTGGTGGCCTGCTTATCTGTCGTCGTTGGAGTCCGTAAGGCTTGTAGATGACAAGGCCTGTGGGAGTCGACTCTGCTTGTGTGTGTGTGTTTTCCAGACAGGGTTTCTCTGTGTAGATTTGATGCCTGTCCTGGAACTCACTCTGTAGCCCAGGCTGGCCTCGAACTCACAGAGATCCGCCTGCCTCTGCCTCCCGAGTGCTGGGATTAAAGGCGTGCACTGCCACCACCGCCCGGCCTCAGCTCTCTTCAGTCATCTGAGTCCTAAGGAGTAGCTTGGGCTGTCAGGCAGACAGCAAGTGCCTTTGTCTGCTGAGCCTGCTGTGGCCCGCACTTGCTGCACTTTAAAGTCAGTTGTGGGGTTGGAGAGCCGGCTCAGGGATTAAGAGTACTTGCTACTCTTGCAGGGAACAGGAATTCGGTTCCCAGCACCCACGTGGCACTTCACAACTGCTTATGACTCCAGTTCTAGGAGAATGGATACCCCCCTCTGGCCTCTGTGGATGGTGCATGGATGTGGTACACTTACATGGGACAAAACACTCATATACATAAAACGAAAACAGAATCTTTGGCCAAGCAGTGGTGGCATGAGCCTTTAATCCCAGTACTCAAGATTCAGAGGCAGGTGGATCTCTGAGTTCGAGGCCAAAGTCAGTTGCTTCACAATTGGAGTTGTTGTACATTTCACCTTCCCTGAAGCACTGAGGGAAGCGTCTGCCGTACTGACATTGAGTGTCTTGTGTCTCCTGAGTCTGACGGGCTCAGGTCTGATGATGGGCCTCTCCTGTGTGTGCAGATTGTGGCGGTTCCAGGCTCTGTTTGGCTCTAGAGACCCACAGATGGTTTCAGTCGTTAATGGGTTTTGCTTTCTCCCTTCCTCCTCTAATGTACGGCCTCTGCAGAGACTGCACAGCTACTCCTCATAGTTTCTGATGGACGAGGCCTTTTCCTCGAAGGCAAAGACAGAGTCCTGGCGGCAGTCCAGGCTGCCCAGAATGCCAACATCTTCGTCATTTTTGTTGTGTTGGATAATCCCAACTCACGGGTGAGTGATGGCCAAAAGCCACCATTCTGCAGATAAAGGGGCCCTTGAACTTGCTCTGGAGTCTGGCTCAGCTCTGTCATCTAAGGTGCGGGTGCTTTGTACATTTCATTAAGCTTCCCACACGTGAAGAACATCCTTCCTGACAGAGAAAGATCATAGGTCATGAGTAGGAAAGCAGGGAGTCCCAGGCTTCACAAGCCCTCCTCTGGAGTCTAGGCTCCCTCTAGATGAAAAGGATGGCAGTTGTCCCAGGGAGCCCCGAGCACCTTTACGTAGAGACGAGACCAGCCTCCCCTCGCACCCGGGCGCTGGCAGACTGCAGGAGCAGTAGCTGTGGACTCACTGGGCTGCCTGGGGTGAGTGGGGGTCTCTCCGCAGAGCACACAGATACTGTTGAGAGGAAAGCAGTTTCTTCTTTGTTCCTCTTCCTCGAACTGCCCCTTGTCCTAGAAGGGGAACTCAGAGAGAGCTGCCTTCTTCGTGAACGTTTTGGAAATTCCTCTTATGTAGGAATAAAATGTTTTGTCAGCTGACAGGATCACCAATGAGCTCGTCAAGAATCTGATTTATTTTTCCTTTTCTTTCCAAATGTCTTTTGTTAACAGGATTCTATCTTGGACATTAAAGTACCAATATTTAAAGGACCAGGAGAGATGCCTGAAATCCGATCTTACATGGAAGAGTTCCCATTTCCATTTTACATCATTCTCCGAGATGTGAATGCACTTCCTGAGACCCTCAGTGATGCCCTGAGGCAGTGGTTTGAGCTGGTGACCGCATCTGACCACTCATAGAGCAGAGACCGCTGTGGTGAAGCTGTGTGATCACAGCGTCTTCCCCTGGGCTCCCCTAGACAACCGTTTGTGAACTCAGTGCTCTGAGACTGCTTCTTCATCTTGGTTCTGGTTGGTTGGTTTGTTTTTTAATGTATCCAGCAGTTACAAAAACAAAAAATGATTGCACTATACGTTTGTATTACAACCTAGCAGAGCTTAGCGCGAGCTCTTGAACTCCCTGCCTTGCCGAGCACTGAAGGCTCACAAGCGGTACCGGGCTCGTGACTAGGGACCAGGTAGAGGTCACACTGCCCCCTCTCTGGAGTCCAGCCACTTACTTTCCTCTGGCAGTGGTCTCGACACCTTTCTTGAGGAAATGCTTCCGGGAGCATGGGACCGCATCTGCCGGTCCTTTGGAGATCCTGTTGGTCCTTGCCTTAAGCTCTACCTTGGTTGGGTGCTACTTATCCTGCTTAGAAAGCAGGAAATGTAGCAGGAATGTTCTCATAACGCAACCAGCAGAGTTCTCAGCAAAGATGATCATAGAGCTGTGTGAAAACGAGGCAGCTTTTTGTGCCCTTCACAGTGGCTGCTCGGGAGACTATGCAATAATGGAAAGGGGCCCCCCCTTTCTTCATTCTGACTGCCATAGCCCCTTGCTGTAATTTATTCCTTAGCCACCCTTCCCCAATGTCAAGAGGAGGAACTATTCCTCATACTGCCTTCAGGCTCCCCTGAGCCAGTCTCCCTGTGGAAAGGAATAATGCTGTATCCACAAGAGCTAAACAGCTCCCTCTTCCCTCACTCACACCGAGCATGGTAGTGGTGGGTTTTGTTTGCAGGAGGTGGGGGCAGGTTTCCTTGGCCAGAAAGCAGTGTTTGAATACTTGAAATCACGTGCTGTGTTCTGTTTAAATGTTGTTTGTAGACATTGTCTGTGCATCTGTCTCCTGTCTGTTTGCAGCTTACACTGACGTGTGCCACCCTTCTGTGGTGGTCATCAAAGACAGGTTGCTTAGTGTTTAACAGAGTGTCCGAAGCATGTGCTGAAAGTTATATTATTTTTATTGGAAAACGCTATGCAGCTTATATTCTGAAAGCTATTAAATAATTGTTGAGTTAATCTTTGATCATTCTTTTAGCTTTTATTGATTCTTTGAAGATTTCACATTATACATCCTGATCTCACCCACCTCCCCGCCCCCATCCTTTCTCTACCCTTGCAACCCCTCCCCCCCAAAAAAAAATTTTAAAAGAAAATCAAGCGGGGGGAGGAGGGGGGCAGGAAGAATCTCATCGTGGAAACTGTCGTGTGGCCCAGTGAGTCACACAGTTCACCCTTCAGTCCTTTCGTCTTCACTTGCAAATGGTCTGGCCTGAGACCTCTGACATCTGCTTCACCTGGGATAATCACGTTGTCTTGTGTCGTGGAGATCCTTCCGTTTTGGATCTATAGGTTTGTCCCCTTCACATGGCTCCAGCCGCTCACAGATGAGGTGGATGTTGGGGTGGACCTACTCATAGCCCTGGGCCTGGGTGGTAGCTGGGTTGGTCAGCCCGCCAGCTCCCGCCATCATCACCACCTGGATGAACTCTCCGGCACTGCCTCAGCCGGACCACCCAGTGTAGCCTGCTGTAAGAAGTGGGGCCGGTTCTGCTCTCCAGCCCTGGGTCCAGCTCACCCACACATACGCCAGATCCACTGTCTTGCCTAGGTGAGGTACAGGGTCAGCTCTCCTGCTCTCATAACCCCCAGGGCTGGCTCACCTGCGCCATCCCCAACAGGGTCAGCTCTAATGTACTGCCCAGGCTGGATGTGGGGGCCAGTTGACCATGAGCTGCAGCCGGTGAGGGACTGTCCTCCAATTCTCATGATCACAGAGATCTCTTTTGCCTGCCTCAGGTAGCAAGGGGGTGGGAGGAGCTTTCCCTCACACATGCTGCCACATGGCAGATGAAGGGGGGGGGTCCAGCTATCCTGACAATGGGGTCAGCTCTAGTGTGCTGCCCAGGGAAGGTGCATGCCCAATGTGAGGGGTGGGAGAAGCTTTCCTGCTGTAGTATCCAGCAAGGGGCAGGGCCAGCTACTTCAGTCATTCTTTTTTTTTTTTTTTTTTTTTTTTTTTTAAAGATTTATTTATTTATTTTGTATACAGCATGTATGACCAGAAGAGGGCACCAGATCTCTTTACAGATGGCTGTGAGCCACCATGTGGTTGCTGGGAATTGAACTCAGGACCTCTGGAAGAGCAGTCAGTGCTCTTAACCTCTGAGCCATCTCTCCAGCCCACTTCAGTCATTCTTAATGGGATGGGAGGAATAGGTAAGGAGTGTGGGAATTGATCCTATCTGCTAATCAGACCATACTAGCCCACAGACTTCTAGTTTAATGGTAAGGATGCCTGCCTCACTTTCTGTGGTCATGAGCTGCTGCATGCAGGCTTGGCAGCAGAGGGAAAAGGATAAGCTGGCAGAACCACATGGAGTGGTATAAAGATCTGCTTTATGATGTAACGCTTCACTCACATTGCATTGACCACAGTTCTTACCAACATGTCTAGCTGAGGAGGGGTCTCCCAAATCGTGCCTACAGAGAATGATTTCTTTGCCCATAGGGTAGCCCCTGGGGTTTGGACAGAATTCTGATAAACAGGTGCCATTTCAACTAAGGCTGTCATTGGAAAGGGAATGACGAGCTTTTAGCCTCCCTCCTATCCCCAGCTACCCAGTCTGGCCAGGTATTTTGCCCAGATAGCTAAGTTCTGATATTTAAGGGAATGAGCAGCAGAGTCTGCATGTTGTCATCTTATTAGGATGACTCCCATCCCATAGTCTCAAAATCACCTCATTGAAAAGGCCTTGGAAGGTGAGTGTGGCGGTGCAGTGCACACTTGAGAGGCAGAGGCAGGTGGGTCTGAGTGCCAGGACTAATATCAAAAGACCAGTAAAGCTATGAAGGTACAGCGAGGCTGATCGTTGGTGTACTTGAGTAGTCATGGGCTGCATAGTGTGGCAAGACGTCACTGTGTGAGTACAGTCTGTGAGACTTAAACAGCTATGAGGTTAATCAGCGTAATTTGAAAAGATCAAGTATTGTCATCTCTTGTTAACTGACAGTGTTTGACTATTCAGATGTCTACTAGAGCTGCACTTGGGTAACAGACTTTAAATATACTACTATATTCAAATATAGTGTATTTGAAATATACCGTGTTTAATGTACTGTATTCAAATATACTATATTTGAATGGTATATTCACACATACCTTTTTTTTTTTTTTTTTTTTTTTTTGGTTTTTCAATACAGGGTTTCTCTGTGTAACAGTCCTAACTGTCCTGGAACTCACTTTGTAGATCAGGCTGGTCTTAAACTCACTGAGATCCGCTTGCCTCTGCCTCCCAAGTGCTGGGATTAAAGGCATGTGCCACCACCACCTGGCACATATACCATTCTTTCTCAGCATTGTCTGTATGTCTACTCACCATTGCATAGCCCAACTTGGTGAAGTTCCACCTATGCATCTCTGTAAAAGAGGCAGTGTAGATGTAACCGTCTTGTTAAATAAGAAACACAGAGCCAATACAGAGATGAAAGCCCAAGAGGTCAGAGCAATAGCTAAGAGCTAAAAACCTTACCCTTCACTGCCGCTTCTGTCCTCAGCAAGAGATCTACTTTCTGTGTGTTTGTCCTTTTTATTGACTTTCTATTTTGCCTTCTCATTGGTTGTAAACCCAACCACATGACCTCGTCTTCTATAGTTGGTATTGAGATTAAAGGCATGTGTCTCCATGTTGGCTGTATCCTTGAACACACAGAGATCCTCCTAGCTCTGCCTCCCAAGTGCTAGGATTAAAGGCATGCACCACCACCACCCAGCTTCTGCTATGGCTTGCTACTAGCTCTGACCCCCAGGCAACTTTATTTATTAACATACAAATAAAATCTTATTTCAGTACAAATAAAATATCACCATAAAGCAGAGCATTCTGTCCTGTCCACCCAATCCCAAATACCCGGCAACCACTTCCCAAATTACCACACAGAGGCTTATATTAATTATAAATGCTTGGCCAATGGCTCAGTCTTACTACTAACTAGCTCTTACATTTAAATTAACCCATTTCTATGAATCTATTTATTGCCATGTGGTCCGTGGCTTATCCTCTGGCATCTTGCTCCTTGGGCGGCTGGCTTGAGTCTCGATTCTGCCCTTCTTCATCCCAGTTTGATTGTACTGTCTAACTTTATCCTGCCTTGCCATAGACCAAAACAGCTTTATTATCAACCAATGATAGCAACACACACACATTCACAGTGTAGAGAAGGGTCATTCCATAGCACATCTTTATACTCCATCCAATCCCAGCTAGGCATCCATTGAATGTAACTTCTGGACATCCATCTTCCCTTTGCCTCTGACTGTACTGCAGCTGGAGTTCTCTCAACTTCCAGCCTGACATTCCAACCAATGGTTTGTCTTTGCTTATTCCACTTCGTGCTACTTGTGACATCCAAGTAGCTCTTCTCCAGGTGAAAAGCCCTTCAGAAGCAAGGTGGAGTAGTGCACGCCTTTAATCCCAGCACTTGGGGGCAGAGGCAGGTGCATCTGAGTTCCTGGACAGCCAGATCTACATAGTGAGCCGCTGTCTCAAAAAAAGAAAATGCCTTCAGAGCTCCATGAGAAGGCCAGGCAAGCTTCTTACCTTGCCTGGCTCTCCTGTCCCCTCCCTCCCCACGGCTGGTGGCAGCAAACCAGAGTCACTGCAGTGTGCCAGTGTTCCTGTGTTGTCTGGACTCCTTCCTGAAGCGACTCAAGTCGTGCCATCTTGCCCACTAAACTGTCACATCCACTTTGGCAGCGCACTGAGGAACTTCCTCTGACCAGATGAATAAACAAAATACCTGCTGAATGTATTGCCAAAACAAACGTTACCTGGTTCCCTTGACTGACAATAATGTCATGGATGTTGTCTTTAGAAATGCTGTACCCTGAGCTTCCGTGCTCAGAGCCTCTTTGGGGCAAAGAAGGGCCTGTCCTTGGTCGTTGGCTAATGAAGGACTCTAAATTTGGCCTTATTATGTGTGGTAGTCTGTAACTTTCTCATCTGAACTTGAGAAGCCCCAGGGAAATTGCCCTCTCCCCACAGGACTTAGCCTCATTCCAGACCTTCCCAGCTAGGGGGAGAGGATGTAGGGGTGGGAGTTGATGGCTGAAGACATTCCGTGCCTCACACTGAGTCCAGAGATGGCTGTAACGTCCGCTGTACTCCCAGACAAAATAGATTGAGTCCTTCTGGTTCTGAATTAAGTTTGTGTACCAAATTCAGTTCTGGTTGAGAAGGCCAGGCTTCCTGAGGAGCCCTCTTAAGGTCTGGGTAGGAAACCCCTGACAAGAAGCTGTCCCTTGCCCTCTCATACTGTATTGGGACACCAGTAGAGGACCTGGGATTCTGATTCTGCCTTTCATGAGTGTTTGGGAGACCTGGGTTTTGAATGGCTGGCTGGCCAGACTGTGTAAGTGACTGGATGCATTCTGGACAGATTTCTGCCCAGAGGGTAGCGTTTTTGTTATTAGTGTTTCTGTCTTGTCTCCTTTGGTTCTGTCTCAGGGAAAGAGAGCTGGTCTGTTCTCCAGGCTCACTTTGACTTAGTGGTGACCAGAAGCCAACCTGGGGTATATGCTTCACCTTTTAGGGAGTGATCTGCTGCCCCTGTCTCCTTTGGTCCAGGAGTTGTGCTAATTCCTTTCCAGGATTATATTGATGGTTCCAGGAAACTGGCTTCGGATCTGTTTGTCTTTTGTCTGAGGACTCCCTGGCTGCCTCTTCCTTTCCCTCCCAGGCTCCATGCCTCTCCTCACTTGGTTGCTCTTTCCCAGGCTTTTCTTACTCTGCGCTCCCAGCTCTCCACCCCTCAGCCTGATCTCGACCCCTCTCATTCCCATCATTCAGCTCCGCACACAGTTTTGCTGAGAGCCCAAACCTAGTCAGCTCAGCTCCTGCTGTATGGATGGGGGTCTGCCCATAAAGTCTCACTGGCTGTGTGCTTGGGATTCTCTTGCCCTAGGTCTGTGTTCTGTCTTTGTTTCTGCACCACCAAGCCTGGGGCTGCTTGCTTTTGTTTCTACTTTTCAGTTATAGAGAAACAAACATCTTTTGGGTATGTTACACACACACACACACACACACACACACACACACACACACACGTCTTTCAAATCCGAGCTGCTCCCTTATTTGGAGGGCGGGAGGAGGGAGCCTTGTGCACATCAAAACAGCTAAGAGGTTAAAAGATGTTTATGTCATTGCAGGTGGTTTAGCTCTGTGAGTACTCCCTCTCTTTTAAAGCTTTTGCTGAAATGTAAACTTTCAGGATCTGTTAAGACCATGGCAGCCTGAGGAAGGTGTGTGTGTGTGGTGGTGGTGGTGGTGGGGTAGCTGTAAAATTCCAAGAAAAAAAAAGTCTGCTTAAAACTTGTAACAAAGCCCAGCACTGGGAGACAGGGGCAGGTAGATCTCTGAATTCGAGGCCAGCCTGCTCTACAGAGAGTTCCAGGACAGCTAGGGCTACACAGAGAAACCCTGTCTCCCAAAACCAAAAAACCGAAACAAACCAACAAACTTGGAACAGAAAAGATTGATAGTTAAAAGTCTGTGTACCTGTAATCTTAATTTGCGACAGTATGCCATGTTCTTGTCACTGTTCTAAGGCTGTGAAGAGACACCATGACCAAGGCAATTTTTATCAAAGCATTTAATTGGGGGCTTGCTCACAGTCTCAGAAGCTTGGTCCATGGGCATCTTGGCAGGGAGCATAGTGGTTCACAGGTAGACCTGGTGCTGAAGAAGTAGCTGAGTGTTCTGCATCCTAATGATCTGCAGGCAACAGAGAGAACTGGATCTATCATGGGCTTTTGGAACCTCAGCACCACCCCAAGTGACTAAGCATTCCAATATATGAGCCTATGGTGGCCATGTTTTGCTCTTGTTTTTTGAGACATGGTTTCTCTGTGTAGCCTCAGCTGTCCTGGAACTAATTCTGTAGATGTAGATCAGGCTGGCCTCAGCTCACAGAGATCGCCTGCCTCTGCTTCCCAAGTGTGAGGGATTAAAGGTGTGCGCCAGCACTGTCCATCTTACGGGGGCTATTCTTATTCAAACCACAACTTATGTCGTTTGGGTTCAACTCTTAAAGGAAATGAAATTTCAAAAAAGCAAAAAGAAAAACAGAAAAAAAAAATATCCAGGCATGGTGGCACATGCCTTTAATCCCAGCACTTGCATGACAAGGGGATGGCCTCTTTTGCCCATATCCTAAATGTCTGGAACAACAGAGGAAAATTACTCTGCACTCGATGTCTCCCAAACTGACACAATGGGAACCATGTACCTAAGCCTGCCACCTGACTATTATGGGACTTGCACGCTAGTTCAGGTGGCCATACCCTTTACCTGGCTTCCCATTCTCCTTGTAGGAGAAAAAACTCATCCCAAGGCTGAGAGGTAATACTTGATTCTGTATAGAGTTCCCAACAGAGTTTTAAATAATATAAGACAGAGACTGTGCCAGAGCCAGTCAGCACACCAGGCTAAACACTTAAGTGACAAGTGTCATTCTGTGGCTCCCAGGTAAAGAAAACCACACTGCCCGAGAAGGAAGAAGCCCAGACTGAAAATCCAAACCAGCCTCACCTTCCAGACACCATGGGGACCAGGCTCCAGCCCTGCTCTGGCTATAAAACTGGAAGCCAATGGGTACACATAGCCGAAACTAAGGAATCCAACAAGGGACATGGAGATGGGGTCATGATCCCCCTTACTCTCTTTGGACTCCTGGTAATATTGGCCATAATGTTTCCTATGGGCCTAGTCCCAATGGCTGTATCTAAAAGTAATAGCTTTTAAAAAAAAAAAAATTACCTGATTTATGTATTGAGTTATTCCTAACTGCGTCCAAATAACAGTTGGTCCTTACAAATGATAGATTTGAGAGGGCCAGTCATCTCTGGTTCCATAGCTTGTTTGATTGGAATCCACACCTTACTCACAGGCCCATGGGCCCTTGTATCCTCCTCCTATGTCTAATGATCCTGAGGAACTAGCACTTGCCCTCTCATAGAAATCAAAGATTTCTATTCTTTACTAAGAAGAGGAATGAAGTGACCGAAGTGACGCCTTCACACTGACTCCATCTTGTGTCTGCTCAGGAACCTTTTCAGTTCCTTAACCCCGTGAACAGTCACATCCACCTTGGCAGCATGTTCAGGGCTTTCCACGGCTCAGATATAATAACCAAAATATCTGCTGGTTGTATAGTCAAAACAAATGTGACCAGGTCCCCTGACCTACACCTGACAATGATGTCACTGTGGTTTTGTCTTTAAAAAGGCTGTACCCTGAGCTTCGACACTGAGAATTTATAAGAGGAAGGGCCTACTCTCAGTCAATTTAGTGACACTGCATTGACCTTACGAGCTTTCCTATCCAAAACATAAATCTCTGAGCCAAGGAATTTATATCCCTATGACAACCCCGCCTGTGGCTAGCATCCTTGTTTGTAGAGGAAAAGAATGTACAAAATACCTGTTCTCAGCGCCCAATTTATAGACCCAGCACTAATTCAGAATTCCAATAAATATCGCCAGGTGATGTGCAGAGAAACAGCTCAGTACCTTTCCAAGGATTATAGTCAACAACAATAAAATATTCTAACAAGAAACTACTGATCTGCCAGACACCCTGTAGGGTAAAAGGGCCAGGAAAAGCACCCTGACCCTGACTTGACCCCAAGACCAGGGCCAAGGACTTGAAATCCCACCAATCGCTGAGCTTGCCCCAGAATCAGGCCACAAAAAACACCAAGCCCAAGCAACTCCAGAAAAGAAACCCTATATAAGCTCTGCATTCTGTGGAGTTTGTTGTGTCTCATCTTAGAGGCAGCCCCCCTGCTGGATTTTCCCTCTCCCAATAAATCTCTTGAGTGAGGTCTGTTGTGCAGCGTGACGCTGTCCCCAGAGCAGAGGCCAGCTATAACAGCTTTTGAGGGAGCTGGAGTGAAGATGAACTGTAAGACTTTCACTGGGGAAACTCTCCCCCAGCAGAGCAGAGCTCTAACGCTTGGCTGGCCCGGGCAGTGCTGTAAAACTCCGCTGGCCAGAGCAGATGTGTTACCCTTCCCCCGAGCAGAGCTGCAGAGCTTATGATGAGTTTGTAGCATTCCTTGGCTCCTGACAGCCAGGATACCTTTCCATCTGAACTCCAATGCTCACATCCTCCCATCCACCCAAAAAAAAAATGATAATTTATAGAGCATAATGCTAGTTCAAGAGTAAAACAAACCTGAGCAGACTCAGCCCTAAAAGACCCTCTGGTCAAAAAGATTACCACAATGGCCAGGGAAAGTTAGGGATTGCATAGCGATTTTGAATTTTCAGTCTAGTGGTGGGAAAAGAACTTAGATCCATATTACGCCATAAATAAAAATAACTTTTAGACGGAGTAAAAATATTTAAAGGGAACTGATCAGTACAATACAATTTTACAACAGCTGTGAGTCGAATATGAAACTAAAGTCTCAAAAGAACAAACACGTTAATGTAGAGTATAATGTGTAAAGAAATTGCCCAAGGGCCACTGAAAGGGCTCAGACAGTAAAGGTACTTCTCACCAACCCTGATTACTCGAGTTTGATCCTCAAGCTCCCACAATAGAGAAAAATTGAAAAAGCTCACGGCGTTAAGCATTACTCAGGATGCCTGTGAAAGCAAACACTGAGAATTAGAGTTATATGCATCTGGAGCTGTTCTGAGTAGTTAGTTATATATGACACACTGCGAGGTGTGTGTTGTGGGGGACAAAACAAAAAAGCCAGAGGCCCATGAGTAGGGAAAGAGCACGGAACCACAGCGATCGCGGTGACTACCGGCTGGAGGGTAAAGCTCAGAGAAAAAGAAAAGCTTGCAGGCTGCAAGGTGAAATGGCTTCTTTAAAGGTCAGTCTTTTCAGTTACGCATCAAGGGTGCTCAAAAAGCGCACAGCTTCTCCCCTCCGGTGAAAAGCTTAAGCTCCTAGGTGACAAGCTCCTCACGGCGTTCGAGCTGGGTAACCCCCCGCAGAAACTCAAGACTCAAGCCTCGGGCTCCTAGGATACCGGCTCGCCCGCCTCCTACTTCCGCTTCCGTGGTCCCGTCGGTCCCAGGCTCCCTCCACTTCCGCTCTTGCGCACCAGGCGGCTGCCTCGGTAGGCGGCATGGCCTCCTCTCGCCTGCCTCCCACGGCGCTGACGCTGAAGCAGGTACCCGGCGTTCTCCCGGCCCCGCAGGCCCCCGGCCCGCCTTGAGCGGGGACCGCGGTCGTCGCTCGGCTCGTGTGGGGTTGTCCCCGGGGTCTTTGGAGGCACTCTCCAGGAGACCTGGCTCACCACAGCCACGGGAGGGCGGGGGGTGGGTGGTGTGCACTACCCAAGCCGACCGCCGGGATGGACTTTTTGTCTTGTTCTGTTTGAGGACCAAAGGGACGCCTGTGGTCACAGTTTGTGTGCTGAGGTGGAGCCGGCGGGGATTCAGTTGTAATTTGCATTTCTCCCTCCCCGAGCAGTTCATGAGAAGGCAACAAGTCCTCCTCCTCTACAGAAAGATTTTGCGAGCGATTAGGCAAGTTCCAAGCGATGCTGACCGAAAGTACCTTCAGGACTGGGCCAGGGAAGAATTCAAAAGAAACAAAAGTGCCACAGAAGAGGTGAGAGCGAGACCCTCCTGAGGCCGCCTCCTTTGTCCTGTTGTGTTGTTGAACTTGTGAAGTTTAGCGAACATCTTGGAATAAGCCACTGAGGTGGCTCGTTTGGATCACCGCTGAATCCCCCCTGGTATTTTAAATGTGTTGTGCTGCAGCTGCAGCAGCAGCTGGCTTTGCATGTGTAGCCTAGCGTCTGGCATGCACTTGGTTGCTTGTTGGAGGTGCCTTTGTGTTGGGACTGAATGTAGAGCCTTGGGCATGGAAAGCTACCTCCTGTCACCAGCCGTTGTTGGTTCTTGAATGTAGAGGATAAAATGCTAGAACCGTGCCATGGTTAACCTGGTAAAAGCAGTGACTAGATTCCCCTTTCTTCTACAGGATACAATCCGTATGATGATTACTCAAGGCAATATGCAGCTAAAGGAATTAGAAAGGACATTGGCTTTAGCAAAATCTTAACTGAAAGGTTTTCAGATCTCCATGCGTTTTGCACAGGCTCAAAGCTAGCGTCACAAAGCACCAGTGGCACATGGAAAGATGATCACACCAATCACGAATGCTCGTCAAGGCGTTAATTTCCACTGCAGTGGCTGCGATTACAAAGTGAACGGATGTGAAGATGGGAGCTTGGAACCATGCATTGCTCAGGTGAAGGTAGACTATCAGCAGCCACTTTGGAAAACAGACTGTTAGTTCTTGAAAAGGAACAAGATGGGGTTGTAACAAATGGGTCCATGGCCAAGAACCTGAGTTTGACCCATGGGACCCACATGGTGGAAGGAGAAACCACCACAGAAAGTTGGCCTCCAACCTCCACACAGGCACTGTGGCACATGAACAAAAACCCCAAAAAAAAGGTGACATAGAGTTACTTCAAACTTCAGCAAGTCTTGGCTTTAACCAAGAGAACTGGAACTAAAGCCATGCCTATAGAAAGTGTATACGGAGTTCAGCATTTTTTTGTTTTTGTTTTTGAGATAGGTTTTCACTTTGTAGACCAGGCTGGCTTCAAACCCGGAGATCCGCCTGCCTCTGCCTCTTGAGTGCTTGGATTAAAGGTGTGAGGTGTGTGCCACCATGACTACATGAGTTCAGCATTCTTCATGATAACCAGATACCGGATTCAGAGTATCCATTAACTGGTACTTGGGTATATCAAATGTAGTGTGTTGTACAATAAAATATTATTTGCAATAAAAATGAGTGAAGAACTGTCTCATGCTCCCCATGGGTGACCTTGATAACACTGTTAAGTTAGAGGGACTAACTATAAGGCCTCTGCTTCTGCTTGCAGTAGGTACCGCCTTAGGCTGTGGATAGGACAGAGCTGCTTGGAGGAACTCAGAGGATAACAGTTAGAGTGTGTCGGCTTTACAACTCTGAACATTCTAAGAATATACTGACGTCCATTTGAGTGAGAGAATGTGATCAAGTTCACAGACACCCTTAGTATAAAACTAGGGGATGCCTTCTAATTCACAGTGTACATTTCTCCACTTGCTACAGGAAACACTAATGAAAATGTTTACAACAGACACAATTGTGTCCAAATTTTAAATCAGCTAGAGTCAGATCTGTAGTTCTGCTTTGAAGGTAAGGTTTACAGTCCAGGGGAGATAAATGTTTTTGGTTAGAAACAGGAGAGTTTTGTGCCTTTTTCAATAAACAGTTTTTAATGACAAGATACAGAGTATGTGTGGATTTTACTGTACCACCTTTAGACTGTAAAAGTATGGTATGTTGTAACCACTCTATCTCAAGCTGTTAAAGAGATGAGATCATTGAAACACCAAAAAGAGGAGGGAAGACTGGGCAATTCCTCAGCTTCTGCACCCAACATCTTTGTGGAACACTGAATCATCAAGAAAGATGCCTGATACACTGCATTTTCTTCAAAAATTGGGAAAAAGGAATACATCACAAAGTTGGCATCAGGACACTTGAGATAGTTTTTACACCATCTAGTGAAACACGTGGAAGTGGAAGCTTGTTGAAGAGTCTGAAGTTATCCTGGAAGCAGAAGTCCATGTCCCATCAACTGAATACAGATGCCAGGTTGGGAACCTGACTAGTGTCCTGTACTGGATGCCTGGAAAGGTGTTGCAGACTGTGCTTGACCTGTATTCCCCAGCACAGCACCACCTCCTGGAGCCTTAGGGTCCCATGCACAGTTCTGCATGAGAGTGATCTAATTCAGAATGTTTTCATAAGCCAATTTTGTTTGTTATTCAAATACACCACCTCTGCAAAAATACCTAAGAAGCATTTGTGAACAAGTTTTGAGTTTTTGTTTTTGAAACCAGGCCTTCTGTCCTAATCCTCCATCCTCCACCTTCCAAGTGCCAGGGTTGTAGATGTGAGCCACCATGCTTTCTGTGAACAGTCTTGAAGGGAGAGGGATTTAAATATTCCCTTGTATTGCTGTGGGATGTCTTTCTGTATGCTGTGAATACGTGTGGCTCTCATTGGATAATAAATAAAGCTGTTTTGGCTTATGGCAAGAAAGTTTACAGCCAGGTGGCAAATCCAAGCAACGGTACAGAGAGAAGAAGGGCAAGAGTCGAGAGATGTGAGCCAACGCCCAAAGAGCAACAAGATGTCAGCAGACTGGTAATGCCATGGCAACGTGGCAACATACAGATTAATAGGAATGGGTTAATTTAAGATGAAAGAGCTAGCTAGCAAGAAGCTGAAGCCATAGGCCATACAGTTTGCAATTAATTTAAGCTTCCGAGTGATTATCTTACAAGTAGCTGTGGGACCACAGGGCCAGGTGAGACCTAGAAACTTCCAGCTACATTGTGTAGTCTGGTTGACATTCAGATTCAATTATAGACTCTGAGTAGGTCTAAGATCTTGGAACTAAACAACAATCATGAGATGTGGATGATGATGGTTAACTAGTGTATAGAGAATTCTTTAAAAGCACATACAGCTGTTAAGAGTCCTACGGCAAGCTGGGGTTCAATTTTGTTTTGTTTTTATTTATTTATTTTTTTGAGCTTACTATGTAGCTCTGGCTGGCCATGAACTCAGAGATCTTCCTGCCTCTGCCAAGTGCCAGGTGTGTGCTACCACACTCTGCCTAATTATTTTTCTAACAGGTAAAACACTTAGGATAGGATTGCTTTCAATGGGAAAAGTTAATGCAAGACCCAGCTTTCCCTTCATCTCTGAGGGACAGTTCTACTTTGCCCACTTAGGTGCTTTGATTAGACCCTCTGGTTTAGAGGCAAGTCTTGTTTGGCGTTTTTTTGTTTTTGTTTTATGTGCATTGATGTTTTGCCTGCATGCATGTCTGTGTGAGGGTGTGGATCCCTTGGAGCTGTAGTTATAAGACAGTTGTGAGCTGCCATGTGGGTGCTGGGAATTGAACCTGGGTCATGAGGAGGTTCGTTCAGCAATGTTTTCCTTGGGTACAGGACCACAGTGAAGATGTTGGCCAGCTGGAAGTGCTGGTGAAGTTCTACTCATCATGAATCCAGTTTATCTGGACTCAGGATTGTACAACCTGCTGGTGAAATTCTACTCATCATGAATCCAGTTTATCTGGACTCAGGATTATACAACCTATGACTGTTCTGAGTGTACCCTGCAAAGTGATCAGTTTGAATGTCAAACTCAAACTTGTCCTAGAATTGAAGATGTTTTGATAACTGACTTTATGCATGTGAACCAACAACAATCCTGTTGTAAAAGCATACCTTTAATCCCAGCACTCAGGATGCAGAGGCAGACAGGCCTGAGTTCAAGGCCAGCCAGATCTGCATAGTTGAAACCCTGTCTCAAAAGAGAGAGAGATTAACAAATGGAAGGAAGATTTTACACAAAAGCTTTGTAACAGATAGGTGGCTAAGGCCAGTTTTTAACAGTTTGCCCTGTATCATTTCTCCCCTTTAAAAGGTGCCATCAGGCTGCACATTAACTCACGACACAGCATTGCTGTGGATATGCCAGAACAGTCTGCTGCGGGTGACTGAGGGAAGCGGAAGCTCGAACAGCAGTTACACCAAGTACTCTTGGGAGACACAAACCAGAATAACTAAGGAAAAGGCCATTCCAAACGCAAGCAGCCCACATCTGCCTTGGAAAAGGAAAGGATTATATAGAATCAGGCCCAAAGAGATTTAAAAAAAAAAAAGTCACCCTAACAAATCAGAAATCACAAGATTTTAAGAAATTATATTCACATTAAATTTAGATTTTTTAGGGAGTTGGAGAGATGGCTCAACAGTTAAGAACATACTACTCTTGAAGAGGGCCAGAGTTGAGGTCCCAGTACCCACTTGGGGCAGCTCATAACTGCCTGTTACCCCAGCTCTGGGGGATCCAGAGCCAAGGAGGCACTGTGCTCATGTTCTCTCTCTCTCTCTCTCTCTCTCTCTCTCTCTCTCTCTCTCTCTCTCTCTCTCTCTCTCTCCAGAGCCAAGGAGGCACTGTGCTCATGTTCTCTCTCTCTCTCTCTCTCTCTCTCTCTCTCTCTCTCTCTCACACACACACACACACACACACACACACACACACTTAAAATAAGCTTTTTTCATCATTTTCCATTTGTGTTTACTGAAAATCACTTTATTCCTGTATTTTTTCAAGGTGTTATCCTGTCCTGTACCTTGTGGAGTTAATGTGCTTGCATTAACAACATGAAAAGGATTCCTACGGAAACAGATTGCACCCACTTAGTGTTGATGGAGACACCTGATGTTGACTTTCAACTAGATGCATTTGCTCTAAGTGGCTGGATGCAGGCTGTCTTTCGGGAGGTCTTGAGTGCAGACAGCAGAACAAATTGCTGTAAATGAGGAGAGTACCAGCAGAACTGGAAACAATGTTTAATGCTTACAGAGACCCACAAGTTCAAGGTGACAAAAATATTAGACAACATGCCTTTCACAAAAAAAAAAAAAAAGGTCCGCATATGAAAACCCTGTGTTTTGGACTCTCCAAATCAAAGTGATGCTAGGACTAACACATTCATCCATCACAGATATTTAGTATACAGTATAATGGATGTGCTAACAGTTACTCGTTTTGAAAAAGGACATTAATGTACAACTTTACTGTTTTATAACGTTCACCACAGCTGTTGACACTTTTTAGGCCCCACTTTGAAACATGACCTACACGAGTATGTGGTATAAACAGTTATTTGTGAAAGTGCAGCTGGGATATTGGCTTGTTTCAGCACATGGCACAAGGAGGAAATACACACCAGATCTGCAGTGTTTCCTAATGCAGAGGGACAGTTGCAACCAACCTAACATCGGTGTTACAAACAAAACAGGGTTGGCCATGGCGCTCACTCCTTTAACCCCAGAATTCAGGAGGCTTCGACAGGAAGATCATGAGTTCAAGGCCAGTCTAGGGTACACAGTAAACCCCAAAGAACAAACCAACCACCACTCAGGAAGTCAACCCTGTGTGTAAGGGGCTGGCCGGCCTTATTCAATAGCCTGGTCTGTATGCTTAATGCCTTGACAAAAATGTCCAATTCACAGTGATAAGCTGCCTGCTTCTGATGGGTAGGAGGTATATCATGGTCTAGACTTGATGTTCAATTACAGTTGATCTCTGCACTTCTCAACAAGGATATCTTGAGGTAATAAGGATTCTAATAGTGAAAACAACTCCTGCTTGGAGCATAACTCACTGCGCTCAGGATTTCATCTCTCACTTAGTATTAGGCTGTTCCTAATAATCTGGGGTATAATAGGGACGATCCTACAGGAGTGAGTGACATCTTGTTGCCAGTCGGGTCACAGCAGGGCTCAGGGGCAAGTGAGCTGAAGACAGAACCCCAGTGAAGGAGACTGGGAAAGGGTTGCACCTCCCAAGACGCTGAGGACAGAGACAGGTCAGTCACAAGAAATAACGACTCACTGGATTCTGTACTCAAAAATATCTGCCCTGTTACTTTTACAGAAATGTCTATATCCTTGGACTGTCATTACAAGGAAAAACAAAACCTTGGCTTGACAAAGGGCTAAATGCATACTATTACTGAAAGATCATCACTTCTCTTTGGCTCAATGAACAGCATTTTAGTCACAAGTCATGGACAGTAGTTACTAGGTTCTTAGGCTTAGGGAAATAGACTGAATTTCTGTGCATACGTGGAGCATGTGGAGACTGATAAGATCCATGATCCAAAGGATTGCAAGAGAAATCCAAGGTCTTGGCTAATGTCTTCACCGCCTGAGTCTGGTACATTATATTCAGTATTCTGATGTCAAGTTAGTTATTTACCTTGATGTTCTTCGGTGAGAGAAGTCAATTCAAAATTAAACTTCCGTGAAATTGCCTTAATTCTTCACAAAATACAGAACAAAGGTCTTGAATTCAGAAAGGCAGTCTAAGGTAACTGGCTGGAGTTGGTTCATGAATGTTTTTCCAGTAATCAGCTCAGTTATTTTGGCTAAAAACACAGTAACTGACCAGTGGTTTAAACTTTTCTCATTTGACAAACATTTCCAGTCAGCAGTATTACTCCTTATTCACATGACCTTCAAAATTATTTTAAGACATACTGGACACTGAGATCCATAAAATGTATTTCCTCTCAAAATCTGATTTTCACCGAGTTAAAAGATGAGCATTTGAGAGTTACAAGGGAGAAAAAGGGCTTCCTGCAACTGAGTCCTGGCTCTGCTAGGACGTCTAGGCACAGCAGGTGTGTTGATGTGGATATGAATGACCACTTGTAGAGTTCCCAGAGAGTAATCTTTGCTTCAGACATACTTCAGATCACCGAACCTTAGACTTCGGCACGTACCTTCTCTTCTTGGTGTGGCTTGCCTTTTATGAACCTGGCCTGAAGTTTAGACTTAGGAGTGAGGCCTGCACCTCCTCAAGCTTTCTTCCCGGGATTCAGTGGGACTAGTGAAGTCCTTGTAACTTCAGAGCACAGAAGTGTGTGTCCACAACAGATTAGCGACTTTTTCAAAGGCAGTTCCACCTTGTGCCTGATCACCAGCTCCTGGGACACAGGGATTTGCTGTCCCCAAGCAGAAACCCCATTGCTTCACCTCGGGGTTCGGGTGTTACTTCTGCACCTTGGTCCGCAGCTTGGCAAGCTCCTCCTCCAGACTTCTGATGTGCTCCTTCAGTGTGGCCTCGTCTTGCTGGGCTTTCTGACTGGCCTGGCTTCGTGCTTCTTCAATTTTCCGTTCATACCATTTTTCCATCTGGGTAGAAACAGCCTCAAAAAAATACTGGGTTAGCTCCAGGGCTTGCGAGGCATCTCGAATATCACTGCCCGCTGCCGACGGCTGCTGCCCACAGGGGCTGCTGGCTGTTGGCTGCTGGTCCCGATGCTTGGTCTGCCCGCTTCTCCCAGACTTCTTGGTTTGAGTGCCTTTGTTGACACAGGCGCCAGTCTGCGGATCACACTTGGGAGCCCCAGGCAAGGGGCAGGAGGCTGCCTGGGCCTTGCCCTTCCTCGCCCGGGAGCCTGTGCAGTCAGAGGGAAGCTGCTCCTGCTGTTGTCTCTGGGCAGCAGTGGCACTGGCTGCCTTGTCCTTGGGCCTCACAGCCTGACTGGAGCTGTTGGCAGCGGCCACTGGCCCCGCAGCTCCCGCTGGTTGGTCTACAGCTGTTTCCAAAGGAGAAACAAATGTCAGAGCGTGCCCAGATTTAGCCGTAGAACTGGGGTCTCACTCACTTGAGGGTCCTGGAGTCCTCAGAACCTCAGCATTCCTAGACACCACCAACCACCCACTGTTCTACCTTTCCGGGCACCACTCACCCGCTTCTCTGAGTTTTCCTTCACCTTTTTTTTCTCTCTCCCTCCCTTCCTCTCTCCCTCCCTCCCTCTTTTTCTTTCCCTCCCCCTCATGTCCAGGATTTTGTTTTTGTTTTTGTTTTTTTTCGAGGCAGGGTTTGTGTAGTTTTGGTGCCTTTCCTGGAACTCACTCTGTAGACCAGGCTGGCCTTGAACTCACAGAGATCCGCCTGCCTCTGCCTCCTGAGTGCTGGGATTAAAGGCATGTGCTAGCATGTCCAACTAGAATCTAGACTTAAAAGCCATAACATAGAAGAGGGGCTGGTGGGGAAGAGGAAATGAATTAGCAGAAGTGGGGGGACCGGGGGCATTTGGGACGATGCGTGTGTGTGGAAATACAATGAAACCATCATTTTGCACAATGGACATATGCTAGTTTTAAAAATTATCAAGTGTACTTATTGAAGCTTAAGAGTCTTCATTTAAAGCATGTCTTACCACCTAGGGCAAGCTCTGGACACAGGCCACTGCTTCAGAAAGGCTGCAGGTTTAGGTAAAGGCAAAAGGCTCCTTGAGAAGGATCAAAGAGGGAAAGGCCTGACCAGAAGAAAGCTGGTCCTTCATCACCCCTCATCCTCAGGATCCACTGACCCCCATTGTGCTCATTGGTTTTTGTGAATTTGACATAAGCTAGGGTCATCTGGGAAGAGGAACCTCAACTGAGAAAATGCCTCCATCAGATCACCTATAGACAAGTCTGTGAGAGCGTTTTCTTCATCAATGGTTGATGTGTGAGAGCCCGGCCACCGTGGGTCCTCCTACCCCTGGGCAGGTGGTCCTGGGCTGTATAAGAAAGCAAGCTGAGCATCATTTCCTTCATGGTCTCTGTCTCAAGGTTCCTGCCTTGAGTTCCTGCCCTGACTTCCCTCTGATGGAGTGTGACCTGGGATATTTAAGCCAAATAAAGTCTTTCCTCCCCAGGCTGCTTTTGGTCATACACCAGGACACATGTCAGTATCCCTTATCTTATTCCTCACTCTCACGTGTCTGGAAACTTCCTAACATTTGAACCTCACTGTGTCTGCTGCAGCTCTGGTGTATGCACAATGTTCAGATCAGGAAGGACAGGGAGTGGGTCTCTGTCTGACAGACGCTCTCTGCACATGGGTCACCTGGAGAGGAGTCACAAGGAGATGGTGTGGATTTAGCTCTACAGGTCCGAGACTCTCCAGAAAGCCTCAGCTCCAGATTCTGGATCTTCAACATACACCAGGCTTTTAATTCGTCCACTAAGGACATCTAAAATAACAAATAATACACAAAAGATTGGATTTGGTAAGGCTTCTGAATTAAAGCTTCAAGAATGAACTTTTGGGGGACTGGAGAGATGGCTCAGTAGATAAGAGCAGACTGCTCTTCTAGAGAACCTGAGTTCTGTTCCCAGCACCCAGATGTCAGTTCACCACCAGCTTAGAGTCTTTAACTCCAGTCCCGGGGATCCCAGGGCACCAGGCACCCACATGGTGAACAGACACAGATGCAGACAAAACACCCCCACACATAAATAAATAAAATAATCTTTAAACATTTATCTTAAAAGATGTATTTTATGAGCTGGTAAGACGGCTCAGTGGTGAAGACACTTGTTGCCAGGTCTGAAGATCTCAGTTCAGCCCCCAGAACCCACATGGTAGGAGCAGAGAACTGACTTCCTCAAGTCGTCCTGAGCGCCACACATGTGCCTTGTCATGCCCATCTTCTCTTCCCTGCCCCCACCCCTTGATAAAAATGTGTGTGTGTGTGTGTGTGTGTGTGTGTGTGTGTGAATGTATGCCACACATGTGCATGTGCCACTGGAGAGAAGAGTGAGGTACCCTGGAGCTGGAATTACAGGCGGTTGTGAACAAGCCAGCGTGGGTACTGGGTCCTTTGGAGAGCAGGACACACTTTACCACTAAGCCAACTCTCGAGTCCCCAAGAATGAACTTTTATGGCACTTGAGGTCACAAGTGGCACATCGGAAGGTTAGTGATCATTCATCCTCCCGCTGGCTACCTACCACCAAACCAAGGCTGTGAGTCATCTACCACTCAAATGCCTACACGTCCTGCAAATCTTCCAAACCAGGTGGGTTCGGCTGCTCCCGCAAACCCACAGGCCCTCATCCCACTCCTGCTGACTTGGAAAGGCAGTAAACTCCGGAAGAGGAAACTGACCACCAGCCAGATCACAGACTCCAGCAAAGACGGCCTTCCCAGCAGACTCAGCAAGAGCCTCCGACAGGACTACCTGCTCTTCGCTACTAACTTTACTGGAGCTACAAAACCCACAGGCTGCGGAGTGCAAACGGTCTTCACACCCTCAGCCTCTCGGACCTGCTAGACCTGGACCAGCACAGCAGACATGCACGACTCGGCAGCGAAGGCCTGGCTGACTGTTACCTGCCGCTTCTCTCCCTCCTGCTTCTCGGCAGCTGCATGCCGCTGCAGGCGGTTCAGGCACTCTGTTCTCTCCGCCGACAGGCGCTCCACCATCAGTTTGTCCAAAACACACATCTAGGGTTCAAGGAGACAGACAGCATGCTGAAATGATCGAAGAATGGGCTCTGGCTTCCCCTCACGAGGAGTGTCCACACAACAGGCAACCGACCTCAACGGCTCCTTCCATGCTAGTTTCACAGTATGAAACGCTAGCTTTTCAGAATTCCTGCACATACTTCCTGTAAGGTCACTATTGTCCCTTGTTCTCATTGTAAGTCCCGAGTGCGTAAGAGACCACGAGTTCACAGAAATACACAACATAAGCAAATGTAGGCCCTGGAATATAAGAGCCAAAGCTATCACAAGAACAACTATCTAGAAACCCCAGTGGATGCGCTCCCCATCGCTTCACTAAGGGCAGTCAAAGCATGCATGGGAAAGGACCAGAAGCTATTTCAAAGATTGCTTAAGAGAACAAGTGACTGCCATCATTTAGTCAGAGACCTTTCTGGGGCCTTGTAACATTTCCTGGAGGGCCCCAGTTCCTATGCTAGACCAAGCTCACTGATCTGACAAGGTCCAAAACAGAGAACAAAGCTAGAGGAGCCACCCACAAGGACTCACTGGTGAGCCATCCCGTGTTGGTGATGCACACGGACTTTCACAGTGAGGCTGTACCAGTTCCAGAAGGGTGGGTGAGCCTCCTCTCTTGTGTTTCTTGGGTTCCCATGGTTTTTTTTTGGGGGGGGGGGGCTGCTTACTCTCCCTATTTCCAGGATGCCTTCTCCTCCTCATCTGCTAGAGAGACATCCACACCCCAGAAGCAGGTGTGCAGGGCCTCTTGAAGTAACAGCATTGGCCCAGGCACCTGACTTAACACTGTCAGCTCACGTCCTGTCCTTGACACTCAGAAAGAGGACTGACCTACCTGCCAATCTGCCATCTCCCCACATTACCAGGAGGCCCTAAGGAACTAGCTTTCTGTCTGGCACAGTCCTTTGAGGGTACAGACTGGCTAATACATCATGACCTGGAGAGTTTTCACATAGTCTTTCCACAAAATGCAAGAGGTAAGTCAGTCAGAAAAAATGTTCAGCCTCAGTGGGCAGGGTGGTACACCCTTTATCCCAGCATGCTGGAGGCAGAGACAGGAGAGCCTCGCGGAGTTCCAGGCCATCCTTGTCTATATAGCAAGTTCTAGGCCAACCAGAGTTACACAGTGAGATACTGTCTAAAAGAGGGAGAGAGAGAATGTGTGTTAGTGCAGCTTCACCAGAAAGAGAGTTAGTTCAGCAATGTCCATTGAACACAAACTTGAAAAAATAAAATATTAAATGATGGCAAAAATTTGAGACAGACACTCAGATACTGGTGGAATATAAATAGGTACCACCTTTCTAGCAGGTAACCTGCCAGCATTCATCAAGAGCCTCGAGCATTAATGTTGGACCAAATTATCCTAACGCTAAGCCCAAGTCTGAGAATGGGCCAGCAAGATGACTCAGTAGATAAAGACATCTACCACCAAGACTGAGAACCTGAATTCAGTCCCTGGGACTCACAGGGGAGGAGAGAACAAACTCCCAGTAATCGTCTTCCCACCTCCACCAGCACACACACACACACACACACACACACACACACACACACACACTAAATTAAATGTAAAAACATTTTAAAGTCTGAGAAGTAGCCAAAAAACACATATGCAAACTTTTATCTTAACATATTCATAAGCGTAGGAGAAAAATCTAATAATAAGTGCTTAAGTAAATTATGTTGCATTACTAGACAAATATTATGCAGCTAAAGACACGAGAAAGTGCTTGTGAGGTATAGAACTGAGGGAAAGGATTTGCAAATATCCTCCCACACAGCGCCGCACCGTGAGGCACACTGCAGGATGGAAAAGAAGGCTGCCGGAAGGGTCCATGTGGATCCAGAGATCGTCATGGCGGGTCTGAGTGCCAAAGAGAGCCTCCAAGGAGGAAGCAAGCCCGAGGGGGTGGTGCTAGGAATCACATTCCTCAATAGGGAGGACTTCCCCCAGACATATTATTCTATGTTTCCTTAAAGTGTGTCTTAGTGAAAAATCCTACTCACTGCACATTTCCTGTTAGTGACAGGAAAGTGTACTTTCACACCGGAAGAGAACAAGGGCCCACCTTAGCATCAGCGACCGTGAAGGACCCTGACACTGCCCCCATGGAGAGGACAGTCTGGAGTTCACACTGCAAACCACAACTATGCCTGCAGAAGTATTTATTGGATCCTAAGTAACTGTGTTGAACCCTGGTCACAGACTTTAGCAGCAGCTCTTGGAGGTTTTGCTCCTCACAAGCTTGAGGGATCCACTCAGAATTCCAGTCATGGTGATTAAACTCAACTCAGTGAGTCGGGAATAGGCCCAAGAATTCAGCTCGCCAGCCTCCGCTGCTGCTGCTGCCGCCTAGGGACCACACTCTCGGAACCGTGAACCGCGGCCTCAGACCTTTCTGTTGGCGGAAGTGCAGGGATGAAGACACAACTTAAAACACCCACGAGGAAACTAGGGAAGAGATCCAGAAGGCAGCAGGCCCTGTAAGACAACTGGCATGGATGCTCCGAAGAGACAGAAGGCTGGGAGGGACGGGGAGCCACTCAGAGAGAACACAGAACCCAGCAGTCAGGTGCACAAAGGATCCTACCCTAAGATTAAAAAACGAACAGCTGGGTGTGGCAGCACGCACCACCCATCCCAGCCACATGAGAAGTCTGAAGACAGCCTGGGCTACTTGAGACTTTGTCTCAAAGGGTTAAATAAATAAATAAATAACCTATGAAAAACAACTAAATAAAATACTTAGGGACAACTGAGAAAGTCTGAACATGGACTGGATATGGTGCGATCATCGTTGATTCTCTTAGATGTGATGAATTTTGTGCTTATCCCTAGAGGGCACACTGAGCTACTGAGAGGTAATATGGTGGGACGTGGTGACTCAGTCTCCCCCAGTGTGAGAAGAGGGACCAGTGAGGCAGTGAGAGGGACTCAAAGCAGCAGACTAAGAACTGAAGCTGGATGTGGGGCCCATGTTTCCAACCCCAGCACTTGGAAGGGGATCAGAGTTCAAGACCAACCTGGGCCACAGAGTGTCACTTGGTCTTAAAACCAAAACGGGAAATCGGTTGACCCTCAGGACGAGTGTAAATGCATCTGCTATTTCATTGTCCTCTCCTCTCAACTCTTCCTGATAAAAAGCTGAACAAGGAGCTGGTGGTGGACCTCGCTCGGTGAGTGCCTGCTTAACGCGCAGGAAGCCCTGGGTTCAGAACCCAGCGCAGGAGACCAGATGTGCAGACTGCAACCCAGCCTTCGGGCAGGGGAGCTGGAAGGTCAGAAGTCTGAGGCCTCCTTAGCTACAAAGGGAGTCTGAGGCAAGCCTGGCTCCAAGAAACCAGTCTCAGAAGAACACAGGTGAAGAAAATAAATTTGAATATCAATAGTTTTTCTTTTTTAATCACTACAGGCTTGTAGGTAATTTGCTTTCCTCGCTAATGTTTGTTTTTCTTTTCTCTTTCTTTAAAAAAAAATGCTCTGTAATGGGAATGTACTGCCTTCCTTCCTTCCTTCCTTCCTTTCTTCTTTCCTTCCTTCCTTCCTTCCTTCCTTCCTTCCTTCCTGCCTTTTTTCTTTTTCGTCTTGTTTGTTTGTTTTTGTTGTTGTTTTTATTTTTTGTTTTTAAGACAGGCTTTCTCTTTGTAGCCCTGGCTGTCCTGAAACTCAATCTGTAGACCAGCCTGGCCTGGAACTCAGAGATCCACCTGCATTTGCCTCCCAAGTGCTGGGATTAAAGGTGTGCACCACCACTGCCCAGATTCTCCTCTCTCCCTCTCTCTCTCTCTCTCTCTCTCTCTCTCTCTCTCTCTCTCTCTCTCTCTCTCTCTCCTTCCTTCCTTCATTCCTTCCTTCCTCTCTTTCTTTCTTCCTTCCTTCCTCTCTTTCTTCCTGGAGACAAAGTCTCACTATTGCCTAGACTGTCCTTGAATTTTTGATCCCCCTGACTCAGCCTCCTATGTGCTGGCATTAGAGGCATTAGAATACCTAGCTTTTATAACCCTAACTTTCTTCATATGCCCCAGGCTGAACCACACCACAAGCTCTAACATCTCTGAATCGTCTTCTGCCTTCACCCCTGTCGTCAGGAGGCTGAGCACTGGCTTACTTGGTGCTGGGTCTTGCTCTCCATCTGTCCCAGCTTTGTGTTCACTTTATCCTGCACCGATCCCAGCTCAGCTTTTATCTCCTCCACAGTCGCCTCCAGCTGGTTCTCCAGCTTGTGGATTAGAGGTTCACAGCGACAACCCTTTATTGGTGCCTGGGGGGAATGAAAACGGAATCAGGGCCTGGAAGGATGGTTCAGTGGGCAAGAGCACTCGCTGTGCAAGCCTGAGGAGCTGGGTTCAGATCCTAGCCCCCATGGAAAAATCCGGGCATGTACATCTGTAATCCCAGAGCTGTGGGGGCAGAGACAGGGGGATCACTGGGACTTGCTGGCCTCCAGCTTCAGTGAAAGACCCTGTCTCAAAGGAATAAGACGTAAAGTGATAGAGCAGGGAGCCCAGCACCTCCTCTGGCTTCTGCAAGTACACACACAGGAGTGTGCACTCAAATACACACACACACACACACACACACACACACACACACAGAGGAGTGTGCACTCAAATACATACACACAATATATCACACACACAGGAGTGTGCACTCAAATACATACACACAATATATCACACACACACACAGGAGTGTGCACTCAAATACATACACACAATATATCACACACACACAGGAGTGTGCACTCAAATACATACACACAATATATCACACACACACAGGAGTGTGCACTCAAATACACACACACACACACACACAGGAGTGTGCACTCAAATACATACACACAATATATCACACACACACACAGGAGTGTGCACTCAAATACATACACACAATATATCACACACACACAGGAGTGTGCACTCAAATACATACACACAATATATCTCACACACACACACAGGAGTGTGCACTCAAATACATACATACACACAATATATCTCACACACACACAGGAGTGTGCACTCAAATACATACACACGATATCACACACACACACACACACACACACACAGGAGTGTGCACTCAAATACATACACACAATATATCACACACAAATACTCTCTCTTACACACACACACACACACGAGTGTGCACTCAAATACATACACACAACATCACACACAAATACTCTCTTTCTCTCTCTCTCTCTCTCTCTCACACACACACACAGGAGTGTGCACTCAAATACATACACACAACATATCACACACAAATACTCTCTCTCTCTCTCTCTCTCTCACACACACACACACACACACACACACACACACAGGAGTGTGCACTCAAATACATACACACAATATATCACACACAAATACTCTCTCTCTCTTACACACACACACACACACACACACACACACACACACACACACGGGGCGGGGGGGAGAGAGACAGAGAAACAGAGAGACAAAGAGATGGAGACAGACAGACAGACAGACAGACAGAGAGGTAGACATTAGCAAATTAGCCCTTCTTTATTTGAAGATCATCTTGGGTAAGCGCCACGTCACACAGGGTGCCAGGGGGAGACAGAAGACTAAGAGGACAAAACTCATCCCCAAGCTAGCTTTGGAATATCCCATTGATTGAGCTTCGGGTCCAAAGGCACGAAGATTCAGAGGGTAAGGCATAGTACCTATCTTAAAGAGGCTTGGACCTGCCCACTCTGGGGCCTCAAGACGGAAGTCCCCTAAGGATGGTACAGAATGCTACGGGCAGTGACGTTTTCTGGGGCCTACATGGCATGGTACATCTGCACCGTCTGGATGGGGGCTTGTGGCTCACGTCTAAGTCAAGCCCTGAGTGGCCATCGACCTCCAGGCACAGGCTTCAGCAGCTTGGCATCTGCAGGCCAATGCAGCTATGTGGTACCTGCATCACTTTTCCGTCCTCGCCCCGGTACAGCGTGTAGAGCTGGTACGCCCTGAATCCGTGGGGCGGAGGTGGGGACCAGCATCGATGTCTGCTCTTCTTTTTGGGGTGGTGATGACTGTGTGGGTTCCTTTGGTGTCCAGGCTGTTGGTCTGCTGCTGGGGTGGGGTCAGATAGTGCTGACACCTGTGGGAAGGGAGAACCGCCACTCCTAAGTCCCTGCAACCCCCCCGGGAGTGATCCTGCCGGCATTTCCCATCCCATGCAACGCTACATGGGATAACCCTGTCTCGAAAAGAAGAACCAAAGAACCCCACCTTGCTCCTGAGCTCGGAGCAGCACACCCAGGAACACGTGCGCAGCCCTCTCCAGTGTCTGAAGCCGGCGGATTTCACACTTACGTGCATATTCCCAAACAGCCAACCAGAGGCATGGCGTCCCGCCTGCGTGAGTCACCACAGACCCTCCTCCAAGGCCACCCCAGATGTGCCCCCTACCCGGCCCCTGCTTGCTCCTCACCTCTGGCCTTGACTTTCTCCTCCTGTCATCCTTCCTGGGCTCCTGGGAAGCTGACGGGCAATCTCTTCTAGCTTCCTCTTTTTGGGGGACAGCTTGCTCACTGCTGGGAGTGTCTCCTGCTGAGACACTTCCCTACAAAAGAAAAGCCCCCAAATTGTTCCACTTGAGCCTTTGGCCTCTGACCCCCGCTGGGTAAACTTGTGCTTACAAGACTCCATCCAATAGTGAAGCCATAGGGACATTAGCCAATGACCAAAGCTTTCTGCACGAGGGCCAGGCTCAGCAAGAGCCTCTGGCTGGCTGGCTGGCTTAGCTTTTATCTGGATGAAATGAAGCGGGCTCTTGGGTGCATACTTTGGGGCTTAGATCAAAGGTGTGCGGCACCACGACCAGATTAGTAACAACATCTTGTGTCCAAAAAGGTCTCTATATCATAGTTCCCGTCAAGGACTCTCAAAGAGCCGGGCACCTCACACATGTCTTTAAACTCAGCAGAGGCAGGGGGATCGGATCTCTGGGAGTTCAAGGCCAGCTTAGTCTAGCTAGCAAGTTCCAGAGCAGCCAGGGCTACACAGTGAGACCTTGTCCCCTCAAAAAATATTGACAAGGAATACCACCATATTGCTCACTGCACAACGGCACCTGCTGAGGGGTGAATCTCCAAGTCAAGCTTGTATTCTATGTACTATAAAACTATAAAATCCTGGTGTGCCCGGTTCCATCCTTTTCTGACTTACACACAGAAGCCAGGAAAGTAGCCATGCTCCATTCTCTAGTTAGAAACCGAGGAAGCAGGCTGCCCTAGTGGGGCTCAGAATCACCTAGAGAGCTTGTTCAAACAGACAAAGTTGCCCCCACCCAGAGCTCTATTCCAGCAGGTCCAAGCTGAGTCCTGGGAATCTGCATTACTAACAAGGCCCCAGGTCACAACATGGACACCCCAGCTGCAGAACCAAAGCTCTGAGCAATTCAGGGCATAGTACAGTGTGTCCACTGAGGGACAAAGGGCACAGACACCCAGGCACACAGGGAGGTTGGAGGGTCACTCTCACCCACACATACCCACAAGGACACAGGATCTGGAACTATGGACAGACAGGGACATAAGGAAGGGGCAGCGGCCTGCACCCAGTGGGAGGGACCCATCAAGGAGGGCAGCAGCGGGGCTAGGCAAGCGGGCAGCTGAGGTCTGTGGGAGGCCCCATACCTTGCTCTGTGCCACCTCATCTCTGGGCACAGACTGGGCCCTCCTCTCTTCCTTGAGCCTCTCTCTCCTTTTCCTCAGGCTTCGCCCACGACTAAAGCGCAAGATCTAAAAGAGACAGACACCACAGCTGTAGGGGTGAAGGGACGGGGCATCAATATGTGGCAGAGTGCCCTGGGTGTGGCTCTCTGTCTTCACAGGACCCACAGCCTGGTGGGAAACACTAGGAGCCACAGAAAACTCTGGACTTCCTATACCCCTTTAGTCTTGTGCTGAGCACAGAAATGGGTAGAATATTGTCTCTGATCACAAGAAACTTCTATGATGATAATAACAGACATTTATGTGCTAGGCTGGCATGGCCAGATAGGTGTGCATAGCCTAACTCTAGAGAAAGCCACTTACGTAAAAACCAGGATAGGAATGGCATGTCAGGAGGCGGCCCTGCTCCAGACAGTCTGGTTTTCCACCTTCCAGTTCCCTTGACCAAAGTGTGTGCAAAAAACCCGTCAGTTTAATTCTGACGTCACTGAGGTGTATGTGTCGGCCATCAGACTAACTGGCTCCCCGAAGGAGGACCGGCACCTGCCCCTAACAATGCGTAAAGCAGGAGGAACCAACAAGGGCCTGGGACAGTGAGGTTGGGGGACCCAGCAGCAACTGGACAAGGCGTTTTAGCACATGGTTTTGGATGCTCGGGACTCCTTCTCATCAAATGGAAAGATGGGGAGCTGCTGGGGTCATCCGGGAACAGGAGATGGCTGTACCTGCCGTCACTGCCTGTCCTTAGCCACTGCACACAGATCGGAGGCACCAAGAACCTCCAACCTGTGGCCCACGGCATGTAAGAATATAAAAGTCTCAGAGCCAGCTGGTGGCAGTTCAGACTCAGTGGTAAGTCTGACCAAGTGACCGGTGCTGACTGCTCACCTTGTGTGGAATCTCACGTCAGCACAGCTGACCTCAAGCTGAAATTCTTCACATTTGTGAACCACAACTGTCATATATAACAAGTGACACAAAGCGGCGGCAGCAAGTGTCCTCCACCGACCGAAGAGAACTGCGAGGCCCACAGCCTTTCTCAGAGTAACATGGGCCAAACAGAACATCGGCAGCGCTTTCCAGACCACAGGAGTCTGTGAACGCTGGCCCAGAGGCCTCTTCTCAGTACTGCTGTGGCCACCATACTTAACTAAAGGCTTCAACAAAAGGATTTTTCTTTACAGACAAAGCAGGTTGTGTGTGAACTACACGCAACAAAACAATATGCAAAGAACGTTTTCTATCATGTATGAGCCCCACAGGCATGCCGTGCCCACAGGGGCCAGAAGAGGGCACTGGATCCTGGGAACTGGGGTTACAGATGGCTGTAAGCCGCCATGTGGGTGCTGGAAACTGGACCCAGGTCTTCTGCTCTCAGCTCCCAAACCATCTCTCCAGCCCCCTAAGCCATGCTTCAACAGAAATGCAAAGGAGACCAGTTCAGGAAGATAGCGAAGGTAAAGATCCTTGAGCTCTGCAAGACAGCAGACAGGTGGACTAAAAACATAACGCTCTCTGTGTGCCTGGTGAATTCTGCAACCCACAAGACCTGCTGCCCTGTATGCGTGTGACTGGGGATAGGGCTGAGTGGGTATCAAATTGCCAGATGTTGAAACTGAAACTCCTGACATTCTCTACTTTCTAACTGTGACAGACCAGCATTTTTCTATATTTCACAAAGCTGGAATGGGGTCCTAGGACCCTGACTAGGGGCAACAAAAGAATGAAGAACCCACAGGCACACAGACACATGGACACACAGACATAGCAAAGCTGAGATCAGCTTGGCTGTGCTCACTCTAATGGAGTGGCTGCAACACCCTAGAAGCTCAGCCTGTTTATTATATACAGTTGAACAGGGAGGTGGGCAGGGTTTATGTTATCCAACTGGACAAGATGGCAGGTTTAGCTAATCTGAGTATGCGCAGTCTCTGTAGGGGGACAGTCTTCAGATTGTAAATATCTGTGGGGGAAAAGCTTTGGTGGACAGTTTTTGCATACACTTTCAGCATCCACTCATGGACCAGGAGGGTTTTGAGTCCCTCCATTCTCAGCTTTGGGGGCTCATTGGCTTTGCCATCCCTCCAACATCACCTCGGGAAGGCTCTGCTGCTTCCACGGGTCTCAGGCATGGGGTCCTTGACACGGTCGTTCTTATGTCAACAACCCACATTCCCTCAGGACTTCACATGCTCCCTACAGTGGGGCATTACACTTCCAGCAGCTTCTCACACCTGCTGCCCACATCAGCGGGCATGGATGTCCAGACACCACTGAGTAGCACCAGCTTCATGTGCAAGAGGGTGGTCCCTCTTATAAAAAAGAAGAATTGTCAACAGCCTGGAAACTGCTGCCAGGCATATGAGCATGTCTTTAAAATTAAGTGAAATGAGGGTCTTGTGACACGCTGGGCCCAAGTACTAGCAGCATGGTACTCAGAAGAGTCTTTGCGCTCCCTGAGCTTCAATAAGCTGGAAAAACCAGCGTTCCCAGCCTTGCTCTGGACTAGCCTGCCTCCCCAACACCAAGGAAGTGATTGCTTCCACTAGAATGAGTAATGGTGAACACTACAGAACATCGTCCTCTCTTAGCTATGGCATGAGACAGAATGGAAAGGGGAGGCCCAATTTTAGAGAAACTGTCTGTGGAGGATGTAAGTATGAAGGGAGAAAAGTTGTGATTTCAGGGAGCCAGAATTACAAATCCCTTATGGTTACCTAATGTCAACCTCAGTTAATGACATCAGCCATCATTTCAGAGCAAAGACAAAAGTACCCAGATTCAATTAAAAAGGGGAGAATCTATGTGCACCTCACTGCCTCTGGTGGCTATTTACTGTTCTAGCTGGACAGGATGGTCCCCTGACCTACATTTCTAGGAAATGCCCCCTCACTTCTCCAAGGCCTTTGTCCCGTGTGTCACAGGAGGCATCAGCCCTACCTCCAGCCACAGCCTTCTCCTACAGTGTTTTAAACTGGAACTTCTTCCCTCACTGGGCAGCTGAGAAGGTAGAGTCCAGGAAGCTCGGGGTAGCAAGATCACACCACAGCGAGAGAATGGCACCCTGGGTAACGAGCGGGGCTTGGCGCCACATAGACACACTGCCCTGCTTCTTAGCCCATCAATTCTTATTCGTTTTCACCTGGCTTCAACAGATCACAGCCAGAGGCATCCCAGCGACTGTGTAGCCCCACATGATCAGGAAGATGCGGCAACACCTACCTGGGGAGCCTTGGTGAGCAGCAGAGCAACTTCAGGATTATTGTGGTAGCGGGCAGTCTCCAGCGGGGTCTGGCCTGCCTGAGGAAAGATGCAGGGAAGACAGGTCAGAAAGGGCCCCCAGGAGTGGGCAGTTCCACTCTCCATCACACTCGGCCTCAGCTCCGCAGTGGCATGTATCAGCAATGCTCATTAAAGCCTCTTAGCCTCAGAGGGCAGGACATGTCTGTTGAGCGACACAGAGGATCAGAAAACCCACCTATCGGCACAAATCCTCCCACAGGTGCGGTCTCAGCACAGAGCTACAGCCGCGATGCAGGTTGTAAGATTAAATGCCAGCAGTGGCTGTCAGTGGGACTCCAAAGGAGAGTGTGTCCTGGTCACCATGCACAAGTAACTACAGCACCAGGCCAGTTCAGAGCTATAATGGAGGAGGAGGGTGGTGTGGGGGCAGGGTGAGCTAGCCACAGAGATAATCCTAGCTTCAGTGCCCCAGAGCCTTGGAGGCAGAAGGGTGCCAGCTAGGGGACCTACAGAAATGATCAGACACACTGAGAAAGGGAGGATGGGAGGGCAGAGTCCTGGAGAGAAAGACAGTGAGTTCTGAGCTGGATTCACACTGGCCATCTTGAGGCCCGCATGCCAGCTTGTGGAGAACCCCTCAGAACTCTCCTCTTGCCAGGCTGTGCTCACCCCAGCCCAGCGTCTCAAAGTGTTAAGTCCCAGGGCTGCTCAGAGCCGGCCCAATCTGGATGAGGGTCCCAGCGCCTGTGGAGGGTGACGCTCACTGAGTCTCCAGGGGCCGGGAGTCTGTGAAACTCACCGCTGCGGTTCAACTTACGTTGTTCACAATGGTGGTGTCAGCGCCAGCTTCCAGCAGGATTTTAACTACCTTCTTGTGATTTAGGGCAGCAGCCACGTGGAGGGCTGTGTCTCCAGCCTGAAAGCGACCAGAAGACAGCTTGATAGACTCACGTATTTGTTCCTGGCTAGCTATGCATCTCTGCCTGGGGCCCTAAACAGGATTTACCCCACAATCATGAAGCTCACTGTGAAAGCCTTGACGAGACCCCAAAGCTGAGTGGTCAATGCATTCATTCATAACATGGAGTCCAGAAGCTACAGGCCAGGGTCACATATGTAGAGGTGAAGAGGACCAACTGGGTTCCTGAGAACGGAGGGCCTCCGAGCCTCTGGGAGGCAGGCTGAGGGGCTAAGGGCATGTTACCCAGAGCTCTGGACCCTGTGTATCAGCCCAGGGAGGTCAGAGTTAGCACTTGGCTTCTGAGCTGGGACTGAGGAAAAGCTGAGGGAGGATTTATGCCTGGCCTTCAGCCAGCTGCATGGACCAGGGAGCCTGGGACTGTTCATCCGCAGGCTCAGGTGGGTCACCAAGGCCTGGGCTTTGTTTAAGGCTGACGGTTTTCTACACTTCCCCTTCCTGCCTCTAAGTTTTCATATTCTCTTTATACAAAGTATTCCCGGATGATGAGCCCTGAAATGAAGCCAGTTCCCAAAGGCGGGCTGTCATTTCCACAGGGAAGGACAGATGTGGGCCAGACAGACCCAGGAGAACTGAGATTCATCCTCCCCTGCCACAGCAGACAGAGCCTCAGTCTGCATTCATGGGCAGTGCGAAAATCCAGCCATCTCTGAGGAGAGGCAAAGGCCTATTTCACCCACATCACTAGTCCCGTGTGTCGGGGAAATGACTCGGCATCCTAAGAAGTGCTGAGGCCAGGGTCCCACTCCTGGACTGGATTTCCCTCGGGTATAGTGTGGGCTGGATGTGGGGATTTCTGAGGGTGGGGTTGAGATGGGAGGCTTTTTGTTTTGTTTTTTAAGTTCCAGGGTGACTGTCACATGCTGCTAAGGCTGGTGGGTGGGGACTGAAAGGTGGGTAACCTCTGACCTGGAAGCTATTGGGAAATGGCTTTTGACCAGTTAATGGTTCTTAACCTGGCACACCTTCAGGAGGGAGATGTACAAAAGTATTCTGCTGAACCCAAAGCACAGAGATTTGGGCTCCTTAACATGGGGTGGGACCCAGGGCGGCATCATAACGTCCCTGACGGCTCTCATAAGCTGCCAGAGAGGCTCGAAGCCACTGTTATAGGTATGTTTAATTTGTCCACAATCAAGTTTTAATTCCAGGTTTATGCACCCCTCAAAGGCAAACAGAAATGGGGGCCTCAGCAGCTCACACAGAAGAGCAGAACTCATGAGACGCCCCGTTCCCTCGCTCCCCGTCCACACCACACTCCTCTTTGTAGGTTTTTTCTTGATACCATTACAGTATAAGCACAAGTCACAGGCAGATCTCCCAGAAATGTTCGGTATGTAACTGTGGTGATCCGCCCAGGAATGGATGGGTACATGTCCAAGGATGGAGGCGGCCAGGTAAGCCAGGGCCATCACAACCGTGAGATCCCCACACGGAAAAGTGCTGGTGCAGTCCCAGACAAGCCAGAGGGCAACACCTCCCGGCAGCCTCTACCCCGTCTGTACCCCGTGGCCATGAAGAGGGCACGTGAACTGACCTGGTTCTTTTCATGAACAGAGCAGAAAGCGCCGAGGAGCAGTTTAATGATGGACAAGTGATTATACCGCGCAGCCACGTGCAAACAGGTGTCCCCTGCCTGTGGACCAAAATCAAAGACTCAGCACAGTCAGCAGTGACAAAACCTAACACAACAGGAAAGCGCATCACTTCAGAGCTGGCAGACCACTGCCTACGCTGTAGGGAGTCTCAGCCTGAACTATAAGCCACCCCTTCAACCCAGCTGCTCCAGTCCCAAGGACCTTTGCTTTGCTTTTGTGTCTATAAACTAGATACCTGCTCCCATGAGCACTTTGGAAAAGCTAATGTGGGTGACACGCTCCACGGACCCCGGCCCTCCCTACAGTGTCTGGAATAAACGAAATTAGACCAACAGTGTTGCTTTGGAATGTTTCCCAGCCGAGACCTAGCACAGCCGGAAGGATGCTAACATCCTCTATGAGCAAGACAGCCTAGGGAGCTGATAAATCAGAAAATCTCAGACTCCTTCTCTGTGGGCAAGGCCAGCCCCCACTGCCTGTGATAACACAGAGACAGACTGCCATGATGCTCGGTAGGCCCCTGCTGCCGGTTTCTGTCTGTCTAGACGATCATGGCCACTCAGCACAGTGAATTCTAGAACTATATTATACAAGTCCGCTCTAAACAGGGAGTTACTGGCAGTTTCTGAGAAAAGCTTAAGCGGCAGACTCTCCTCAGAAAACCCAGGAGGTAGGGTGCTCTCAAGCCCTTTTAGTGACATTTGTCTGTAACCACTGCCCTGCCTGCTCATGGGGAGCACACTGCAGTTAGCAGCAGCTGCCTTGGAAGAGGCTAGGTCCTGAGTGTCACAGGATAGCCCTGCCTGCTCATGGGGAGCACACTGCAGTTAGCAGCAGCTGCCTTGGAAGAGGCTAGGTCCTGAGTGTCACAGGACAGCTCTGCCTGGTACTGTCCCAGACAGCCACAGTGCAAAGCCCTACCTGGGGAGATGTTCTTAAAGCAGTTACGGCAGTGATTCTCAACCTTCCCAATGCTGTGACCCTTTAATACAGTTCCTCATGTTGTGGGGACCCCACATGCACCATAAAATTATTTCATTGCTACTTTAGAACTGCAATTTTGCTACTGTTATGAATCATAATGTAAATATGTTTGGAGACAGAGGTTTGTCAAAGGGGTCGCGGCCCACAGGTTGAGGACTGCTGATATACAAGCCTTCTAGTCCTGACAGACACATGGTGAAGAAATGATAAAGCAAACTTGAGACACAAGTGGAGGAAGCAGCATTTTCCCCTAAATGGTCCGTTAGAAAATTAGCAAAAAATTCACTTAAAGATTAGGCCCCAAGCACACGGGCACGTTAGTGTCTAGATATTAACACTGACTCTGCTTAGCGTTCTTTCCCTAGGTAATACAACAGAGAGCACCCGTGAGCATCTGGTACTTTCACCCACGTTATTTTTGAGGTCAGCCCGGGAGCCACCCAGCAGGAGGACGCGCGTGCTCTGGGAGCGGCTGTTCTGGCAGGCCAGGTGCAGAGCTGTGTTCCCTGCCTGGGAGAGAGGAGGAGAGAAGGGGGCGTGAGTTAGCAGCAGACACCTGCACAGCCCTGCCCTGCACACGGAGATTCTCACTCAGGGAGAATCCAGCCATTGTCACATTCTGCATCATGACAGAGATCCCAGCTGGTGTTTCAGATACAAGAACTGTGAATGTAGAGTCCAAACAGGCTGTAGAGTCCCCTTTGTTCCTAAACGTTGGCTCTGAGCCCCGCCTCTGCCCATCATGAGATAACGACATTCATAAAATCACTTCGCACGCTTAGGTTGACTGCTTGACCAGAAATGGAGCTTAAGCCCTCCTTCCTGAGGCCCTGAGCATGAGTATTCATTGGTCCTTGTATTTTCTGGACCACGAGCATGTGTGCAGCTCTGAACCCTGGCTCAGAGATGACTCTGTCCAGCCGCCAGTAGCTGGGCTCTGATACTTCCGGGAAGGGGCGGGGCTAACATGTGACTTGTAGGCCTGTTTGGAGATGACTGTTCTTCAACTTTTTAAAACATAAACACTTGAACTATGGAAAAATGTTGGCCTAAGGGGCAATACCACTGCTTACCATATTTAAACACCACCTCAGAAAAATGTCCACAATAATTTTGCAAATGCCACAGTGCGAACAGAACTCTGATTCTAGAGGAACAGGGGTCCTAACAGCTGCTGATTACCCCCAGAAAAGCACTTTCTCATTCCTTCATGGGAAAAGCAGCAAGGTATTCTGAGCACACGCTGGTCAAACGCAGGCTTGGGCCTTTATCCTGCTGACCTTGTGAGCTGCGGTCTCCCCTGCCCACAGCTTGGGACATCCCTCCCTCCCCTCCCCTCCTCCAGACCTCACGTGTCTACAGAAACTCCAGGTATTCTATTCTTTTTGAAAAAGAAGACTACAGCATTGAAGTAAACAAGCAAATAAATCAAAACTGTGTATCATCAGTGCACTTACTACTCATAACCATGGCTCTAATCAGCCTTGTGGGCATTACCACTAGGGATAGGGAAGGCAAACCAGTGGCCTGATGTCTCTACCCTGCCTGTCACCCTACTCCACACCACAAGCACCGGGATGGGGATGCTTTCAAGGTCCTGGGTGCAGGGCTGTGGCCCTGTTCTGGACTCTGATTTCCTCAGCCTGAGGGGTGAAGCCTGACCTAGCAGCTGAGGTCTCACATTCTGAGAAATCTCTCTGATAATCAAGCCTGGCTTAGAGTTGGCTTTATTTTTGTTTTGTTTTGTTTGTTTGTTTTGGCTTTTTTTTTTTTTTTGAGGTTTTAATTTCCAGGCTAAGACCATGGCCAACTTAGCTCTCCACAGCAATGCATCTACTTATGTCTTAAATACTCTTGATTTCTGACTTCAAGGCCGTGGTTAAATATATGCTGAAAAAAATGAGTGAAATAAAAGAAATCCAATGGTTCTAGAAATATAGCACACCAAAGTTTACTTTGTCACTAAGAAATACCAATTATGTAGGAAATTACTTTGATCAAGAAAAGTACACATTGGGCTAGAGAGATGGCCCACAAATTAAGAGCACTCGCTGCCCTTACAGAGGACCCAGGTTCAATTCCCAGCACTCACAAAATAAAATGAATAGGGAGGGAGGGGAGGAAGGAGGGACGGAGGGAGGGGGAGAGAGAGGGGGAGAGAGAGAGAGAGAGAGAGAGAGAGAGAGAGAGAGAGAGAGAGAGAGAGAGAGAGAGCGCACCATAGTCTGGGTTAACAACATGCAGTACATCCACACAGTACAGTACTATTCAGCCATAGAAAGGATTGAACTAGCAACAAGTGTAACATGGGGGAGTCTCAAACACTCAGGGAAACAAGGCTTATTTCTGAAAAGGTGACACAGAGGTGTGGTTGCTAGGGGCTTGGTGGGGTTGACTGGGGGACTGCCACCAAAGGGTACAAAAGAACTTTTCTGAAGTGACGGAACATTCTATGTTGGCGTTGGCAATTACACAACCACATACACTTGTCTGAACTCATGAGACATGATTCATTCCTAAAAAACAGATTCTATAAAAACCTCACCTTCAAACCTGCCATTAAACTCTGGCCTATGGTAGATGCATGGTCAGCACCCCAAATGATGGGTACTGTCTCTCCAATGTGATGCTGTTTTTGCTAAATAAGAAGCACTTTCTAGAAGATCCCTCAGAAGCTGTCTGCAGAATGTAAACATCCCTTGTTGAGAGGACACGAATCACCTTATTGGTATTTCTGAATCTTTCTCCACTTGGTCCTAAGAAAGAACTAGTGACCTTCCACAATCTTCTTGGAGCCCCACATGGAAAGGAGGCAGTGTGGTGCAGCAGACAGACCTGGGATGGTTTATGGCCCTAAAGGTGTCACAAGCAACCCATGTGTCTAAACCAAGGACTCTACTAGTTCTACTAGCTCCTGGCTCAAACTTACTTGTTCACAAACCAAGACAACCTACTTCTCAGTTGGCTTAAAAAGAGAATCCAGACTATGTACCATCCTAAAGGAATGGAACAGCCCCACTCGAGAGGACAAGAGGCAAGCATTGTTGATTACGTGTTGCCTGCAGGGGGGTCCCACAGGCTTCTGCCCATGAAGAAACCACAAGAAATGTGACCACAGCCAAGCACTTGGCCAAGAGAAGGAGGAAGGATTATAAGAGCAAGGGAGGGAGTCAGAATCATGATGAGAAAAACCACAGAAATAGCTGACCTAAGCGAATGGGAGCTCATGGACTCTGGACTGACAGCTGGGGAGCCTGCATGGGACCGAACTAGGCCCTCTGAGTGTGAGTGAAAGTTGCATGGCTTGATGTGTTTGTGGGTCCCCGGCAATGGGACCGGGACTTACCCCAGGTACACAAACTGGCTTTTTATTTTATTTTTTATTTTTTTGGTTTTTTGAGACAGAGTTTCTCTGTGTAGCTCTGGCACCTTTCCCAAAACTCACTCTGTAGCCCAGGCTGGCCTTGAACTCACAGAGATCCGCCTGCCTCTGCCTCCCAAGTGCGTTACCTATTGCCATCATAGATACATGTCAGGATGAAGTTTCCCTAGCATACTCCGCTGCTTTAAGAACCGAAACCTGGGATGGTAGCTACTGTACACATAGGTAAGAATGTCTTTTCCTTTTAGGTGACACCAGGGATTGACCTGGGGACCTTGTGCATGAGAGGCAAGTGTTCTACCCCGGAGCTGTACCTTCAGCCCTTACAGACCATTTTTGTTTTACAGCTTGCCTCCCAAAGGCAGCTGCTCCATTTCCATTTCCCCAGCCCACTTTACCCTACCACGCTGACGGTCAGCATTTTGGTTCTTGGCCGACAATTTCCATGCCAACTCTCTGTTGCTGTCCTTTTGCCACAGTGTCAAATGACAAGGACAGGTTCCTGGCAGCAGCCGGGGGTGGGGGGCTCCCACATTAGCAGGGTCTCAGCACTGTGGTATGCTCACCCTGCCTGGAGCACCAGCCCTTCTACCTCTGCAGGGAGCCTTCTAGGTGAGCCCACCTTACAGGGTTCTCCAAGCCCCAGTGAGCTCTGCCTAATGGTTCTCATGGACAGGAGACAAACCAGGACAAAGATTCCCATGACCCTCCTCACCCACGAAGGAGGAGGTCAGCTGTTGGGCCTCACCTTGTTCCTGGCAAGCACGTTGGATCCTGCTTTAATGAGCAGCTTGGCTGACTGGCTGAACCCATGCCAGGCGGCTTCATGGAGGGCTGTATTCCCGTCCTGAGGAAACACATTGAAGACAGCACATTACCCAGTGTCTGGCTCTTCTCACTAAAACAACGTATTCCGGTGGCTCCAGGGCCTTCCTCAACGGGACCCACCAGAACCACGGAACACAGAAAAATATCTGAGAGGCCAGTCTCTCCTTCTCTTAGTGACAGCAGAGGACAAGAGCTATTCAGAGCACACAGAGGAGAAATGACCCCCTGAGGTGCAGCAGGTGGGTGCCCGGGCCAGGGCCTAAGGCTCCTTGGAAGCAGGCCACCCAGAAAGGCTCCAGGGCCTCCCACAGTTTGTCTATAGCAAACACCACACTTGAGATGGCACACTGGCACTTCTTCCCACCTCCACTGCCCCCTAGGCACCACCATGTTCCCAATCCCTGAAAAAGCCCTGCCAATGGGCCTTATTAAGGCCTAGGAGCCCAGTGGGTAGATGATCCCACCAACTCCATTTCTTCACCAAAAATTTTATTATGTATTTAAGAGAGGGCCTTACTATTTAGCCCTGGCTGGCCTAGAACTCCATACATAGACTAGGCTGGCCTCAAGTCTAGAGATCCCATGAGAGCTAGGATTAAGTGCACATAGCCTGGCGGTGGTAATGCAGCCTTAAATCCCAGCACTCGGAAGGCAGAAGCAGGTTGATCTCTGTGAGTTCAAGGCCAGCATGGTCTACAGAGAGAGTTCTGGGACAGTCAAGGTTACACAGAGAAACCCTGTCTCCAAAAACCAAAACCCAAAAACAAGCAAGCAAACAAACAAACAAACAAAGAGTGAAGGCATGTAACACCATCCCCATCTCTTTATCAAAATTCAGTGGTCTCTAGTTTAGTATAAAACCCCCAGAATTCTAAATGACCAGTCATGGAAGAAATAGTGATTGTAAATAAGCTAAACAAGATTTCTAGATACATGATTTTTAAATACAAACTAAAAAAAATGGCTCCCATTTGCTTATGAGAGAGGGAATGAAAGACGGGCTGGTAGGAACACACATGTCCCTACCTGGGGCAGGAGTGCATTCTCCAGTTACGTCCATCCAGAGATGTGCCCAAAAGAGCTAAGGCCCAAAGCACCTGGCACCCAAGAAGAGAGCCGGGGTTCCCGAGACGAGGCTGGGAAGGGCGAGGGGCCACGAGGCCCGGCTGGGACCACTAAAGGAGCAGCAGCAGCAGCAAGAGACAGGGAGACAGAACGGCTCTGGGCTGCAGAGGCACCACTCCTGACCCGGAGCCCCGGAGCGCTGAGGAACCCTGGGCACATTTACCATCTGTGAGCTTTTCTGCACATATACCATACTTTAATGAAAAGCTGTGGGGGGCAGAGGACACAGAGGCCATACTGCACTTAAATACAAAAATCCCATATTTTACAATTTGACAATTTAAAAACATCAGGTTAGTATACATGTGTCACTGGGATTTTTTGAAGAAAGAAATTATCCGGTTCACTCTCTTTCTTCAAAGTAAAACATTCAACTTGCTTGTGCATCTAAGAAACAGAGCCTCTGAGGATGCATTCCCCACCTTTAGCAGACTTTCATAGGTCCCGACTTCCACACTGACCTGGACTGAGCTGTTGGCATGGAGCCACAGAATAGCCGGAAGGGTTTGTAAACAAACGTAACTGCTGGGACCCCAATCTTCCAGAGAAATCTAGGTTGACCTCTCTCTGTTGTGTGGTAGGAGAAGGCTAACACCTTGAGCATACCACAGTGAGGCAGGCTGGCTCCTTGGCTCCCCAGGGCCCTCCAGCCCTTACCATCCCTCTCACCTTGTCCTGTCTGTCCAGGGCACATCCCTCCCGGATAAGCGCTGTGATGATCTCAGTGTTTCCCACCACGGTGGCCCGGTGCAAGGCTGTCTGGTCCCCCTAGGAAGTGACACAGAGAGAAGAATAACAGATTTCCCTAGTGGCCCCCACATCATTCCTTCCTTAAGCCAGACACCAGGGCATCTCCTATCCCCTCAAGGAGGAGACTTGTTACTTGCAGAAGGGCTTGGTCACCACAGGCAAGGCAAGCTTTGGGGGTCCCATTAGTAGAGAATGCACACGGGCAGAGCAATTTGGTCCATAAACTAGAAGGGATCTTATGTCAATAGCAAGAATAGCTGTTGGCCTCAGATCTACCTGTGAAGGAGAGTCAGGCTCCTTCCAGCTACCTACTGGAGACGTGTCTGGGAGCCAGGCTGGGCATGTCACAGAGTTCAACCAGCAACTCCTGCAATCCTTATTCCCCACTAGGTCCTCAGGCCCGGATTACAGAGGATTCACTCTCCAGTTGTGGCAGTTTACGGGCCTCATGCTTTGATGACAGGGGTGTAATTTGTTCACTGATTTGCACTAGCCTAGAGCAATGGAGGGGTGTGAGGCCTCCAGGACTGCGGCTTCTTACTGCATACTTCTGAGATACTGCTCGCTGATTTACGCTGCATTCTAACCCTTTCTCAGCAAGCAGATTCCTGGGACTGACAGGCTTTCTCCTTCAGGCGCCAAAAGAGAACTTGACTCTTCCCCCTAACTGTGGCAGGGAGGATGTGTAAACACCCCAGAGGTGAGGAGACCACAGTAACGGGAGGGCTCTGAGCTCTGCGCTTCTAGGAACACATTTCATCTCCGGAATGCACTCAGGCATCAAATCAAGTCAAGCCTGAGGCCCAGGCTTGAAAGGGGAGCTGGGAGAACAGTGTGGATGTTCTCAGGTGGAAATAGTGAATGAAGGGCCAGGGGATCCGGAGAACGGGTTTGGGTACCGTTCTGGTAAAGCTCTATCAGCTTGCTGAGCCTCAGGACCCTCATGGGAAAAGGTAGGGCCAGGGTTCTCTTTCATCTGGGATTCTATGATTCAGCTGGTAAGATTTACATTAGTGCATTTTCCAAACAGAGCACAGAGGGGCAAGGAACACATTCTGGAACTCCCCTGGTCCCTAGTCCAAGAGAGGCAGGAGTGACTGTGGAAGACAGACAGCCAAGAGCAACTTCAGGAGGGCTGCACCACTACCTACGGTAGCTTGAATGACACATACTGACCTCACTGAGCTTCATCACAGAGACACACTAAAGGCATGTGCTCCAAGAGGACAGTCCTGGAAACAGACTATGGTGACGGGTGTGCAGAGACTTACTCAGCAACTATATTGAAATATGGCCAAGAGGATATGTTTCATGTCACCATATGCATGTGTGTGTTTTATCATAATAGAAAACACACTCAGTCCTTGCCAAAACACACATTTGGCTGGGTACGATGGCACACTCCTGTAATCCCAACACTCAGGGGGCAAAGGCAGGTGGATCATGAGGTTAAGGTCAGACTGGGGTAAATAGTGAGATTCTATTTCCAAAACAAGATAAAACAAACAAACAAACTCCCCCCAAACCAAAAAAAAAAAAAAATTAACAAAAGACCACCTGCTTTTCTTAAAATTAAAAAAAAAAAAAAAAAAGCCTCTCTTTAAAAATCCAAGAGAAGGGGGCTGGAGAGATAGCTCAAGAACACTTGTTGCTCTTCCAGAGGACCTGGGTTCAGTTCCTAGCACTCACATGACACTCACAGCTGTCTGCAACTCCAGTTCCAGAGGGTCTAACACCCTCTTCTGGCCTCCATGGGCACCAGGCATGCATGTAGTGCACATACTTACATGTAGGCAAAATACTCATGCACATAAAATATTTTTTAGAAAATTCTAAATCACAAGAAGTGATTTTGATTTCTTCCTTTTCTTTTGAATCCTCTTGGGTTGCCAGTGTTGAGCCGTTATTAGTGGTCCTACTCAGCTTAGAGCCCGTGTGCAAGAACACCACCCAGCAAGGCAGGGTGAGCCCACTGTGCATCAGTGGCAACTCTGATGTGGGGTGTAGTGGTTTAAGTGAGATGTCCATCCCACATGCTCCTATGTTTATATACCTGGTCCTCAGTTGGAGGAACTGTTTGGGAACAGCTGAGTGACCTTGTCAGATGAGGTGCATCCCTGGGAGTGACTTTTAAGGTCTCAAAACACCTGAACTATTCCCAGTGTGTTCTCTCTCTGCCCCCTGCTTGAGGATCAAGATGTGAGCTCTCGGCGGTTCCTGCCGGCACGCCATGGACTCTCACCCTTTGAAACTATAAGCCCAAATAAATACTTCCCATGTAAGTTGCCTTGGTCATGGTGTGTTGTCACAGCATTAGAAAAGTAGCTGAGACAGGGGGGTAACTGCTGCAGGCCACAGGAATATATCATAAGAACTCAGCTGGTTATGGCAAAGTCACTACCTGGAGGAATCAGAGAATTCCTCCAGAGGAAGCCAAATCCCAAGGAGTTTTTGGTGTTACTTGGCTTGTTATATATCAGCTGTATTCTGTTATGAAAATCATGTGTGCCTTCATAGTTTTCCCAACTGACTTTTCCCTAAGAAGGGCTAACAGTGTGGACTATCACTCTCTGGACATACACATTCCAGGTATTTAGAGAACAGCCTCAGGAAAGGCTTTCTCTGGAATCAGATATCTCCCTTAGCCACTTTCAAGGACTACAGGAAACACCACCCAGGTGGGCACCCAACTTCCGAGGACTAACAATGATAACAGCCCACATGCAAGTCTCCTGACTTAAATTTCACAAGGGGACACCGCCTAGGAGAGGTTGATGTTAAGTAATAGCTTTACACAATTTAGCTTGGACTCTCCCTTTATACACCGGGATTTCCAGGGCAGAGGACAGAGAAGAGAAAAGAGAATGGAAGAACCAGATGGGTAAGAACTTGAGAGGAACAAACTGAGATGGGGAAGAACCAGATTGAAGGGCTAGTAGAGAGGACTAGAGGAACGAGATGGAAGATAAGGAAGAGCCAGATGGGGAAGAACAAGATGAGGAAGAGCAAGATGAGAGAGAAGGAGATGGGAGAGGAGCTGATAGGGGAAAGAACTAGATAGATGAGAATCTAGAAGGGACAGAACTAGATGAAGGAATTAAGATAGAACCTAGAGGGGACAGTAGATAAATATAGAGAAATCAGGCAAGAAAGGAGCTAGACATGAGAGCAGAATAGAAGCTATATATAGAGAGAACTATCACAGAATAATAGTGTATGAACTAAGAGGTTTTGTGTACACAGATTCATTTCTTTTCATCAAAGATTAATTATCAGCTGGTTGTAGATTCTTCCCGGACCCTGGGAGGGGACTATCGAGGGACTGGACCCCCATAGTCCCCGATAGGTAACCACCTGCTTGCTGACTAGATTTGATGCCTGTTCCACAGGAGGGCATTCACATCTGGTAGCATGAACTCTGTCATGGATCTGCGGCTGGGGAGCTCATAGGCCCTACCTGCACAGACATGATGTGCCTCTCAAACTGCCTTCTAAATAATGCTGTTTGCGCCCACAGAATAGTGCTGGGGACTCCTTTAGTTGGAGAAGCTTCTTTTTGCAGTGGTTATTGGTGACTGCACAGACTCAGGACTGGTCAAAGTACTTGGAGAATTTTTTTTTTTTTTTTTTTTTGTTTGTTTTTTGTTTTTCGAGACAGGGTTTCTCTGTGTAGCTTTGCACCTTTCCTGGATCTCACTCTGTAGACCAGGCTGGCCTCGAACTCACATATAACTTCACATATAAACTACTACCAGTTACAAGTTTAAGCGGTAAGAAGACACCAGGAACAGGATTCCCGTTTAGCAAGTTTTTCTCACAGTTCACCTGATAATCTAAGGGACTTCACATGCTGGGATGAGGACACCCAGCCTGTATGACTGCAGAGGAACTGGTACTGCTGTCAACAGCTCTCTCCTTGACACTGTGAGCTATTATCACATCGATGACAAGTCAGATTTGGACTGTTTTTCTTCCTGTTCGCCCTCCCAGTATCCTGCTTGGAGAGGACCTTCTCCATGTGCCTTGTGATCAGAAGAAGAATGTGGCACTGAACAGTGGCTGCAGGGATGAGCTGGGCCAGACATCTGAGAATAATGCTCCAGGTGGAATAATGCTCAATGCCCAAACAAGTCAGATGGGATAGTGCCTGGGCCTCAGCTTTTAAAAATCCCATTAGAATTTCTAAGACATCTTATTTCCCTATCAGATCAGTCACAGGTTTTTCCAAAATGATCATGGGAAAGATTGTTCTCGACAAGAAACGTGAGTTCCGTACTGAGTCAAGTTCCCAATAGGAAAGGCCCTTTAACCACCGCATAAACAACAGGCATTCTGCCAAGCATTCCTTGGATCAATTGGAGCAACCTTTTTAGAAGAGACTTGCGTTCTGAATTATGCATAACGTGCAAGCAACACGCCTTAAGCATACCGGTCTTGTCAAACGACCACATGAAGGGCTTGGTTCAGGGCAAACATTCCACCTTGTTCCATAAGCTGCTCAGGAAATCAAGAGCTGGTGCAGCTTTGGGCCAGTGTGGCACCACTGTTTATTAATTACGTCTTTGCTCAGAGTGTAGTTGCTTCCTTTGAGACAACCTTCCTTTGCGAGACTCCGACTTGATGCAAAGCAGCTCAACCTAACGCTCGGCTCAGTTCTCAGCAGGACATTTTCAAATGGACTGTCAAGACTCAAGAAGATTTGATGCTTGTATGCGGCTGCAGTGGGAAGCCAAGCTGGCCTCAGCTGACTGGCCCATCCAGTCTCAGCCTTGTGTGCAGGCAAGTCCCTTCCAGCTTGATTCTCCCGCGAGAGCTTGGCTCCTTGCTCCCCGTGTCTATTACTGCTGGGCAACGACACTTGGCCCTGCTCCCCACAGCAGGACAAACAGCACTGCTCACAGCGGCTAGACCGGTTTCAGAGGACGCTTCCTCCAACTCTTATAAGCTAGCCATCTTAGGTTACCAAGATGAGAATAAAAGGTCCTCAGAAAGACAAAACATGGGGACAAAGAGCTGCCTCCCGCTATCCATGTGACTACTTCATCTCTAGAATACACAGCACAGTTAAATCGAGACCCTCAGCTGAAGGACACTCAGTTTCAGCTGAAGGACACTTAGTTACTTGAGAATCAATTCTAAAACTACTTATATATACTAGCTACATGTCCTCCTCAAAACATAATACAAAAGACATGCTTGACCTACTAGTGGGCCCATGCAGCAACTCTGACATAACTCTGTTTGAATAGGATCTGAATCAACCGGGAAATTCTGAAACTGAAAAGAAAATGTAGAAGAAAACCAAGCTCGCTCAACACATTTTCTCAATGTTCAGTATTTACTGATCCCTAACTATGTGCCAGGAGTCAAGCCATGTAATTCTCTTGTTATATTGATAAGCCTCACCTAGGAAAGCTAGCTAATTCAAACTGTCAAGGCTCCCTTCCTTCACAGCAAGCTGCTTCCAGCTTTTGAAGTCAGATAACCTCACCACTGGTCTCCAAAAGAAGCCGGTGTCTCTGTGAGGTGGGGGCTGCCTCACTGTGCAAGCTTCGAGTGCAACACCGAGGCCAGTCTCTAAGGCACCAGGATCTATTTGTCGAACGGTTAACCGAGAAGACGCCAAGGAAGAAACTAGAAGCTGCAGCAACATTGCAATTGGCATTCTGATTTGACATGCTGACCTGTGTGCAAACAATATGGACTGTCCACGCTCCATATTCACGAGACCTCAAGACATCAGTGTTTCTCACTCGAGCGCTGGAACCTAAGGTCTAAATCTTTGTTCTGAATTACTTATATCTCCATCTCCTATGTAGTGAAAAGCATTGGGAGTTCCAAAGCCAAGCGCGTGGAAGAAGCCCCCAGTTGTGCAAGGGCGGAGCACACCCACTTTGGGAGGAAGCCCCCAGGGACCCAAGCAAGCATGCCATAAGCAAGCCCTACACCAGGTAGGCACACAGAGCAGGGTGCTGACCTCTTCTCTCTCAGATCTTCTAGGATCCTTCCTAGCCTTTCTTCTCTGCTTTCTCTTATTTTTGTCTTCCTTCATGCTTTTTACTGTGGCCACAGGGTCCTGGACTATTTCTGGGGTAGGAGTCATGTGATTACTCATTGACCAATCAGAGATGGCGTTTGAGCTCCACTGAGCGTTGATAGGATTAGCGGGAAACAAGACAGATTTTGCTCCCGGAGATGCGGGTTGAAACTCATAATAATCCCACTCCAGGCCACTGGAGGTCATTCTTCCTCTAATTCTCAGATATTACCATGCCATAAACATCAGTATCTGCAGAATATGAAGTTAGAAGTGAATCTTCATAAAGTCAACATTCTGTTTCTACCCATCTCCCAGATGGGGAACTTCTAAACTGACTCCCCTGTAGTTAAATTCTCCTCTTCTTTAATGACAAGAAAGCAGTTTGTTTGCATTTTTGTGCATATCTCAGAGCTGATTGTCAACGGGCATGGTAGGCACACAGGAAACAGCCGAGTATCACACCAATCCTGCCTTCTCCAGCTTTCACACTGTCTGTTGGTACACCGTCAAGGGTTGTGTTGTTATTTGGAGAAGCAGGGTATGCATTGTCTGTGTAGAGCAGGAACTGATGGAAAAGACCCAAAGACTCAAATGAGAGAGGTTTTGTTTTACCTAAATACAGGGGTGGCTCACCAGGGCTTCGTGCGCTGTGAGAATTCTCTCCTTCCCTGCTTCCTTCCACATCTAAAACATCAGCATAGGGTCTGTTGCATGAGACTACAGTGAGGCTCAGACTCAGGACCTGAGTAGAGGTGTTTGGTCGAGATGGGTTGGCATGCCTGGCATTGTGACCTTGCCACTGTGGCAAACAAGAACTTCAATTATCAAAGAGAAGACTAGATTATTCCAACGTGTTTGTACCAGCAACTGGAGGCCCCACCTTTCCGTTGATCGTTTCTTTATACCATCTCCCTGCATTTTCCTCCTGTCCTCTAAGGGGATGGTATGGGTCAGGAACGTTATACTGGTTACAGTGTAGAAAAATAAAGTGTTACTACTAAGGTGAGAATCAACAGCTTAAAGCTAAGTCAGCATTTTTTAGAATAACACCTTGGTGACCCCATAGGCTTCAGATACAACCAGAGATTGCTATAAGATGCTGATGACCCTGTGTCTATGATAGGGTCTCATGTATCCAAAGCTAATCTATACAGACAGGGTCTCATGTATTCAAGGCTAGCCTGGCTACTTGCTATGTAGCCAAGTCATTTATGAATGTGGTTGTCAAATTTTAGGAGACTGTACAGAGCTGCAAGGAAAATTCTAGGTAGTGTTATGGGGAGAAGTCATCATAAGGCCAAACTCTGTAAGATGATATTACTCACAGGACTTTCATTTCTTAGAATTCTACCATATCATTGAGAGATAAAGGGGGGCAGTGCTGGAGAGCTGGCTCAGTGGTTAAGAGTAATTGCTGCTCTTTCAAGGGACCTGAGTTTGATTCCCAGTACCCACATGGTAGTTCAAAACCATCTGTACTCCAGTTCCAGGGACTCTGATACCCTCTTTATGGTCTCTGCAGGCACCAGGCATGCGCAGAAACACATGCAAGCAAAACACCCAAATTAAAATAATTAAAAAAAAAAAAAAAAGAGTTGAAACAGTTTCTGAAAATAGTTCCCAATCACATTGCCATAGGGTTTTTTTCCTTAATAACTCACTGGAGGACAATTTATACCATCACTCCTCAGAGACTCTACCTTCTCCAAAGACCCAAGAGAACAAGGCTCTGTGCTGTGCGGTCCCACTCAGCCAGTGCTCATAGACTAGACATGATGCTGAAGGAGTCAGTGGGAGTCCTCTCCCAACAATCTGGATGGACATCTCAGTGCGGATGGGAGTCGGACCCAGTGAGTGGATGGGAGTCGGACCCAGTGAGCTAATGGGAGTCACATCTCAGTAATAGCATAGAACGACCAGTGAACTCTTTGCAGAGGCCTTATTCTTGTATTCTATTCTCAGTCTCTTTCCCCCTTTTAGATGGAATGGAACTTCTAACTAAATGTACACTAAGAGAAATTAAGGATGGGTTAAGTCTCACCTTTTCTTCAGCAGTAAATTTGGTTGACGACACACACATCCAGTGGGTTTTTCCCACACTCACTGCCAGGGTGTGGCCTTTGTACTAAGACAAGACACAGGTCAATGTCCTCAGATACTCTGCCCTCAAATGCTAACGAGGTGATAGGGAGATTGGAGAGCCTCCTGCAAGCTAGTTTGCTGCTGAGAACAGGTCTCCCAGAAGGTATCCCCAAGAACATTTTTGCCAGCACAGGGACGAGGCTAGAGCCAAAAAAAAAAAAAAAAAAAAAAAAAAAAAAAAAATCTGGCAAGCATCTAGTACCCTCCCTCCTCATACTGGCGACATCTGCACCGAGGACTGCCACTGTAGACAAGCTCCCCTGCCAACCCTTCTCTGGAGGGAAGGATGCTTATTTATACTTACATCATCCTGCACGTCGAGGTCACAGCCAGCCTTCAGCAGAATCTGGACCACAGAGAGATGTCCCTTATTGGCAGCGAGGTGCAAGGGGGTCCGGCCGTGCTGTCAACGCAAAGAAAGACCTGCTTTCAGAACTAGACGCACCAAGGGCCAGGGCACTAACGCAAGGAGGACACAGCGGCTTTAGGAACGCCTCTGCCCCTCAGCCCAGCTGTGCTTTCGCTCTGGCAGATTCTCAAGGAATGGATTCAGAATTCAAGTTGCCTTGCTTAACTTTGGCCACGGGCGTTGTAACTGACCACCCCCTCAAATGTTCAGCTGGGAGTGGTGGGCATGCCTTCATGCCTTTAATCCCAGAAAAGTCAGGTGTTCTTGTGACTGCCTCCCAGATCTCTCTGTGGCCCCAAGAACTAACCCTTCTTTGGAATTTGGCATTTATCTTTTCTTTGTCTTTAGTTACACTGTCGCCCCCTGTCTATTGCCAGGGGCAACATCCAGATTATTATTATTATTATTATTATTATTATTATTATTATTATTATTATTACTTTTTTTGTTTGTTTTTTAAGACAGGGTTTCTTTGTGTAGCTTTGCACCTTTCCTGGAACTCACTCTGTAACCCGGGCTGGCCTGGAACTCACAGAGACCGCCTGCCTCTACCTCCCGAGTGCTGGGATTAAAGGCGTGCGCCACCACCGCCCGGCTAACATCCAGATTATTGTTTTCAACTATCTCAGGCCCCGTAAGCAACAGAGTACCATTTAGCTTTTCTTTTTGCGATTTTGTTTATTGGGTTTTGGTCCAACACTCTGTTCTGGTGATGTTGCCGTTGTTCAGGTTTCCTACCGGCCACCCAGGTGTCCCTGGGGACTGCACCAAAATGGGCTTCTCAGCCCTGTAGCAGCGTCACACAGGTTCATTTCCTTCCCTGCAACTGTGCGAAGTTTGTGGGCACCCACACAGTGTGTGATACCGGAAAGAAAGCACACTCTGCTGGGTGTACATTAGCTTCTGTCCAGGGAACTGACCTTGTCAAACTTCTACCTCTCCAGGCTCTCACCTCTAGAGACACCATTTTCCTTGAGGATTCACTATGAAGAAAAGTTCAAGTGACTTTGGCATGTGAGGAAAAGGGGCTCAGAGGACCTTGCATCCAGCTTAGCATCTCACTAAGAACCCACTGCCTTTTTGATATTCTAGTGGAATACACATGTTTATGATCTCAATAATGCGCCATTCTGCCACGATAACTAACCATGGAAAAAACAACAGACAAATTAAGAATCTTAATTCCTAGCCATGAAATCCAATCAAAACAGTAGAATGAGTCTGGAGAGAAAGAGGCCAGAGCTTGCTTTAAAATTAGAATTCTTAATTAAGGGACAAAGTTACTCCCAAGAATTAGGCTATAAAAAACCTTCACAAAAAAGGGCAAGGTCAGAGACGAGACAAAGGACTGACCTTTCTCTGCTCACCATGTGCTATCTTACCCTGGATCCTTTCAGTGACATGTCCACAGTGCCCCAGATGGAGGAAAGGGCCTGGGCTTTAATCACTGGGCCCAGGATCAGGCTCCAACTGTCACCACATGTCCTTGTAAATGACCTCATATGTCAACACCGAGTAAGGGACCTTCATAAAGTTTTCTAAGGCATTCTGAATCTCAGGCAGCTTGTCGTGGGGGTGAGGGGATGTGTGTGCTGTGAGGACAAAGACACTGGAGTCAAAATCAAGTGCCTTAAACAACCAGACAACAGAGCAGGGCAGGGGACGGGAGTGGGGGACTGCTCGGAAAGAAGCTAGACCCAGGACCACAGCCCAAGGGAGGGCGGGGACCTTCCTGCCACCACTCACCCGTTCCTGATGGGTGAGGCAGATAAAAGGTTTGTCCAGGTGAACACAGGCAGAGGGCAGGAAACCCTGCTGCGGTTCCTCTGTGGAGCCTAATGTTGGCAGGAATGCCTGGCCCTGCCGTTCCTGTGCTGAAGCCCCAATCCCTGGTGGAATGGCCTCTGGGCAGGGAGCCAGCAGCGGGATTAGTGCCTTGTAGATGGGGCAGGTGATGATACAGTGCTGCATGGTGCTGGCCCCTTGACTTGGACTCTGCAGTATCCAGAACCGTGAGAACCACAGTCTGCTGCTTGGGCGGCCATTCTCTGGCACCTTGTTTCAGAGGCTGAGATGGACTAAGATGGTTCACACAGATCCCATGCCTGGGCACCCAGAAACTACCAAACACAATGTCCCTGAACTGCAGACATGTCCTAAGCCAAAGTCAGTTGAGAAGTAAAAGGCTAGGGCCGCTGGAGCCAGACAGATCTCAGTGAGAGCTAGCAATGCCACGTGGTTTTACGGAAAACAATGACCTAGGCCTGCTTTCTCCCCTGTCAAACCGGAGTGGACTCCACACCCCATACTTGAGATAAAAATGAAGTACAGTCCTCCATCTCGAGTGGGTTTCCCTGCTGCTGCTGTCTGTCCTTGGCCCCCTGGGCTAAGGATACCCCCAACCGCTGTGCCTCCTTGATAGACACCCCTACACCTTTACCACAGCAAAGCGGTGGGCTAGTTACACTGTCCTACGGGTCTGAGGGAAGACACAAGCTCTAGCTTTCAAGGCTCCCACTCAGCAGCCCCCTCCTGTCCCTGAAGTTCCCAGGAACTTCTCCAGGAACACCTTTCCCCAGACTCCTCCCGCTCTTGTTCCCCCAAGACATGACCCCAGCCATCTCCACACTCATGGCATTTGGTGTCCCGTGAGAAAACCACAGAACATTCTCTGTTGTGTGTCATCCTGGGTCCAGCTGGGGTGTGATCTCCTGAGAGAACGGTGCCTTCCACGATGAAGCAGGTTGACACTGGGTGGTCAGAGGGCCATATGCAAGAGGCCCAGGGCTCCTGGAGCACAGTGGTACTGGAGCTAATTCCATGACACTGGATTGACCTCAGGAAACAAATGGAGACTGTGGGCTGTTCACAAGCTCAGGTTCAAGGATGTCTCTGCCCCTCAAAGGACATGTCAGCCTCTTGGGCCATTTTAGGAGATGTGGGCACACGGGCTCCTCTGAGAAGGTGCTGGGTGTCACCTACACTCAGCTCCTTTGCTGAGAGAGCACAGCACTCACAAAAGCAGGCCGGTTTCCTTCAGTAGCTGAAGTTGTTCACCTCTGACAAAGGAAGAATGCAAGAAGTGGAAACGGGCTTTGTTTTCCAGAACATTCTGTAGTGAAAAGAAGAATAGTGGGGCCTCTCAGAGAGTGGGCTCTCCCCACCCAGTGCACAGCACACCTGCCCTGATTTATGGAAAACACAAGAAAATAGATCCTTAGAGGCATCTCTGAACAACCTAAGTCAAGAAGAAACTACTGCTATTTCCACGCCCAGGACTGTTGGGGAGGAAACGCAAGCAGGAGAAAAGACTGTGTAAGACAAATGCTGTGAAGAAGTATTGATGCATCCTAGATTCTACCCTAGTCATTCTCAGAGACAAGCCTGACTCAGCCTGGACCATCTCCGCAGAGAACAGGAAGACAGGAGCCAAAGACAGCAGCAGTGGACACTTACTGCCCCGAAGACGCTGTCTTATGAAGCTTGCATTAGCTCATTCAGTCCTCCAACAAGCCCATTTTACAGGTGAGGAAGCAAGAGGCAAAAGAGACTGTCACTTGTTCTAGAAATATAGACTCAGTCCTTAAGCCCTCTGACCCTATCCCAGATTCAGCTATACAGTGCCCTGGGGCGTGTGTGTGTGTGTGTGTGTGTGTGTGTGTGTGTGTGTGTGTGTGTGTTAGTTTGCTTTCTACGCTGTTATAAACATCATTACCAAAAGCAACTTTAAAAAGGAAGGGTTTATCTTATACTTCCATGTCAAAGTCCTTCATTAAGGGAAGGCAGGGAGGAACCCGGAGGCAGGAACTGAAGCAGAGACCATGGAGGAGTACTTATTGGCTTGCTCAGTCTGCAGTCTTCCACACCCCAGGAACACCTGCCTAGGGGTAGCTCCCCCTTCCACATCAATCATTACTCAAACAGTGTCCCACAGACCTGCCTACACACCAATCTGACACAGGCAGTTTCTGACCCAAGGTTGTGGCAGATTGACCCCAAACTAAAGTGTACAGGGGCTCCAGCAGTGGAGAAAGGAACACTGGGTCTGGCTTTCGGGTTCTTGAATGTTGTGCCCAGACACTGACCCCTTGGAGCTCTGAGACATCACCTGGTTTCCTCAGATCTGAAAGGATGAACAGAGACTTTCTACTCCTAAACCTCCTGGGGAGCTGAGTCCGTCTGTGATGGCTGACCCACTGCAGAGACTTTCTACTCCTAAACCTCCTGGGGAGCTGAGTCCGTCTGTGACGGCTGACCCACTGCAGAGACTTTCTACTCCTAAACCTCCTGGGGAGCTGAGTCCGTCTGTGACGGCTGACCCACTGCAGAGACTTTCTACTCCTAAACCTCCTGGGGAGCTGAGTCCATCGTCTGTGATGGCTGACCCACTGCAGAGACTTTCTACTCCTAAACCTTCTGGGGAGCTGAGTCCGTCTGTGATGGCTGACCCACTGCAGAGACTTTCTACTCCTAAACCTCCTGGGGAGCTGAGTCCGTCTGTGACGGCTGACCCACTGCAGAGACTTTCTATTCCTAAACCTTCTGGGGAGCTGAGTCCGTCTGTGATGGCTGACCCACTGCAGAGACTTTCTATTCCTAAACCTCCTGGGGAGCTGAGTCCGTCTGTGATGGCTGACCCACTGCAGAGACTTTCTACTCCTAAACCTCCTGGGGAGCTGAGTCCGTCTGTGACGGCTGACCCACTGCAGAGACTTTCTATTCCTAAACCTTCTGGGGAGCTGAGTCCGTCTGTGACGGCTGACCCACTGCAGAGACTTTCTACTCCTAAACCTCCTGGGGAGCTGAGTCCGTCTGTGACGGCTGACCCACTGCAGACTTTCTACTCCTAAACCTCCTGGGGAGCTGAGTCCGTCTGTGACGGCTGACCCACTGCAGAGACTTTCTATTCCTAAACCTCCTGGGGAGCTGAGTCCGTCTGTGATGGCTGACCCACTGCAGAGACTTTCTACTCCTAAACCTTCTGGGGAGCTGAGTCCGTCTGTGATGGCTGACCCACTGCAGAGACTTTCTATTCCTAAACCTCCTGGGGAGCTGAGTCCGTCTGTGATGGCTGACCCACTGCAGAGACTTTCTATTCCTAAACCTCCTGGGGAGCTGAGTCCCTCGTCTGTGATGGCTGACCCACTGCAGAGACTTTCTACTCCTAAACCTCCTGGGGAGCTGAGTCCGTCATCTGTGATGGCTGACCCACTCTTTCCTGAGAGGATCTCCACCCAACTGCCAGACCCCACTACCAGTTCTCATACAGCCTTCCCAGGTGATGCTGCTGATCTTCGGCAGCTGTGAACACAGGACGAGAGGAGGAGGGGCCAGGATAAGTCTTCCAAAGAGGGTCCCTCGGGCTAAACATGCCAGGCTGGGCCTGCCCAAGCAAGAGCTATTCCTCTGGCTGCACTTTTCTTGGTGGCCTGCTCATTGTCATCAGGGAAGGACACTGAGTCAGGGCATTTCTTCTTCATGCTTTGGCAGTTCTGTTCACAAGCCACAGCTCTGGCAGTGACAGGACAATGCTATGTACTATGACCGTAGCGCTTCCTCTCCTGGGCATCGGAATATGCTGGAGGACGAGCTGCCACACGGACAGCTGGGTCTCTTGCCGTTGTTCCTGATTCAGAGTTTGGACGGAACCTACTCATCTGCATTCCTGATAAGTGTCTGAGAGGTGGATATGAAGGTGGGATTGTCAGCCCGAGCGCCACTCACTTAACCCACTAGTTTTCAACCCTATCACACTTTCGATTTACCCATACTCCTTTTAAAATATGTATTTACTTTTATTTTTATGTGTCTGAGTGTTTTGCCTGCGTGTGTGTAGGTGCCTGGTGCCTGTGGCATCCAGAAGAAGGTGCCAGATCCCCTGGAACTAGAGTTGCTGATGGTTGTGGATGCTGGAAACCAAATCTTGGTCCTCTGCCAGAGTGTCAAGTGCTTTTAACCACTGAGTCATCTCTCCAGCCCCAAGTTGCCTATAATCTTTTAATAAATCCAAAATGTTAACCACCAAGGGGTTAAATTCTATGAACTCTCTGTGTGGTCCTGCGAGGTTTTAGAGTTTCCGGTGATCCTGGTGTGCAGGTGGAGGGATGACCTGCCTAACCCCCTCTGAAGCTACTTGCTGGTTCCGAGTTGTAGTTTCAGGATGGGTCACCGCAGGCCAGGAGAAGGAGAGGAGGTGAATCCCTCATTTCTCTTTCATCCAGCCAGGGTGGAGGTAGAGGCTGCTTCACATCGGCAGCCAAAGAGTAAACAGCTTGGAGATGCTGTCAAACAGTGGCCACAGAAAAGCAACCCCACCGAAGACAATTCTGGGACACTGGCTTGGAATGGCACTGTGTTTGGGCAGGTGTGATGGACAGCTACAGAGCTGACGCATGAGAATATCAGAGGCTCTCTTCCAGCAGGTAACCCATAAATTACACTCACAGGTGACTGTGATTAGGGAGCCAAACAATCCCTGCCACTCCAGTGAGAGAAGCAGGGAGGGCTGTGGGGGACATTCCAGAAGGAGGAGCCACACTAAGACAGTGATCTCCCACCAACGAGGATGGTAAAAGAACACAGACAAAGTGACCAAGTTAAACATCGAAGGCAGTGGAGGTGTCTTTTCCAATATGTGTTCAGACATGAGGCCACTCCATGCTGGACACTGAGCCCTCTTTGAGAAGGTCCAGGCCTCAAGTAATGGTGACTCAGGGTCATCTGAGAACCAGAACCTACAAAAAAAAGTAAAAGAAGATTCCACCACCACCACCACCACCCCCAGCCTCCCAAAGTCATGGTGCCTGAGTCACAAACAACCTTGGTCACTCACCCACCCAGGCCTGCTCCTGCTTAGGAGTTCTGGGTCCTACTTACTAAAGGGCAGACTTTTTTAGACGAGCAGTACAGCTTCATGAGTGGCCCGGATACTCTAAGAGCGCACTCTTTAGGAGTGAGGGGCATGGGTGCTGGCCGGCACTCAGCCATTCTACAACACAGCGTCACTCAATGAAATTCATGTGGCCAGAGTCTCACAGAGACCTGGGAAGAAGCCAAAGGAACAAAACTAGACTCCAAAGGAAGAAGAGACTAGACCCCCAAAGGAAGGTAGGGGTGAGGGGAAGTAACAGAAAGGAGACTCATTAGCTCAAAGAAATAAAACAACTAAACCATTGTAACTGGGACGCTGCCAGGAGACAGTTGGGCAGATGTGGCCCACTGGAGGACAAACACTATAATGGGAAGAGATGAAGGACAGTGCATCTTTTCCTCAGGAGATGGTAAGAAACACAGCAGATCAGGACCATACAGCCCTTGCTGGAGGTCAATAGTGTCTCTGTTGTTCATAGCATCAAGGAAAGAGGAAGTGAGTGCGTGTGTGGCCAGAGAGTGTAAAGCTCTTCAAGAAGGTGTGTTCATGTGTTAATAACATGACATGCAGGCCAGGCGGTGGTGGCACACGCCTTTAATCCCAGCACTCAGGAGGCAGAGTCAGGAGGATCTCCGTGAGTTTGAGGCCAGCCTGGGCTACCAAGTGAGTTCCAGGAAAGGTGCAACACTACACAGAGAAACCCTGTCTCGAAAAACAAAACAAAAACAAACAAACAAACAAACAAAAAAACCCAAAAACATGACATTCAGATGGTGTGAACTTTTTTTTTTGAGTCAGAGTTTCTTGTAGCCCAGGCTGGCCTCAAACTGACTATATAGCTGAGGTTGTCCTTGAATTCTCTCTCTCTTCCTCTCTCACTCTCTCTTTCTGAGACAAGATTTGCCTATGTAATAGCCCTGGCTGTCCTGGAACTCCCTTCGTAGACCAGGCTGGTCTTGAACTCACAGAGCTCTGCCTGTCTCTGCCGCCCGAGTGCTGGGATTACAGGCTGCACCACGGCACCTATCTGAGAAAAATACTTTGAGTTTAGTTTGGATGAGGGTAGTAAGTCCCAGGCAGCTGTGACTCTACCACAGAGGAGATCTGAGGTCTCAAGAACACATTCCTTGTTTACTTCTGCCTGTGACGCTGGCCTTGGGGCTTCTCAGTTCGGGTTTAAATACCTGAAGAGCCCCCACTTTCCTAGATGTCCCAAGGGCCCTCTCACCATTGACTATACTCCTTGAGAGTTTCAACCACTGCCTGGAATGATTTGGATTTTGTTCAGAAGACTTAGAGTCCTTCTCAGGCTTACAATTTGATGACAGAAAGTTATGAGGACACATGGAAGGAAACGGCATGCATGGATTGAAGGAAGGAACCAATGAAGGTTCACACTTAAAAACAGCTGATGGTCTCGAATTCTCCAGAGCTTTCTCTCCTTCTGACAAACGTGCTTCGTTTACTTGGATAAGTGATACAGCACCTCTTTACCAGGCCATAGGTGACAAAAAGCAGCAGGAATGAAGAAGTGCCTGATAACAGGCCAAAATGTAATAGAACAGACAAAGGGTCATTCCTGATTGGGCAGCAATAGCCATTACTGAGATTTTCCTTTAAAATAACAATGATCACCAACAGTTTGGAACAGTTATTTGAATCATATTTTTAGTAACCAATTGTTCCAGATAATTAGATTTCATCAATTAAAAAAATTACTTTTGTGGTTACACATTAATTTTCAGAGTTAGGCTTCCTTCAAAAATGTCCACCAGGAACACAATTAAAAATGGTTTATGTCATTTCATTGGCTGTTGAGGATTCCATCATCTGCTATGGTGCACATGACCTTGAGTGATGGGGCATCATCCGCACATGCCCTTCAAAGGTTGCGGTTTAGGCTACATTTCAATGATGCGCTGCATTGACAGACAAGCATGTGACCCGGTGCACGCGCACTATGGGTGGAAGGTAAGGGCCATCCTCTTAAGGGAATGAGAGGCACTGCCGTTCAGCAACTGTCAGCCTCCCTTCATTTGGTGGCATAATGAGCCCTGGGATCCCCCTGCATTCCTGGAACAAACCTACCTGTCTGCACGGCCTCTGCTCAGTGGTGCTGCATTCTACTAGGTAAGATCAAGAATGGCCGGGCGGTGGTGGCCCACGCCTTTAATCCTGCCACTCCCAAGGCAGAGGCAGGTCGATCTCTGTGAGTTCGAGGCCAGCCTGGTCTACAAAGAGTTCCAGGACAGCCAGGACTGTTATACAGAGAAACCCTGTCTCAAAAAACCAAAAAGAAAAAAAGAATTTCTTATTCTGGACTGGGCATGATGGCTCACACCCATAGGACCAGAACTTGGGAGGTAGAACAGGAATATTAGGAATTTCATGAGAGTTAGACCACTTAATACCATGCTGCTTCCTGGGTCTTTTCTTTTGTGTGTGTGTGTGTGTGTGTGTGTGTGTGTGTGTGTGTGTGTGTGATTTGTTTTACTGTGGTAAAATACATACAACATAAACATTTATTATCTTACCTAGTTTTTTTTTTTAAATAATTTACTTATTTTTATTTTATATACATTGGTGTTTTGTCTACAAGTATGTCTGTATGCAGGAATCAGGTCCCCTGGAACAGGAGTTACAGACAGTTGTGAGCTGTCACGTGGGTGTTGGGAATTGAAACCGGGTCCTCTGAAAGAACAGCCAGTGCTCTTAACCACTGAGCCATCTCCCCAGCCCCTATCTTATGTAGTCTTACTTGTAAAATTCAGAGGCACCAAACTGATCCACAGCAGTGGACAGTCCTGACCACCATTCATATGTACACTGGTTTTCGGCCTATTGTGTCTTTATTTTCTTTCTTTCCCTACTGCAGAGGTAGAATTTCCAGGATTACGTGGGACAAGAGCGTCAGAGCAGAGGTTCCTTCCCACCGTCTTCCTTGTGTTTCCTTCCCCCCCCCCCCCCGTGAAGCAGGATGCCCACGGGGGGTTCTTGTTGCTGGGTTACTTGGTTTTTCTGCAGATGTCCTTTATATAGAAAACTCTTGATTTCTGGATTGCTGACAATTCTTACCACATGGGAGCATGGGAGTATACCATGTGCATGTCTGAATATTTTTTTGGACTGTGTATGTACCTGGTGCCCATGGAGGCCAGAAGAGGGCATTAGATCATCTGGAACTGGAGTTACAGGCAGTTGTGAGCTGCCATGTGAGTGCTGGGAACTGAACCCAGGGCCTCTGGAAGCACAGCATCTGCTGACATGCTCATTTAGTCCTTTCTCAGCATCCTTTGGAAACTGGCTCCAGGACCTCCCTCAGAAACTCAAGTCCCACACATAAAGTGGCACAGTACAGGCACAGGAGCTCCACACCCCTCTGGTATACGGCAAACCACCTCTAGACTAACACCAACCGTAGAAAACGCAGACACTATGTACACAGTTGCTGTGCTGCTAATGGTATGAAAAGAAAGTCAGGTCCAGCACAGATTACAAACGCAATTTCTATTTATTGTTATATTTTGAGACAGGGTCTAATTATATGACACTAGCTGGCCTGGAACTCACTGAGTAGACCAGATCTGCCTGCCTCTGCCACCCAAGTACTGGAATTCAAGGCATCTTCAATTTCTTTTTAATATTTCTCATGCCCTCCATCTCTTAAACTTTTTAAAAACAAAGAAAGATGGCACATGGCTTAAAGTCTCATCTACAGATGAGGATAATTTATAGTCTCAAACAGATTTTCTATCCTCAGTTGGCTGAATCCACAGATGTGGATCCTGAGGATAAGTAGAGACAACTATATAGTTTCTCTTCCCTAGTTTGTTATGAACCAAATGTCTGGGTCTCCCCTAGAATTCAGATACTAAAGCTCTGGCCCTCAGTGCAATAGTGTCTGCAGATGGAGGCTTTGGGAGTTAATTAATATCAGATGAGGTCTTCAGGGAGGGCCTTTGAAGAAGGGAGTATTAATCACTCCCCATTCTGTTCAGAGTCTGTGATGACAGAGAAGGTGGCCATCTATACACCAAAAAGAACCCTCACCAGGAACCAAATCCATAGGTACCCTGATCTTGACACTCACCCTCAACTGTGAAAAACAACTGTCATTTCTTTTAACAGTACATATGTGGCCTGAACTAGGACACCCGAGGATCTGTGGTGTATACTGCTACTAAACAGGCCTTGCAAGTTTGAAGTAAATTCCTCTTGATCCCTGTATATTATTCTTTTTCTATATTGCTACATTCAGTAGAGACAAGGGCTGAAAACAAACAGGCTTACCTGGCACCCATTCCACCACATACCCCAAGTCACGGGCTTATAACCACCCCAAACACACCACAGCTCACCCTGCTGGGAGCAGTGGGTCTGCTGAGGAAGGGATTTCAGCCTCCACACATGCTCTTTGTGTAGTTTCTAAATGGGAGTCATTACAGATGAAGACATGAAGACAGGACAAAGAAGGACCCCGAGGACTCAGCAGGAGTCTGCCTGTGCTGGTTCTGGCCAGAGGCCCCAGGGCATCTCTCCTCCTTGGTGTCTTCGTGGTCTGACACCCACCAACCACTAGCTGGCCGAGGGCTGCTTCGGGAATCTTACTATGTGCCAGTGATGGGCTTGCATTTGTTCACAAAGATACAAGCATGAGGGAGGACTTTAAAACTCTGACACTCAACAGGGCCTCAACATGTAACACAACATGTAGAGTAGTTATGACCATTAGTCGCGTCCACAAAATGGCTCAGCCGGTAAAGGTACTTGCCATGCAACATGACTTGACCCCTGGAAAGGTGGGAGAAGAGGATCAACTCCGTAAAGTTATCTTCTGACCTTCACATGCGTGCTGTGACACCCATCCCTGTACCCCCCCCCCATATCATGCATATACACATGAGAAATAAATAAAGCATTTAAAGACCTATTAACCTACATGCCTGGGAGCTTTAGGACCTGCATGATTTGGGGAAATTTCATGGAACTTTATCTGGGTTACCAAACACTTAGATGTGTAGAGAGGCTTTCTGTGGAGTCTGCTGGGGAACAGAACACCAGCAGCTCACATCTCTGAGCCAGTATCTCTACCGGGCCTGCCCAGGGCAGGAGTGCAAACAAGGTCACCTCCATCCCCACGGAGCACCACTTAACTAAGGCCTCTACTGAGGGCAAGAGGTCCAGAAAAGCCAGTGGATGTGCCCACAAATTCCCTATAGCAAGGGAGCAGCAAGAACAGTAAAGAGACCAGTGAGCAAATTCTGGATTCCACTTCCACAGCAGTCTTCGATTCACCTCGGAGGCTGGAGTCCATGTGGGGTCCATCCCTAGGCCCTGAGGCTTGTTCTCCTTGGTCACAGTGTAGCTCCTCAAAGGCCCAGGCAGAGGTGCATGCCAACCTCTTCATGTTAATTTTCCAATAAACCTCCCAATCTGAGCGGTCATCTCTCCTCCCTCCAGAAAGCATCTCCTGAAGATGTCTACAGACCTTTGCTAGAAGCACGGGTCTCCATGACGTCTGCCTTATCAAGAGCCTCAAAAAAGTAAGTTAGTGTTCATGAACCCATTATGGAGCAGATGCTTTTCTGGGAGTTTCCCATAGTCAAGCCGCGTAAGAATTCACAGCACATGTTGCATTTCCATAATTGATGCATTTGTTTCCCATTAAACTTGTTTTGAATTATGACATTCAGAGTATCAGTATTTAATTATATTCATCAAGCTCAATAGACAGCGTAATCCTCATAAGAGATGTTCCCAGAGCAGTTTGTACTCTCCCTCTGAATCCCTGGGAACTCCTCAATCCCAGGCCACATTCCAGACTAGTTAGATCAAGAGTCTACTGAATCCCACCCGGACATTGGTATTTTTTAAGGTTGTCCAAATGCTCCTACCTGCAGCTAATACTGAGAACCACTGACCCAAAGGAACCACTGAGGACAAGGAACTCCAGTGGGGGGACATGGTCATCATGCTGATCATAACCATCGTCAACTGTGCCCTGTCCTCCTCCTGGGTCACCCTGTGTAAGCACTGTACGTGGATTACGTCACTTCATCATCCAAATGAATCGATGGCTACTTCACAGAGAAGGTTAATAAGCTGGCCAGGCTTGCGGAGAAGGGGACTGTGATCCATTCTCTCTACCCTTAATAGGAATTGTGAAAGACTTTAAAATGGGTAACAAATTTAAAGAGACAGTAAGAGGAACGGCGGTCAGCAGGGGCTCCGGGAAGAGACAGAGGAGTTAGTCTCCAACATAGACAGAGTTTAGTGTGGAGAGATGGAAAAGGTCTGGAGATAGACAAGAAGTGGGTGGACTTCACAGCCCTGAACTGTGTGCCGGGATGTGAGTGAGGCGGTAAGCTGCACATTATGTATAGCTTGTACAAATCAATGAGCCCGAGGTGATGCAGAGGTCCCATCACAAACCACGGTGTGACTCCTGGTTATTGCCAAGCCCTCCACTGGCTCAAAGTTGTAGACAATGATGGTGATACACTGTGAAGAGCCTGTGGATACTGGCCAGTGTCCTAATAGGCAGATTTATTTTCACCTTACTGATACCTTACATATTTGAAAGTTTTCCACTTATCATTTGAACCAGTTGTCATATCTTAATGGTTTTGTCATTAATATACTCAATAAAATCTTAACAGTTTATTACATTATAATTATTGCTCAGAACTACCATCATAAATCAGTTTTCCCTAATGACTTCTGATGATAATCCACAGAAGCCTAAATTTTTCCACTGGAGGTTTTCTTTCCACAGGCAATGCCTGCAGCCTTTGCAAAGCCGGTATTAAGGGCTGAGGCATAAACCAGCAGGCAAGCGCTTGCTGGCGGTGTGAAAGAGCATGGGGCCAAGGTCTAGCACCCCCCCCATCAGATGTCTTATTTAGCTTGGCATGGATGTCTATACCCTCAATGCCCTGTTTTTCCTCCAGTGGAATACACTGCTCCACAGAGCACACAGGAATAGGTATGGCAACAGTCTTGCAGGCCCCAACCTTACACCATATCGTCTCAGGAGGCACTCCCACTTTCCAGCCTAAACAAAAGGCAATGAAGGAGAAAAGAGATGTGGGATTGCCAATCATTCCTCTCTCAACCCACCCCTCTGCTCCTCTAGTTCCCAGAGGACATGCTATGGACCTATGCTGAAGTGAAGAGAGGCAGAGGTCAGAGGTCAGACTATACTAGCTCCAGAACAGAACACAAGGTGGGCTGAGTTCAAATGGAGCAGGAGGAGGAGCCTTCAAAGAGAGCCCAGTGTTCTCTCACGGTGCTGTGGATGTCCACTGGCACCACACATTGAACAATTGGCTCTGGCTGCCAAAATTACAAGGGCATGCCAATTCTGACCCAGCAGCACCTCTTGGAGTTTACCCCACAAATATAAGCACACTATAGGCTACGCCTCAAAGCAAAAAGACAGCACAATCTGTAAAAGCAGAAGATTAGCATAACCTATGCACCCACCAATATCCCGATTATGGCTTCACCATACATGATTAAGTAAACCAGAGTAAAGAGGGCACTATGTCAGGCCTGGAGGTGCACACCTTTAGTCCCAGCGCTCCGGAGGCAGAGACAGGCAGATCTCTATGAGTTTCAGACCAGCAAAGGCTACATAGTGAGAATTCGTCTCAAAAAGATAAAACAAACAAAAAGTAAAAATAAAAAAGAAGAGGGAATGTAAAATATTCTACAATTTACGTAAAAAGGAAAATGTATCTGTTTGCATGTCCGTGCATGGCATGTCTCAGGAGGGGAGCCATTAGAAACAAGGCACACAGGGAGGGAAGCCCTGGTGACAGGCAGCACAGGACCAAGAGTAGTCAACTTCTGTGCCCTCTGCATTGGACCACTACCCATTCAGAGATGAAATAATTCATTTTGTGGTGTGGGGGAGGGGTGGTACTGGGGATTGAATTTAGGGTCACATGCATGTAAATGCTCTCCAAATGGGCTCTCCCAGCCGTGGTTTTACTCTGTATTTTTAAAAAAGATTTATGTAAGTATGCACTTTATGCATGAGTGCTATCTGCGTATACAGCTGTGTTCCAGAAGAGGGCATCAGATCCCATTATAGGTAGTTATGAACCACTATGTGGTTGAGTGGATTTGAACACAGAACCTTAGAAAGAGCAGGCAGTGCTCTTAGCCACTGAGCCATCTCTCCAGCCCACTTTTACTCTGTATATTGAAACAAGATCTTACTAAAGTGTCTAGGCTAGCTTTGAACTTAGTCTGTAGTCCAAGCTAGTCCCGAACTGTCACCTTCTTGCTTCAGTGTTCTGAATAGCTGGGATTACAGGCCTAGAATACCAGGAACAGATTAAAAATCCTTTTTAGGGCCAGTAAGATGGCTTTGCGGGTAAAGGAGCTTTTTACCAAGCCTGATAACCTGAGTTCAATCCCTGGAAGCCATGTGGAGAGAACCAACTCCTGAAAGCTGCCCTCTGATCTCTATTCATGCACATGTAGCTGGTGCACATCTACACACACACACACACACACACACACACACACACACACACACACCATACATATACACAACAACAAATAAATACATGTAAAGAAGGTCTTTTTAAATACATTCATGAAGTTCTAGAAGTATGCTATACATAGCACACTTTCTCAAGTGAAAGATTTAATCTAACCAGCAACCATCTATTTTCCCACTATCCACCCCCAACTCCACCCCTGGGACCAGAAGCTTCAAGAAAATGACTATAAACCAACAGGCTGGCAAACACCAGTTCTGACGCAAACCCTACAAATAAGTCCCAGTATGAAGCACAAAGCCACAAACTGAAATGGACCAGAACCCCACCTGGGAAAGGTACCTTCACACTAGAGTGGCCATGCAGGCCTGCAAGTCGGGGGCAGTTTGGATTATATGCACTGTGTCTGCAGTTACTAATAGAAACCTACAGTAGTCAGTATTCTGTTACTATAACAAATACCTCAGATAATCAACTTATAAGGGAAAAAAGGTAGACTTTGACTCATGGTTTTGGAGATTCCAATCTAAGGCTAGAGGAGGCCACTGGGTGGTGAGAAAGCACAGTATGTCAAAAGAGCCTGATGGAGCAACGCCACCTGTCTTGTGGCCAGTGAACAAAAGACAGGAAGGTGAGGGGCTAGGGCTCATTATCCTCTTTGGGGCAAGTTACCAACAACTTAAGACTTCCTACTAGGCCCCGTCTAAAGTTATGTTTTACGTTTTTAATTACTGTGCCTAAGAGATCTACAAAACAAAAATGCCTCTAACCTGTAAGCACCACTTGCCCAAGGCCAAATAACTTCCTGGAATGCTGGGAACTGTTGTTCAAGTAAGATAACAAGCCATGTGTTTTCACTTCTGTAAGCAAGGTTGGTTGCCCCAAACGCACAGGCTGTACTTGATCACACACAGACAGAAGGAGTAAGTAGCCTTGGAGGTTTTGCCTTCATAAGCACCAGACTAACATAATTTGTGGCCATTCTCCAGGAATTCCAGGTATGGACCTGGCCAGTGTCCATTGTCCTGGCCAGTATTTAATAAAGCTTGCTTCAAATTTGCTCAAAAAATTATGGTAGTGGTCTTATTCTCACCTGATAGGATTAACACTACTTCATACAGTCACAACCAGAGACCAAATCTTTATAGTATGGGTTTCCGTGGGACACTTACCTAAACTGTAGCAAAGCCGTTTACTGTAAGAGACATCCCTGCATTGGGTGAAAAATACCATGCCACCCATCTACAGCCCCTTGTCTCTGGCAAAGCACAACCAGACTTTCATCCAGATAATGGGGCATACACCCTATGCCTCTCAAAGTCCTGACCTTAAGCATCCCGAGTCACTCCTCTCTTGCCCTCTCCACCTTGCTATCTCTACTCTGACCCCTTTCTGTCATGCCCGCATGGTTTTACTTAGCCTTTGCTGATGTAAAAGATTTGCGATGATGTCATATGGGAGCAGATGGAGCCCTTAATGCTTAAGTGAGAGTAATATTTGCCCTGGTAACCCAAATCACAGAGAGAAACCAATATGAAGACAGAGGAAGGGATTGGGTGTTACCCCTATAAGCCCAGGACCACCAACTACCAGCAGCAAGAAGCTGGGCTAGTTCACCCCCAGGTTCGGACAGCATAGTTTGATCTCACACTCCAGCCTCCAAAATTATAAAACAGTCATTCCCTTTGTTTGGGTGCCCCATCTGTCTGCGGGAGATTGTTGGAGCAGCTACAGGAAGTCTGTATGGTCTTGTTGTGGAACATTAGCTTAACTATGTAAAGATGTGTTGCATTTGTTTACTTTTCTTGCATAAGGCATCTGATTGGTCTAATAAAAAGCTAAACAGCCAATAGCTAGGCAGGAGGTACAGGTAGGACTTCTGGGCAGAGAGAGTAAGTAGGAGGAGGAATCTAGGCTCTAGAGAGACAGAGGGAGAGAGGGAGATGCCAGTTGGCAGCCAGCCAGCCAAAGAGGAAGCAGGAAAGCAGGACATACAGAATGAAAGAAAGGCAAAAAGCCCTGAGGCAAAACGTAGATGAAGAGAAACAGGTTAAATTAAGTTATAAGAACTAGTGGGAAAAGCATAAGCTAAAGGCCAAGCATTCATAACTAATAATAATTCTCTGTGTCTTTATTTGGGAGCTGGTTGGTGGCCCAAAGAAAAATCCAACTACACAATCTCTTACCCAAGCCCTGTCTCTTTACTCACTGACCCTTATTCCCAAAAGCTCTCTGCAGGTGAGCTAGTACAGCCTTTCAGTGGGATCATCATAATTTTAACAGGTACACCTTTCGCTCCAGGGATTTTCCAGGAATTTGCTCAGTAGAGATCTTCTATGTCCGGAAGAGACATCCAAGTATGCACACTGCAGCAGACCATGCAGAACGGCAAATAATCGGCCTCCACAGGAGGCAATTGCTCAAACGGTTACGGTCTAGCCACGTAATGAGAGATGCAGAGCCATTTCACCAAACAACTAGATCCACACAGCAAAGCTCTTAAATAGCCCAGAAAGGATCACTATGCTGCGTATGGGCCCATTACATATTTAAGTGATGCAGACCTGCTTTTACATGCACACATACTTTTGGCAACACACAAAAATATTTCCTGGTCCTGGGAGCAGGACTTGAGGACAGGAAGATTATACAGGGAAGAAAGGGAGGAGAGGGAGAAGGAGGTGGAAGCTGAGTGTTTATGACACACCAGGCATTATTTGCAATGCTTTCTGTGGACTCCTCTTCTTCTTTCATTTAGCCCCTCCCATCACCACGCCCCTCATCACCACGCCCCTCCCATCACCACGCCCCTCATCACCACGCCCCCATCACCACGCCCCTCCCATCAACACGGTCCATGCACTGCGGTTGCAGACAGCAGGAGATGTAGATAAGTACGGCTACCATGCGTAGCTGTAACACCAAGGAAGGGCGAGAGAAAGGTACTGGCAGAGGTCTATATAAGGAGGGGCAAGGACCTCAGAGCTGGCATGTGGCCTCTGTGTCTCTTCTATTGTCTCTCCCAGGTCCTTTATAGGTGACTTGATTTCATATCACCTGCAGACGTCCATCATAGAGCCTTTTTTCTTTAAGCAGCCCTGCCCCGCCCCCACCCGCCCCCGCCGACCCCCTCAACCCTCCTGAATGTTGCCCCTCCTCCTCAGGCCCACCCTCTGGAGCACTCTGCACAGTCTCCTGGAGATCAAGGGTTCTACTTTTTGTTTTGTGTGGTTGAGACTCACTACGAAGCTCAGAACAACCTTGAACCCCTGATCTTTTGTTTTGTTTTGTTTTGAATTGAAAATATTTTCTTTCATGTAATATATTCTGATCACAGTTTCTCCTCCCTTATCTCCTCCTACATCGTCCCCCAACAACCCACCCTGGTTTTTCTTTCTCTTTAGAAAACAAACAGGCTAACAAACCAGAATAGGTCAAACAATCAGAGAAAAAGAAAAAACAAAAAGCATGAGAGGCACATATACATCACACACAGAAAGCTCATAAAAACACAAGATTGGAAGCCATAATACATAAGCAAGAGATCAGTAAGGTTAAAAAAAAAAATGTCCAAAGTTTAATGAGACGAGACAGAGAAAGAGAGAGAGAGAGAGAGAGAGAGAGAGAGAGAGAGAGAGAACAAAAAAACTCCAAAAATACCACTGAGTTTATTTTCAGTTGGCCATCTACTCTTAGGCATGGGGCCTGCCTGTGCGTGTGGTTTGTGTGCCCAGTTAGACTCCATCAGAGACAGCATCGGGGTTTGAGAGGCAGTCAGTGTCCACAGCCACTCTCATCCCCGTCTGGTTTATCCTCGAAGGCCCTGTGCATGCCGCCACAGCCTCTGAGTTCAGGTGTGCCTCAGTCCTGCTGCGTCTAGAAGGCCTCGTTTCCTTAGTCTCCTCATCCCCGGTGACTGTTACCCTCTTCTCCAGAGTTCCCTGAGTGCTGAGGGGAGGGATTTGATGGAGACATCCTGTTTAGGACTGACCTCTCACTCTCTGCACCTAGTCCAGTTGGGGAACCCCTGATCTTCTTGTGGCCACCTTCTGAGTGCTGGGGCTGCAGGTGTGCGCCACCCCCACACAGCTGGTTTTTATTAATTATCTAAGTCCCTGTTCTATTCCTCAGGGCCCGTGACTGGTATTAAATGGAGGCTTTGATAAATGTTAATTCTGTGAGTGAAGTTATATTTTCTTTGTAATTGAAGTTTCACCAAGTAACTTTATCCAGTTACTTTTAGAGGAAGTGAAAAACCACAGCATCCCAAGAGGAGTTTCTTAACAGCTCCACAGCCAGTCTACCCACAGCTCCTCAGGCTTTCCACACTAAGCCTCTGGTCCATGCTCAGCATCAGAGGGTTACCCAGGCACAAAGCACCTATGATGCTAAGCTAATAAAATGAAGTCTCGGGCAAAGATAGTTCTTCCATGAGATAACTCTGGAGATACTGTGATCATTTACAAAGACAAGGCTTTCTCAAAAGAAAATCCCACCGTTCTGTTTCCTAAAGGTATCTCCAACAGCATTAGCATAGGCAACTAGAAAGACATCGAGAAGAAATTCAGGAGGCAGGAGGAGTGGCCTGCCCACTGAGAGGGGGCAAGTGGAGGCCAAAAAGAACACAGGATGGTATGAAATCCCAGATGGGGGTGCCACTCAATACAAAAGAGACCCTGCGAAGAGTCACAGGCTCCAGCTGGGACATACAGGTTTGGTCTGAAGCATTTAAAGCCAGATCACGTGCACAAAAACGGCCGTGAAGGCAGCTTCCAGTTCAAGGTCAATCAGAGCCACACTGGGAGTTAGTTCCAGGCCAGTCAGAGAGACATTGTGAGACCTTGCCTCAAAAGACAGAGAAAAGAGTTCCGGGTGCTCAGGGGGACTGAGGAGTCAGGGTTTAACGAGAACACAGCTTCCATTTGGAAGGGTGGGACAAGGTCTGGAAGTGGATGGTGGCGACAGCTGGGGCACGGTGTCAGTGTCTACAGGGTCACTGAAACTCACATCTACAAACAGTTAAGATGCAAATCTGTTCTTTTGTAAGTATTGAAAACATAATTCATTTTAAAAATTCAACTGGTCAATCAATAGTACACCTATATTCTAAGAATGTGGACCCCCGTGGGTGGGGAAGGGAAGAGCTAGGAGATGTGAAAGTCATCTCGCCAAGAGAAACAAGAGGACGTCTTGGGGACATGGGAAGGGAAAGAGGCCCTTGGTCCTAGACCTGGTTCTCCTGTCCCGCTGACAGAGCCGGGACACTTCAGACACTCATCAGCCCCAAACTGCCCACCAAGGGCATGGTCTCCTAACGCCGTCGCAGACCGAGACGCCAAGGACAGTAACTGCAGTGCTTACTTAGGGCCAAAATGATGTAGATCCTGGAGCCTTTAGCTCTTCTCATTCTCGGTCCAAACAATACCCTTCGGAAAGCTCACCATTTTGCTTACAAAAGGAAAGATCTTCAGCCTTTAAACTTTGTTGTAAATTACACTGTGAGCCATGTAACTTAGGAAGCCACAGGATCACATACATGCCGGCTATAAAGACCCCTGAGCACACAGCTCCCACGAGAAGCCCACACACACACTTGGGGGATGTCTTATGCTTTCCCTGGTCATCATTCTGCTCACCCACGTGCTGAATGAAGATCCAGGCATCCTGAGAGCCCCGCCTGTGATGAAGCCAGAACCCTTACGGGAAAGGGAACGCCTCAGCTGAACTGGCAGCGTGGAACTATGTTGTCTTCTTTTAAAGTTCTCTAGCAGGCTCTGGAGAGGTGACTTGGTGGTTAAGAATACTGGCTACTCTTCCAGAGGACTCAGGTTGAATTTCCAGCACCACCACATGGCGGCTCACAAACATCTGTCACTCCAGTCCCAGGGGGTCTGGCAGCCTCCTCTGGCCTCTGCAGGCACTGCACGAACTGTAGGACACTGCAGTAGGACACAGACACACTCACAGGCAAAACATGCGCACGCATAGAATGCAGTACTTCAACGGTTTTACAGTTCCTTGTGCATAAATTCGACTTTGGTAAAGATACATAAAAACAAGCCCTGGTTTGCGGTGATTTGACTTATGAATCTATAACACTGATACAAAAGTAATGCACACTCATGAGAAATCATTTTAAATTTTGATTTGTTCCCCCCAAGGCTAGAAATATGCTGTATGGGACCCTCTTGGGATGCTAGGCAAGCAACAGCAAGCCACACAATCAGAAAGATAGCAGAGGATACCCCACATGGCCACACGACCAGAAAGATAGCAGAGGAAATCCACATGTGTAGTGCTACTGCGCTGAGATGTCCAGTAGGTTAGGTGTAAGAAATGCATTTAACCCCCAGTATTTTCAATTTATGATGGGTTGATTGGGACGTGACTCCATTGTAAGTCAAAGATAATGTGTATTTAAAAGTAAATGGTGACCAGAAATGGTGGCTCATACCTACAGTCCCAGTGCTTGGAAAGCTGGGGGCAAGAAGGCTACCATGAACTCAAGGCCAGCCTAGGCTATAGGAATGACTCAACATCTCTACAAACAAACCATAGAATATAGTAAGCATCGGTGAAGAAGTAGGAAAGAGGACCCTCAAACATTCTGGTGGGAATTTGAAATTGTAAACCCACTTTGATAACAGGCATGGCATTTTCTTATAGCGTTAAACAGATTTATTATGTGACTCAGCAAATCTCCCTGATATTCACCCAACATAAATGCAAACTCTGCCCACACAAAAGTGTGTGTGCAAATGCTCATGGCTTTGGCAGCCATTTTCATAATGGCCCTAATCTAGAAACAACCAGAAATGTCCATTAACTGACTAAAGGACAGTATAATGATCCTCCTTGACCGACCATCACACTCTGTATAATAACCACTGTCAACCACAATCTGAAGTGGTAAATGGAAAATTCAAGAGACCGAAGAATTCTGAAGTCTGAAATAGCATACTGTTTTGGGCGACACAATGAAAGCTCACTCCCCACCAGGACATGAATCACCCCTTTGTCCAGTGTATCCATGCTCTCCACCCTTCCTACCTGCAGTCCCTCCTCCATCAGATGGACTGTGGTGGTGTTACAGTGCATGTGTTGAAGGTACTGTTAGTTTGCTCTGTGTTCCCAATGCACGACAAGGTGGATGCTGACAACTTTATCTTAGTGTACTGACATATTATATATAGAGTGTGTGTGTGTGTGTGTGTGTGTGTGTGTGTGTGTGTGTGTGATCTACTTCATTAATTGTGGCCATTCCCCTACTGTGCCTAGTTTATATATTAAACTCTATTATAAATATCTCTATCTAGGAAACAACAGCATGTATGGGGCTTGGTAGTATCAGGCATCCACTGGGGGTTCTGTAATATAGATGAGGGGTGTGGTGGTATTGTGTTCCCCCAATATTGTGAACCCTAATAAACTTATCTGGGGTCAGAGAACAGAACAGCCACTAGATAGACAAAGAGGCCAGAAAATGGTGGCACACACGCCTTTAATCTTAGCATTCCAGAGGCAAAGATCCATCTGGATCTCTGTGAGTTCAAGGCCACACTGGAAACAGCCAGGCATGGTAACAAGAGCCTTTAATCCCAAGAAGTGATAGCAGAAAGCAGAAAGGTATATAAGGCGTGAGGACCAGGAACTAGAAGCTTTTGGCTGGTTAAGTTTTCAGGCTTTTGAGAAGCAGTTCAGCTGAGATTCATTTGGATAAGGACTCAGAGGCTTCCAGTCTGAGGAAACAGGATCAGCTGAGGAATTGGCAAGGTGAGGTGGCTGTGGATTGTTCTGCTTCTCTGATCATTCAGCATTCACCCCAATAACTGGCCTCAGGTTTGATTTTATTAATAAGACCCTTTAGGATTCACGCTACAAAGGGGACTACTATGTGTGCTTACTACGAATTGCTGTTCAGCTGTAAAAAGGAATGAAGTGCCATTCACTGCGACAAGAATGACTCCTGATAATACTATGCTCCATGAATGAAATCACAACAGGAGACCATATGCCATACATCTAGTCAGGGTTTCTATTGCTGGGACAAAAAGCAAGTTGGGGAAGAAAGGGTTTATATGGCTTACACATCCATATTGCTATTCTTTATCAAAGAAAATCAGGACAGGAACTCACACAGGGCAGGAACCCAGAGGCAGGAGCTGATGAAGAGATCATGGAGGGGAGCTGCTTACTGGCTTGCTCACGTGGCTTGTTCAACCTGCTTTCTTCTAGAACCCAGGACCACCAGTCCAGGGATAGCACCACCCACAATGACTTAGGCCCTTTCCCATCAATTACTAATTTAAAAAAATGCCCTGGCCAGGAGGTGGTGAAGCATGCCTTTAATCCCAGCACTCGAAAGGCAGAGGCAGGTGGATCTCTGTGAGTTTGAGGCTAGCCTGGGCTATAGAGTGAGTTCTAGGAAAGGCTCTAAAAGCTACACAGAGTAACCCTGTCCTGAAAACCCAAAACAAACAAATAAATAAAAATAAATAAATAAAAATTTAAAATTCCCTAAAGGCTTGCCTACAGCCCAATCTTATGGAGGCATTTTCTCAATAGAGGCTCCCTCCTTTAATGACTCTAGCTTGTGTCAAGTTGGCATAAAACTAGCCAGGACATCATGTAATTCCATTTCTATGTAACATCCAAGGAAAAAAGACTCATAAATGAAAAGGAGATTCATAGTTGATGAGATAGGGAGGCAGTGAATGGATATACAGTCTTTTACTGGACGACGGAAGTTTTCTAACATTAGAATGTGGTTGTATTGGTGTGCTCAGGCTGCCATAACAGAAATTTATTTCCCAAAAGGAAGTCCAAGATTAGAGCAGGAACATGGACAGGTCCTGAATTCTTTCTCTGGCTTGCCTCACACAACTTCTCCCTGTGTGCTCAAAGGGCAGGAACTCAAATGCATATGAGTGGCTGAGACTGACCAATATCTGGCCCAAAAAGTCATAGATATTAACAGATGATGCCATATCTCCATCTGCACATCACAGGAGGGCAAGAGAGCTTCGGACTGGGGCACCGTGGATGTAAGGGGCATTTCTGCCTGGGCAGAAATGTCTTTGGTCTTCTTATCTCCAAAGTGGGGGTGAGAAGAGAATACTCTCCAGGGCTTTATGGTACTCACAGTGACTAGCAGCTGGGTAAGTCTGCATCAACTATGCAGGGCCTGACGTTTTTTGTTTGGTTTATTTATTGCTTATTTTTGAGACTATTTATGTAGCCCAGGCTGTCCTCAAACTTGTGATCCTCTCCCTCCCTAATGCTGGCACAACCACATCTGGCCAGGGCCTACTTTTCCTGGGGTTTTGCTATAAAACTCCTTCGACCAAACGTCCCCGATCTGCCATTGTTATCATCTGCCGATGACGGAAGAGCGATGTCTTGCAAAGCCCACATGAGAACAGAGCCCACCGTAGTAACGACAGTCATCTGGTCCAAGCCGTCAGATGAGACAATGAGACTAGGGCAGGGGCTTCCTGACCAAAGGCTGGTCCGCCTTGCTAGAAGGCCTGCCTAACATGATTACCACCCCACCCCCAAGCTCACTGTTTAGTCAGCCTCTGTGCAGGAACTTCTCCAAAGAGATATCCTGTCCACTGGCTACAAAGGTAGATGGAGAAAGGTCATATGTGATTTTAAAGACTGTCAAATGCACGTTACAAACGCTCCATTTGAAAGACGACAATGAAAACATTTTCAATGCCTCTTGTTTCTTCCCAAGCCTCCATCTCTTTACCAAAGCCAGTTCTTTAAAAACTATGAACCAAACAACAGTTCTGCAGACAAGAGGTGAGCTGTTCCCAGAGAATAGCTATGGCATTTTTCCTTGTTACCTTGGTAACCGCTACCTTGGCACCCTTGTTGATGAGCTGAACCACATTCTCCGCTTGGCCTTTGTACGCAGCTATGAGCAGGCGTTCTGAAAGCGCAGCGACCGCATCCTGCTGGCTCATGAATTAGGAGAGGAAGGGGTTCTCAGGAAGGCAGCAGGTCAGTGCCTTCAGCTCCACATGCAGCCTCTGGCTAGGGCTGGAGTCCACAGGGAAAGGTGCTCAGAATCACGGGGGATGCCTTTGTTCCTACTCCATCTTCAGGTCCTAGGGGGGTCACAAAACAAAGCGGCCATCAGTGCCACTCAGCACACAAGGACAGACAGACCACACCTCTGCTGACCTCAGGGTGTTCTTCTGGGTGCACAGGACAGGGGAGGAAAACTGAAGAGCCAAGACATCAAAAGCATGCTTCCACAGCATTTCAGAGTGAAAGGCAGCAGAGTGTGGCAGTCTCTCCACTTCCTCCCTCCTCAGGACCATTCTCCACAAGGTGGGCAGAACTGGGAGGCTGCATTGTTTTGTTTTGTTTTGTTTTTCGAGACAGGGTTTCTCTGTGTAGTTTTGGTGCCTGTCCTGGATCTTGCTCTACAGACCATGCTGGCCTCAAACTCACAGCAATCTGCCTGGTTCTGCCTCCTGAGTGCTGGGATTAAAGGCGTGCGCCACCATGCCCGGCTGAGAGGCTGCATTTTTGCCCTGGGTAAAGAGGCCTGATATAACACGGGGAGGGAAGGTGGGAAAAATGATGTAATTATATTTTAATTAATTGTTTTTAACTAAAAAAAAAAAAGAGGACTGATATGAATCCCTAGACACTTGCTGGTCATATACATAACAACATATACTGTGAACGATCAACCTTAGCCTTGTGGGCCAGGTCCCTATGACTCCACCATGGCTAACATGTACTCAGAAACCATGGTAAGCAGGGTGTCTCTTTGAGAAGACACACACACACACACACACACACACACACACACACACAGAGTGTACATGATTTTCTTTATCCTTTACTTTCTGAAAATAGTGTAGCCTTCTGAGTTCTGGAGCAGAGAACGCAGAGTTCTGAGCACAGGCTGCAGGCTGACTCCAGTTCCAAACTGACGAAACACTCCACCTTGTGAAGAAAATGATTCCTCACTCGGTGCAGCCAGTTCTGGTGCTGCCAGTCTAGGAACACCTCCTCCACAAACACCCCACACTCCCATGCTACACGGGAGGGACATAAATGGCCCTCCACCACATAGGACAAAGCCTCACTGTGCAGTGGTCTGGAGGCAGGAACTACAGTCAACTTAAGCTCCTCCTTTCATGGAAGGCCCAAAGTGAACGGAACTCTAAACTCCTCGCAAGTAGCCCTGGGAATATCCCTAGAACAAACCAAGTCAGGGGTACTGATTTCAATTCTGAGGCAGAAGGAGGAAGAAGGACATCTTTGCATTTTAAAACACGTTTATAGTTGCCAGGGAGATGGCTCAACAGGAATGGACACTTGCTGCAAAGCCTGAAGACCTGGGTTCAGTCTCCTGCACCTCCCCCGCCCCCACCACCACCAAAAAAAAAAAAAAAAAGAAAGAAAGAAAGAAAAAGAAAATGCTGTAGCAAAGGAAAACCACTCTTCACCCCAACAGTGGATCACGTTTTGGTGTTCAAGAATCTAAGGGCATCTTTCATAGTTGCTTCCAGAAACTCGATGATCATTTCAATCTCAGGCCATGTGGTCAACTACCCTGAGAGGCTGGGGTAGATAGAATCTCACACACAGAACAGACACCAACCAACTCTCCTCTCACAGCAGTAGGGAGTGAAAACGGCATTTCATTATAAGAAATCTAGCCAGATGTAAACACTGTAATTTTAGAACGATAATTCTTACCTACCCCCAATCTCTTTATTATCACATTTCATATTGTTCTCCATCTGTTGCCCTAGATACGGGCAAAAGATAATAAGGAAAGAGAGAGGGACCTGGCAAGGCCAGCCTGCTCTCGCTCACCAGGTCACCGGAAGTACAAGTCTGGAGAGGGTGATGTGCATTTCCCTTCCTGTGCTGGGCATCGAGCCCAGGGCCTGTCACATGCCAGGCAAGTGTGCTCCCACAAAGTTACATTCCCTGCCCAATGAAAGAACAGAGTTAGGACTCAAAGCAGTGAGAGAAACAGCTAGAAACGCCTTTGGAAGGGCCCAAAGCCACACGACTACATTTGGGGCTTTATCTCCTACCTACACACACACACACACACACACACACACACACACACACACATACACACACACTGTCATTTGAGGGAGGCTTGTCTTTATCAATACAGAGTGTACTGTTTCTTCTTCTGCAGGTGGGATGTGTTCCATTCACAGACATTGCTCTGATTTGTCGCTCCTTCAGCTTAAATACTGAAAAATCACTCTGTGCCAAATGCAGGAAAAATGCACAGCATTAGCCACCAGTTCCTGAAAGATCTCCCTCCCACCTCTCCCTTCATCTATCCATTTCCTACCTCTGTGCACTTGGCTTCATCTCCACCCCATCTCCACCTGTTCCTTCCAGCACCTTTCTTGCAAAGGCTATCTGAATCAAAGACCGCCTTCTTCATACACATTTTATCGTCACTGCTGAATTCCACCCAGTCTACTCCAAAACTTGTCTAAAAAGGTGAGCATCTCAGCTGCACTCTCACTGTCTCTAGCCCCATAGCCACAGAGATCCAGCACCCTTAGCAACAGACACAAGGTCCAACCAGCTTCTGCTAAATTGATTGCCACTCCCATCCCAGCCACCCATCTCATGCAACAGATGACGCCCTCAGACAATGAGACTAAAGCCTGAAGTTCTTATGGTTACAGCTGTAGGCTGAGAAAGCTTTGCTTAGATAATTACTGGGTAAACAGCCCTTTGCAAATCCAGCCACCATCACTATTTTATTTTAAACATAAAAACACTCCATTGGTGAGAAAATATTCGTCAACTAGCAATGCCATTTTATTTTATTTTCTGTTGCAGCTACATAAGAACCCTTTTTACCTCCGCCCCACAACACCACCCACACACCTGCAGGACAGCGGTCATTCACAACAGATCTTGGATATGCCTCATCACCCCCAGCATGCTGGCTCAGAAAACTGCCTGCAAGATCAGCAGCAGTAACACCACCCCGGGTTACCAGCTCCTATCTGCAGCTAACACCATCCCCTCGCACTTGGACATCTCAAAGTCATCCTCAATTTCAGGGCAGGGATCATGTCACTGTGAGGACCTACACCAGCAGACGCTTTATACAAAGGGTGGCTGTATGGGGACTGGGATGCCGAGTCTGCTCTGCTTCCTGTTTCCCCTCACGACCTCACTCAGAGTGAGAGGATGCTCTGCTCCCTGTCTGGGAACCAGCAAACTAGGCCAGACAGGAGGCAGGCAGGGAGAGGGAGGGATGGAGAACTCCCGAGAGGAAGGAAATGCAAGGGCGTGACCAGTCTGCAGCCTGAGTTAGTCCTCACTGCTAACCTGTTGGGTGCCCTGGCTGTCACAGCTTTGGCCTCTCATTAAATCCAAGCCTCCTTTCCCATTTGATAGTCATCAATCAACATAGTCTTGCTGCTGGAAGTGAGCAATCTGTCTGCCTCGCACCTGTCAATCACAGCCTTTGTCACAGGATTCATTTGCACAGTGCTCCGGAGGGAAAAACTCAAAGGCAAACTTGCTGCCGGTTCTTCAGGCAGGAAGGAAGCAGACACACAGTAAGTCCACACAGAGCACAGCACACGCAGGTGGGGGTGGACTCCAGAGACCCGCTGCCTCCTTCCCTCCCAGCCCTACCCCTTCTGCATTCACGGCTCCCTAGTCCGCAGTTTCTTTTGTCTCTCATCACAAGGGTCAGAGAATTCCACAGATGCTTCACCTGTGAGGCAATAGTTGTTGTTTTTGTTTTGCTTCATACAGCAAAGGGTCTATGAGGTTTGATTTTGCTACTTTATTGCAGATTTACAACCAACTCTCCCAGTGCCGGTCAATATCTGAAAGCTACCACATTTAGTCTCCTCCCAACGCACTACTCCAAACAAGCCCTTCAAAGGAAAGTCCTAGCCAGGCATTGTGCAGAGCCCACCGAGATTCAGTCACCAGAGCTGTGGTCGGAGAGCACACACGGTTAGAATAACTAGCTTTTCCCACTGGAGGGATTACTCACACATGGGGCTGTCCTCCGTGTTCTTTCCTGGAAATGCAGTCAATTCTCTCCTGGTGGGATCATACGCTTCGCGGGGCTGCTGCTCCTGGATGCTCAGTGATTTACCTAGAGCAACGGTAAGCCTTCTTCCTTGGCTGCCTCTGCCGCGATGCTAGCAATCGGTATCACCAGCCTATTAAGGCATCCATTCAGTTCCAGATGCTGCTCTGTTGCCACTGTTCTGAGAGCTGGAGATTCAGATTTTGTAAGACTGCTCTCTCTTACAAGCAGAGGACCTATAACCCTGCCCGATAAGAGTCAGGGAGCGATTCCCAGCTGAGGAGAGTGCTTCAGACGGATGCTCTGATGATGGAGAAGCAAAGTTTGCAGCCTGGCATGAAGGGGAGCACACAGGAAGGGGGAGAGGACAACCGACTGTCCTCACGGGAACAGCTGGGGAAACGTTGGCATCCTGCGCAGCGCCCCAGACACAGGCTGCTTGAGCAGAGTCCCATACAGGGACTGCGGCGTCAGCAGCGCAGACAGTCTGGCTGAGTGGCCACTGAGACATCTGTAAATGCAATCTGCTCAGAAACTCCTCCACAGTGTGTGCAAGGGAGCAGGGTGGGGGAAGCGGAGGGCTGATGCCCCTCTGATGCCCATGATGCATGCTGCCGCTTTTCCAGGCATCACAGGTGTGGGCCTTCCTGCCCACTTCCTCAAGCAACAGCAACTTCCGACTGGAGACATAAGAAGGCTTTCGTTTTGATTTGAGCCAGGACACCACAGTTCTTATGTGAAGATAGGATTAGTGGGTCTAGACGGGGGAGAATGACTTGGCAAACAAACCTTCTGACTACCATCCTGTCCCACTCTCCCCCCATTCCCCTGAGGCCAGCAGCTCCTATGGCCATGGGGCTAGGATCCTGCTTCTGTCTTTTGGCACAGAAAAGTAAGACTGTGGACTCTGGCCTATACACTGCACAAATGTGGAAATATACCAGGGAAACAATTGCCAAGAGATGATAACACCATCTTTCCCTTTTCTTTTGGAATATATATATATATATTTCATTCTAGTTCATCCCAAACCAATCACTACTCTACTGCTGCAATCACCACGGGGGGCTAAGTAAGATTACAACGAAGTTGAACGTAATTCCATCCCTACTTTGAAGAAACTATTCTCTGGCCACCGTTAAGCCACAGTGAAAACCCAAAAGACCGGGTTCCAGCAACAAAGCACAGACCAATGCCACCAGTTTCAAATCCATTGTCTCAGAGATCTGTGACAGCTCCTCCTCCCGATAACACCCCCTCCCACATCAGAGGCTGTTAGCACAAGTGCGGGCCAGGTGTACGGCTCGCAGAAGATTACGGGCATAAAGAAGGAAACAGCAGGGCAAGAACTCCGCTCCTAGCCAGCCTCATCTCACACCACCATTGCAGAACAAGAGGGACAGTTATTTCTCGAGACATTTCAAGGACAGGCAGACTCTGACGGTTACTGAATCAAGTAACCACCTTGGCAGGAGACAGGAAGACGCAGTTGCTATAGAAATTGGGTGACGTGTATACTGTCCAGGAAACCTGTGTCACACAGCTCCACTTTACAAAGACTCACTAGCTTGGTGGACCAGAGCTGTACTATTGGTCAAAGCTGTAGCTGGTCCAGAGTGCTGCTGTGGTAACTTCCTTTTCTCCGGAAGGATGACTGCTTACTGGCTAGTCTACCAGCCTCTTCCAGCTGGGGCTATGCTTGCCCGTCACACAGCAAATGACTCTGCATGTGCTCAAAATTCAGCCCATTGCCATCCCTACAGATGCTGTCTACCTCGGCAAACAAGACACTATCATCCGCCTGTTACCGGCCGCTCCCTATAGGTTCCTCCATAGGACCAATCCCTAAGCCCCATTGTAACTGTCACGGAAAACAAGTGTCAGTTAAAGAGAAATTAGGTCATAATGGGGGCGTGCTGAGCTGATGGGATGGTGTTGCTATAGAAGAGACACCAAAAATCTGAAGTGCTAAACGTTCTTTCTTTCCCACGATCTCCCTGGCCTCGCTGAAAGGCCATGGGGACATGTGGACAGCCATCTGCAGTTGAGAAGGAGCCTCCATGAGAAGCTGAACCCTCTAGACTTTGATCTAAACCTTCTAGCCTCTAGAACTGAAGGAAGAAACGAGTCCATGGTATGTGATGGTGGCCCAGGTGGACTCTACGGCACCCCTTGTGAAAGATGGTATCTGATGCAGGCTGATCTCCTGTACCTCAAGCAGGAACACTATCTCCATCATACCGTATTTACAGTGCCTCTCACTGTGCCTGGAACATAGCTGCTCTTTACTGTCTGTTACACATATGACAGAAAAACTAACAGCCAGTTGCCTTGGGGCCTATGGGACCTATGGATTCCACAGATGGAAATGCCATCTAGACAATCTGTCCTTTCCAGATGAAGTAGGCTATGGCTCTAACTAAACCTCAGAGATAACAGGAGTAGTGTGGTGATATATTTTGTACCCCAATAAAGCTTGCCTGGGGATCAGAGGACAAAGCCAACCACTAGATTAGACATAGAGGTCAGGCAGTGGTAACACACGCCTTTAATTCTAATATTTGGGAGGCAGAGATTCATCTGGATCTCTGTGAGTTCAAGGCCACACTGGGAACAGAGCCAGGCATGGTGGCACATGACTTTAATCCTAGCACTCAGAAGGAAGGAAGATGGCAGGGCACAGAAAGGAATATAAGGTGTGAGTAAACAGGAAGTCTCGCTCTTGGGGCTGAGGATTTTGTAGAGGTAAGAACGTGGCTGGCTTGTTCTGTCTCTCTGATCTTTCAGTTTTCACCCCAATATCTGGCTCTGGGTTTGTTTGGTTTTTTTTTTCTATTAATAAGACCATTCAGCAATTCGTGTTACTGAGTAGGATATGCAATTCTCCTCTCTCCTTCCTCACACAACAGAGGACCGCAGCTCCTGGGACCTGAAGAGTTAATGAGCTGAAGGCATCAGCACTAAAGCACTGGGCTACACCATAGCACTGCAAACTGCCACCCTGAAACCCTTCTGGGTAAATCCACAGATGCTCAAGGGAAACAGGAACGTGCCCAATCCAAGAAAACCTCCCCGCCAGAGCATCCCCATGCATGTAATCACGCTCACCTCCCTTCGAATCTGCGTTCAATTTTTGGTTTTTTATTTACTTTCTGATGTGCTAAGTATTTACTTTTTGAATGTAACAGGAAAAAAAAAACTGTCAGAATCTGGGAGAGAACCCGCTCTTCTTCGGTGGCTGGGAAAGGAGGTCAGCCAGGCTTTCACTGGGAAAGTGTTGGAGGTGGGGCAGACAGAGGAGTAACAATGGAGCTGGCGCAGGTAGGGTGGTCTGAAGGACTGCAGAATTAAGGAGGCACCTGCCACCAGAGCTTATCACTCAAGGGCAGTGATCAGAGATGACACCGGGAAAATTAGGAGGTGGCGTTTTCTTCGCACCGCGTCAAGGAAACGGCCTGCCTAGTGGTGGGAAGTTGGCAGAAGGTGAGTGAGGTCCTCGCTGTCCTTGGAACATGGGCATTCCTCACTAACAGCAGGCTTGCTCTCTCTCACGGCGGTATGCACATGGCTTGCATTCTCTGTCTTCTTAGCCTTTGTACAGTTATTCTGCCTTTCATGCCAGCAGAGGCAGGTGGATCTCCGTGAATCAAAGGCCAGCCCATGGTTTCCAGCAGGGCTGCTTTCACACAGCTCCTTTTCTGTCCCAGAGCTCAGTGGGAAACTGTGACCAATGCCCAATACTTGTATCTGCCATTAAAGTAT